>NW_027507903.1:103051366-103624800 GCF_037356315.1 Lithobates pipiens
CTATTTATTGTTATGTGTGATTTATTATTCATGCCTATACACTCATATCACAAAGAGCGCTCTGTTAACAGATGTAGCACGACCCCCTTGGGGACTGCTTGGATTTACCTGAGCATCTGCACCGCCATGACCTTGTGAACATTCCAACCCATCTGACACTCTGGGTTTAGACATCTTTGCACCACCTTAAAGTAATAAGTCAAACAACTCAGTCCATGTATCTTCTCTTAACGTTTACTGGAATAATTCAAAGAGAATATTGTTACACAGATTGTTGCAGGCCTGATGGTCTTCACTGGCAGTCAGAGCTCATTCACTATATCCAATAAGGTGCAGTAACAAGCAATGGGATTTCTTGAAATGGATGAAGCTAAAGATGTCTATCTACAATGTTCAAAGATAGGTAAAGTAAGTAAAGAATTTCCAAGGTAAAGCTTTCTTTGCCTTCTGCACAGCAGCTCCCGGAGCAATGCTCTTGCAGCGGATCCGCTGTGACGATCTTCCGAAGCTAAGCTCAAAGCACGGGTTGTCTGATGACCAAGGTGGTGCTGGATGGATGTCTGATGAACAACAAGCAGTGCTAGACCCTTCTCATCTGGGTTGGAATGTTGTAACCCTTCATAGTAGTGTGCGACCTCGCCCTGCATGCACTGAGAGGTTTGTCACTTGTCAGGCTCAGGAGCAAGAGAGCGTGGTGTGGGCCTCTGGCTTCTTTTATAGCTCCTCCCAGCAATCTCCCTGTTGGTAGCAAAGATCCCTGAGATATGTGGTCCAGGTGCATAGTCATGTGGAGCAATCAACATTCTGGAGAACTACTAACCCCACAATCCCTTCAGTTTGGCTCACAAATATGATGTCAGTTGGTGATGCTGGGCACTAGAGGGACAATACGATATGTGGAAATACCAGAGGATAGCTGCATTTTGCAATTATAGTCCACATTGCTACACAGATATGACTGCAAACTTATGGTATAAGGGTCAAGGTTCCATTAAAACCAGGGGCACTATGTTGTTTTTTTGTTTTCTATTATGTTTCCATAGGTACCTGTAGCTCCTTAGGTTTCCTCCCAGTGTGTGTATGTGAGTGTGTGTATGTGTGTGGGCATAGACCTTTTTTTTTCATTCACCCACCCAGATAACAGAATCCTCCATCCACACAAGTGAGGTGGATCGAGGAACCCCTCTGCTGGGACACTGTATTCTAGCAGCTGCTCCCACTGTTGTTGGAATACACTGATTAAGCAGCTGCAGCCAGTTGGCCGCAGGTGCTGATCAACAACATTTTTCCAGTGAGTCCTGTCCACCAGGGAACAAGGTGAATTTTAATTAATCTATGCCCAGCTTTTATCATTAAGTAAAAAAACAAACACCACGTTTTTGTTACCAAAAGATTTTATTGAAAATTAGAAAAAGGCATACAGCATGAGCTTACATACATAGAAGCATGTAAAGTCAAATTAAATCTCATTAGCAGAAATGTTTAATAATCAAATACAATGTCCTGAGACAAAAGGGACAATATATCATTATTAACAACATAAGCACACTATTGAGCACAGGAACGAGTTTGAAGATATACACCATATTACCAAGAGTATTGGGAAGCCTGCCTTTACACACACATGAACTTTAATGGCATCCCAGTGTTGAGGTCAAACAAGGTCCATAAAGACATGGATGACTAAGTTTGGGATGGAGCAACTTGACTGGTCTGCACAGAGTCCTGACCACAATCCGATAGAACACCTTTGGGATGAATTAGAGCGGAGACTGCGAGTCAGACCTTCTTGTCCAACATCAGTGCCTGACCTCACAAATGCGCTTCTGGAAGAATTGTCAAACATTCCCATAGACACTCCTAAACATTGTGGACAGCCTACCCAGAAGAGTTGAAGTTGTTATAGCTGCAAAGGATGGGCCCACTCAATATTGAACCCTACAGACTAAGACTGGGATGCCATTAATGTTTATGTAAAGACAGGTGTCCCAATATCCTCCTCTCCATTGCCCCTTTCTGTGGGGGTCCTCCAAGGCTCTGTTCTTGGACCCCTTCTCTATCTACACCTCCTCCCTTGGTCATTTGATAACCACCCAAGGCTTCCAATACCACTTATATGCTGATGATAAACAAATCTATCTGTCTACTACTCACCTCACTCCTTCAGTCTCCTCTCTCATTACTAACTTACTAACTGACATATCAGCATGGATGTCGCACCACTTCCTTAATGTGGTTGTAAACCCTTACAAGCCACTTTGACCTACAGGTAAGCCTAGATTAAGGCCTACCTGTAGGTCCAAGAAATATCTCCTAAACCCACATGGTTTAGGAGATATTTACTAAAAGACAGTCACAACTGTCTATGGCGCATGCGCCATAGACAGTGGCGAGCAGGCGCACTGTCGTCATTAGCAGCATGCCGCTGCAGACGGCAGTATGCCGTTAGTGGCGGCTCCCGTGAGCATGTGCGGGAGTGACATCATCGCTGCTCCAGCGCTGTGAGTGGCCGGAGCAGCGATGCCCAGAAGAAAATGGATGCTCCGGACTACAGGGGACAGTGGTGACATCGCTGGCTCCTGTGTCAGGTAAGTGACACATAATGGGCTACTATGTGATGCATAGTAGCCCAGTATGCGTTACCTTTGCAGGGAGACAAAGAAGAAGTAAACCCATCAGGGTTTATTTCCTCTTCAAACTAAATCTCTATAAAACTGAGCTATTAAAATTCCTCCCCGCCCTTGCCCCCCTCCATGATTTTTTCATCAAAATCAACAATGCAATCATCAGTCCCTCCCCTCACTCCAGGGTAATAGGTGTAATCCTAGACTCTGACTTGTCATTTCAGCCTGAAATCCAATCGTTGTCAAAAGTTTGTAGAATTCACCTCCTTAACATCTCTAAAATGTGCCCCTTTTTAACAAATGAAATCACCAAGCTCCTCATTCACTCCCTTGTTATCTCTCAAATTGACTATTGCAACTCCCTTCTCATTGGCCTGCCTCTCCATAGGCTATCCCCTCTTCAGTCTACCATGAATGCTGCTGCCAGACTTATACACCTTGCCTTACCTCAGTGTCTTCCAACCCTCTCCTCAAATCCCTACACTGGCTCCCAATCACCCAGAACATTAAATACAAAATACGAACCACAACATACAAAACCATTCACAACTCTGCTCCGAGCTGCATCACCAATCTTGTCTCCAAATATCTCCCAAATTGTCCTCTTCGCTCTTCTCAAGACCTCCTACTCTCAAGCTCTCTCATCTCCTCCTCTCATGCTCATCTCCAGGATTTCTCCAGAGCCTCTCCCATCCTCTGGAACTCGCTACCTCCACCTGTCCAGCTATCCCCTACTCTTGCAACCTTCAAGCGATCCCTGAAAACTCATCTCTTCAGCAAAGCCTATCACGTCTCTAACTAATCTATTACCACTTCCATTAGCTCATTCCCCACAGTTACAACCTTTTGTACCACCTGCTCCACCCTATTAAATTGCAAGCACTTCTTAATCCTCTTGTATTTTATTGTATTATAACTGTATTGTATCCCTTTTATATTGTAAAGCGCTGAGTAAAATGTTGGCGCTATATAAATCCTGTATAAAATATAATAATATACCACAAAATAATTAGCAGGCCTATTGATGCACTATGGAGCATTTTGGAACACTAAATGTAGTAGATCAATGTAAATAATTGTAATCTGATGTTTTATTTTGTTAGATTACCTACATACATCAAGACAGAACCAATACTCATTTTTTTCAGAGCTTTTTTTACATCTTGGTTCCTCATGCTGTAGATGATGGGATTCAGCATTGGTACAATTACTGTATAGAACACAGATAAAACCCAGTCCTGGTCCATCACATAGGCAGATGTTGGCCGTAAGTACATGTAGAACACAGGACAATAGAATAAAGCAACACAACTAAAATGAGAAGCACAGGTAGAAAGTGACTTGATCCTACTTCTAGAAGAGCCAGTTCTACATACTGCAAACAAAATATAACTATACGATATCATTATACATAAGAAAGAACCCACTTCAATGAACCCAGCAATGAGAAATAATAACAATTCATTGAGAAAAGTATCTTTGCATGAAAGTTTAAGAATAGGATTGACATCGCAAAAGTAATGGTTAATAACATTAGAATGGCAGAATGGTAAAGTAAATGCACACAATGTATGTGTTAGTGAATTGAGAAATCCTGCAGTATATACAGACATGATAAGCAGAAAACAGGCTGCTTGGTCCATAAATACTGTGTAATGCAATGGTTTACATATAGCTACATATCGATCATAGGCCATCACAGCCAGGAGCATGGCTTCAGAGCTTGCAAGGTCAATGAAGAAAAACATCTGGATTGCACATCCAGGGATAGAGATTGTCTTGTTTGTAGAGACAATATTGGCCATAACATTGGGGGTAATAGTTGATGAGTAAAATATATCCACAAAAGATAAATTTATAAGGAAAAAGTACATTGGTGTTTGCAGTGCTGGTGTTGTTTTAATTAACAGAATGATCATAAAGTTCCCAAAAAGAGTCATTAGGTAAAATGACAGGCAGAGTAAAAAGAGAGGTAGTTGGTGGTGTGGATCAGGGGAGAGACCAGACAGGATAAACTCTGACACATGAGAACAATTTCTTGGCTTCCATATTTCCAGGAGTACCATCTATAAAAAAATGAACACTGTTGTAGAGATAATGCTTTATAAATAACATTATTCATGCAACAAAGTGAAGTGGAACATTTTTCTCCTAATCGACAATAACTATTTTAATCCTTATGCTGCTAAGCATTATCCTTTTTTTTTTTATAAATCCATATGCTGCATTAGTACACAGATAGGAAAGTATATTATATTTACCTATTTAAAACTTTCAGGACTCTATGCAGGCCAGCCAAGTTCCTCCAGCCCAAACTTGCGCATCCATGTCTTTATGGACCTTGCTTTGTGCACTGGGACGCAGTCATGTTGGAAAGGGAGGGGTCATCCCAAACTGTTTCCACAAAGTTGGGAGCATGAAATTATCCAAAATGTCTTGGTATGCTGATGCCTGAAGAGTTCCCTTTACTGGAACTAAGTGGCCAAGTCAAACCCCTGAAAAACCACCCCACACCATAATCCCCCCTCCACCAAATGATTTGGACCAGTGCACAAAGCAAGGTGGTCTATAAAGACACGGATGAGTAAGTTTGGGGTGGAGGAACTTGATTGGACTGCACATAGTCCTGACCTCAACCCAAAAGAACACCTTTGGGATGAATTAGAGCGGAGAGCATAAACCAGGCCATCCCGTCCACATCAAAGCCTGACCTCACAAATGTGCTGGAAGAAAGGTCAAACATTCCCATAGACACATTCCCTTAACTTGTGGATGGCCTTCCCAGAAGAGTTGAAGCTGTTATAACTGCAAAGAGTGGGCCAACTTAATATTGAACCCTAAGGACTAAGACTCAGATGTTATTAAAGTTCATGTGCGTGTAAAGGCAGGTCTCCCAATACTTTAGGTAATATAGTGTATGTTTAAAATTAAATCCCAATCATGGGCAAGGAAAACTGAAAAAAATCAAGATTTTTGTGTGAACATAATTAAATGATTGAAATAAAATCCTATAAACTGAGATCAAATAACATTCAGAAATCTAAGCTTTTTTCAAAAGAAATGTTCTCTATTCCAGTAGTAAGTGACTCCCAGCAACGAATTACAAGCACATCCCTATATACTAGCTTGTAGTCCTGTAATATCAATGGCTTCAGATGATAATTAGGCTCTTTCTATTATAATAAATATTATAACCCACAGACACTACATAAGTTTTGAGGTTTGGAGATCAGATAACTCATTGAATATATATTTATGTGTGTTGAGAAAGAAAGAAGCAATAGTTTTACATTCAGATTGTTATTTAATTTCACCCATTATCTTATATGTGTGTATTAGACAAGCTTAACGTAACCACTTCAGCCCCAAAAGGTTTTAGGCCTTAATGACCAAGCCATTTTTGCAATATGGCACTGTGGTAATTTAACTGACAATTGAGTGATCATGTGACACTGTACCCATGTAAAATTAATGCCCATTTTTTTTCCCACAAATAGAGCTTTCTTTTGGTGGTATTTGATCACCTTGGCGGCCTTTATTTTTTGTGCTATAAATGAAAAAAGAGCAACAATTTGGTGGTGAGTGGTTTGGTGGTTTTGTGGGTAAAGCTCCAAAGGGATGAAACTAAGGGGAACGTAATACTGGGCGTATGCTATAGGCCCCCTAACCTGAGGGAGGAGAGGGAGGCAGACATCCTCTCACAAATTGGATTAGCAGCAAGGATAGGAAGTGTCATCATAATGCAGGATATTATTTATCCAGACAGACTGGACGGTAGGAACTGCACACTTGTCTAAGGCTTGCCAGTTCCTAAATGTCTAAGCCCTTGTACACATGGTCAGACATTCCGACAATAAAATCCGTTGGATTTGGTCGGACATTCCGACAACAAAATCCGTCGGATTTTGTCTGAAACTGGTGTTGCATACACACGGTCGGACAAAGTTGTCGGAATATCCGATCGTTCGTAATGTGATGATGTTATTTTGTTACGACGGGACTACGTTCAGGCTAGTAGCCAATAGCTTTGGTCTCGTAATTTGATCTGAGCATGCGTGGCACTTTGTCCGATCGGAATTCTCTACAAACGATCGGACAAAGTCCGATCAGATCATGTTGTCGGAAAATTTTATAGCCCAGCTCTAAAACTTTGTCGGTCAGATATTCCGACGGAAACAGTCCGATGGAGCCCACACATGGTCGGATTATCCGACAACACGGTCCGTTCGGACATTTTCCCTGGGAATGTCCGACTCTGTGTACAAGGGCTAACAGAGGACAGAATTAGAAATAGACTTAAAATTAATAAGTCACCGGGACCAGGTGGCTTGCACCCGTGGGTCCTTAGGGAACTCAGTCAAGTAATATCCAGATCATTGTTCCTAATTTTTACTGGCAATCTACTGACTAGAATGGTACCAGTTGATTGGAGAAAAGCCAATGTAGCACCAATATTTAAAAAAGGGCCAAAATACATCCCTGGGAATTACAGACCAGATAGCCTAACATCAATAGTATGCAATGGGAGGGGGTGGTAAGGGACTATATCCACTTAAGGACCAGGCCTCTTTTTCAGATTTGGTGTTTACATGTTTAAAACTGTTTTTTATTGCTAGAAAATTACTTAGAACCCCCAAACATTTTATATTGTTTTTTTCTTACACCCTAGAGAATAAAATGGCGGTCATTGAAATACCTTTTTTCACATCGTATTTGCACAGCAGTCTTACAAGCGCACTTTTTTTGGAAAAAATTCACTTTTTTGAATAAAAAAATAAGACAACATTAAAATTAGCCCAATTTTTTTATATTGTGAAAGATAATCGTACGCCGAGTAAATTGATACCCAACATGTCACGCTTCAAAATTGCGCCCGCTCGTGGAATGGCGTCAAACTTTTAGCCTCAAAAATCTCCATAAGCGACATTTAAAAAATTCTACAGGTTGCATTTTTTGCATTACAGAGGAGGTCTAGGGCTAGAATTATTGCTCTCGCTCTACCGATAGCGGTGATACCTCACATGTGTGGTTTGACCACCGTTTTCATATGTGGGCGCTACTCACGTATGCGCTCGCTTCTGTGCACAAGCTCGTCGTGACGGGATGTTTTTAAAAAACTTTTTTTTTTTTCTTATTTATTTTAATTGATTTTATTAATTTTTACACTGTTTTAAAAAAAAAAAAAAAGGATCACTTTTATTCCTATTACAAGGAATGTAAACATCCATTGTAATAGAAAAAAGCATGACAGGTCCTCTTAAATATGAGATCTGGGGTCAAAAAGTCCTCAGATCTCATATTTGGACTAAAATGCAAAAAAAAAAAAAAAAAAAAAAAGAAAAATGACATTTAAAAAAAATATACCTTTAAGAGGTATGGGCGGAAGTGAAGTTTTGACATCGCTTCCGCCCTTCTATGGTATAGAGACGAGTGGGGGCCATCTTAGCCTCACGGCGGGAGGGGGGGTTGCACCTCTCCCGCCGCCGATAGCGGTGATCTTGCGGCGAATCCGCCACGGATACCACCGTTATCGTACAGACGACCGGCGCCTGAAGAGATGGATATCTCGGTTGTGGCAGCAGCTGCTGCCGTTACCGAGATATCCCTCTTCAAAAATAGGACGTACATCGTTGTGCGTTGGTCGTTAAGTGGATATACAAGATTTTAGTAATGAAAATGGTATCATTAGCAGAAATCATCATTGATTCACGAAGAATCGTTCTTGCCAAACCAATCTATTACCCTTCTATGATGAGGTGAGCTGCCATCTAGATAAAGGAAGGCCCATAGACGTGGTGTATCTGGATTTTGCAAAAGCATTTGACACAGTTTCTCATAAACGTTTACTGTACAAAATAAGGTAAGTTGGCATGGACCATAGGGTGAGTAAATGGATTGAAAACTGGCTACAAGGGCGAGTTCAGAGGGTAGTATAAATGGGGAGTACTCGTAATGGTCAGGGGTGGAAAGTGGGGTCCCCCAGGGTTCTGTCCTTTAATTGGGGGTTTAATGGGGAAAAAATTTAAAATAATGCATTTGGGTGGCAAAAATATGAATGCAATCTGCTCACTGGGGGAAAAAAAACACTGGGGGAATCAAGGATGGAAAAAGACCTGGGTGTCCTAGTATATGATAGGCTCAGCAATGGCATGCATACAAGCTGCTGCTAGCAAAGCAAACAGAATATTGGCATGCATTAAAAAGGGGATTAACTGAAGAGATAAAGCGGTAATTCTCCCACTCTGGTTCAGCCGCACCTGGTGTATGCTGTCCAGTTCTGGGCAAGAGTTCTCAGGAAGGATGTGCTAGAAATGCAGCGAGTACAGAGAAGCGCAACAAAACTAATAAAGGGACTGGAGGACATTAGTTATGAAGAACTGTACTCAAGCACTGAACTTATTCTCTCTGGAGAAGAGACGCTTAAGAGGGGATATGATTTCAATTTACAAATACCGTACTGGTGACCCCACAATACAACTTTTTTGTGGAAGGAAGTTCAATAAGACACGAGGCCATTCATTAAAATGAGAAGAAAAGAGTTGTAACCTTAAACTGCGTAGAGGGTTCTTTACTGTAAGATCGGCAATAAGCACCTGAACGGTCACAACATATAGGGATATACAATGTAATACTGACATAAAATCACACACATAGGTTGGACTTGATTAACTTTTTTCTTTTTTCAAATTCACCTATTATGTAACTATGTAACTATGACAATTAAAAAAAATAATAATAATAAATATATATATATATATATATATATATATTTTTTTTTTACTTTCTGCTATAAAACATCCAATAAAAATTTTTTAAAAATATAATTTCTTCATCAATTTAGACCAATATGTATTCTGCTACATATTTTTGGCAAAAAAATCCCAATAAGTGTATATTGATTGGCTTGTGCAAAAGTTATAGTGTCTACAAACTATGGGATATTTTTATATATTCTTTTTTATTTTTTTATTAGTAATGGCAGAGTTCAGCAATTTTTAGCCGGACTACGACATTGCGGCGGATAAATTGGACACCTAACTGACATTTTTGATACTTTTTTGGGGACCAGTAACACCAATACAGTAATCAGTGCTAAAAAAATATACACTGTTACTGTACTAATGACACTGGCGGGGAAGAGGTTAACACCAGGGAGCGATCAAAGGGTTAAGTGTGTCCCTAGGGGGAGCTTCCTAACTTTGTGGGGGTTCTTGTGACTGGATGAAGACAGAGGTCCATGTTCCTGCTTAGCAGGAACATAAGAGCTCCATCTTCTCCCCTGTTAGAACCGCGATCTGCCTTGTTTACATAGATTGCCATTCTGCCTCTCCCGGGAATGATTGCAGATGGCCGGCGGATGTAGGGGCCGCCGGACCCACTGATTGTCTCCCCCTCTATCCAATCAGTGTGCGATTGTGCCTCCAGTGCCACACAGACACACCCCAGTGTCTGCAGCCAGGCCACCTTGCCTCAGTAAATGTGCGGAAGGCGGTCTGGAACCGGTTAATGCATAAATATGAATACGATGGACCAGAAAGAAAGGGTACCTCTATCATTATCATGTATAGAATGTCTTGCTTTTATAAACTTGCATGTCATTTTGTTGACTACTAAGGACTACTTCTGATTGCTTCTGCTGTCTTTAACAGCTAATCAGACATCTTTTCTTAGGCACAAAAATAATGGAATACACATAATGCTAGGAATAGAAATGATTTAAAAATGTTTGAAACATTATAAGGTTTGCAGCTGAAATCTTCAAGGTGCTAATCTTTAGATTAAAAAGACAGTTTAACCCAAACTGGCTGATCTGGTTACTATATCAACAGGCACCTCTGTATCAGGGCAGACATCAGTGCCCACACTCTGGGTAAAGGTTGACAGTATTCTCTTGGCTGATCATTACTGTTGATCCAAAATAAGACAAAAGTTGTTTGATTTTTTTTGGATAAAAATGCACATTTGGGAGAACTGATTGTGTATCTGGCCAAACTTGGATCCCTATTGCTGTGTACACATGAGCGTTTTTTCCGTCGGAATAAACTCTGAAGGTTTCTCTGACAGAATTCTGCTCAAGCTGTCTTGCATACGAACGGTCACACCAAAGTGCGACCATCAAGAACGCGGTGACGTACAACACATACAACAGGACTAGAAAAAGGAAGGTCCGTTAGCATTTTCGACGTAAAAAATCCGATTGGGCATACACATGATCAAAATATACGATGAAACGCTCCCGTCTGACTTTTTCTGTTGGAAATTCCACTCGTGTGTACACGGAATTAGTGTTTAGAATGTGATTAACTATGTGGTAACTATTTCATATCTATGGTTGTGTTTTGATATGTTGAGAAAATATTTTATACATTATTTACAGTTATACCATGAAATGGGAATTTATGGTCATGAGGATTAATATATAATAGTCTACTGATTATAGTACAGTACAATTCCAAATTCTGTATGATAGATTAAATGTACTCTATACAGACATAAACCAGAAAAAAAGTGATACACATAGTATTTATTTATATTTTACAGAATGCACAGAACATTTTCAGAACTAACTTACAAATATTTTTAACTTATATATCAACCTATTAAAATTGAAAAATTGATGACTTTTATTTTACCACCATCTCACTTTATGAATTGTTTACTTACATTGTTGTTAAGCAGACATGCAACAAAAAAAATAGCAACATTTCTGCCAAGGTATACTGATATCTAGATACCTATATGTGACTATTTATAAAGATGTCCTTTCCATCATCAGACTTGTGGGATTAAACAATCTGCTAATATAATTGTTGCACAGGGATTAATTAGGAAACGTATATCTTTTGCTCTATTATTTCTATTTAATAAGTTTTTTTAATGTTGAAAAATGTGCCACTATAACAACAACAATCCAATAATACTCTGCTAAAGACTAAGGCCGCGTACACACGCGCGGACTGTTCGCCCAACTTTGTCCGTCCAACAGTTTCAGCAAACAGTCCGCTCAAAATTAGCATGGACGGACATGCCCACACACGACGAACGAACAGTTTGCTGAAACCGTGCGCGATGACGTGAACAGCACGTACGACGGGACGAAAAATATGACGTCCTATACACTGCATTATAGCTTTCGGCGTGAAAATCCTTTCTGAGCATGCGCGCAACTTTGTTTGACGAACAAGCCTACACACGAGCGGGCTGTTCGCTGAAACAAGGTTTCAGCGGACAGTTTTTCGGAAATTCCGAAAAACCTTGTCCGTCCAACTGTCCGCTGAAACTGTCCGCTGAAAGCCCACACACGAGCGGACTGTCCGCCCAAACACTGTTCAGCGGACAAAGTTGGGCGAACAGTCCGCCCGTGTGTACGCGGCCTGACAGCAAGAATATAATTTTCAATATATCATCATACTCAGATCATAATTACATAGTTAGTAAGGTTGAATAAACACACTAGTCCATCCAGTTCAACCTGAGTGAATGTCTACAGTTGTCCCTATCCCTGTACATTGCACACTCACATCGGTCCCTACCCTCAAGGAGCCCACAATCCAAGGTCCCCATTCATATACTAGGGACAATTTTGGACAAAAGCCAATTAACCTACCAGCATGTCTTTGGAGTGTGGGAGGAAACCAGAGTACCCGGAGGAAACCCACGCAGGCACAGGGAGACCATGTAGGTAGTGTCTTGGTTGGGATTTGAACCAGTGACCCTTTTTACTGCTAGGGGAGAGTGCTAATCACTACACCACTGTGCCGCCCCTAAAACATGCAACAGCTATCATCATGTAATTAAACAGTTGTACTATAATGCAATGTTTACTATCATATTTGTTGCCATCTCTTCCAACAAATTAGAAGGATATCAACATTACTGAAAAAAATAAATAAATAAAAATGAATAATATAAAGAAAAGAGGGAGAAGAGAAAAAAAAGGGGAAACAAAGGTGTTCAATAAGGAAACTGCCAAACTAAGCTTCCAAATTTATACACATGCACGTTGATATCTGTTAACTCAGGGTGTCTAACCAAGAGGGTCAAGAAACTATGGCAATGGAGGTGCAAGTATCCCTTTAACTCATAAAGGACAGAGATATAGGGGATTCAAGAAATTGCACCCATGAGGTCCAAACCTCTCTGAACTTAGAATAATTTTGGTTGGCTGTAGCTACCCACTCTTCCATACAAATAGTATAGCTTACTTCCGCTACCCATTTGCGTATAGTTGGTATTACTGCCGATTTCCAATATCTAGGGATCAGGGTTCTGCCTGCTATCAGCAAAAATCAAAATATTTTCTTTTTGATGGGTGTAACTGAACCCGGGATCAGGGATAAAAGAGCAACCTCCGGGTTTCTGGCCAGATCTTACCTGTAATCAGATGGCTAAAATGAAATATAGTTGACCAGTATGGTTTTATTACTGGGCAGGACCACCACATGTGTAGATGTGTGCCACTGGGCTCACCACATCTCCAACATTTGTCTGGTATGAAAAAGAAAAGAGTTTGGGACTTTAAATGAGGCCTCAGAAGTAGAAATCAGAGGTACCTTCATCCCGGCTTTTGTGCAGCAAAAAGAGAGAAAGGGTTTAGGACTTTGAGTGAAGCATGCAGCTGGAGAGCAAGGAGGCACTAAAGGTTATCAAAATTCCTTTTATTCCATGAATACAACATACAATGCAATACATTGCTGGAACAGAGATACATTGAGACCCACAAGCCATCTAAAGTTGAGTTGCATAATTTATAATATGCAATATAAATACGTAAACATAAGATACAATTGTATATGACATCCCATACAATAGTGATAAAATAGTCACTGACTGTAAACATAAGGTAGCAGCATTGTTGGCTCAAACAACTGGATGTATAACCATGATTGTAGCATCTATAGCTTGACACGTTTCATGACTGTCACTCATCAGGAGCAGACGCTGTAGGGATGTCTAAAAAATTGAAAGGTGAACAGTGAGTAAACTGAACACACATAAGATGGGGAAGGGGGAATGATGGAACATTCACCCATACTTACAGGTCAACAATGAACGTGGAGTGCGGCGGTGGATGCCAAGGCAAAGCTGCAGACAATTGTCTCCCACAGGAGCAGAGGTGGCAAAAACAATGGAAAAGCAACGGGGAATCCTAAAGGGTGAGGTGTGACTGGGGGAGTGGATCCCACCAAAATCCATGTGTGTGCATAGTTTATGAATGAAAACATCTATAAATGAATATAAAAGTGTGTATGAATGTATGAGCAGTATGTGAGATATTATTATATTACTGGTGAAGCAGTAATCCAAATCTATTGTAAGAAAGTGGTAAAGGATGTGGGAAGTAAACGTAAATGTGGAATAGAATGTGAAAAAAGCTGCATGCTTCACTCAAAGTCCTAAACCCTTTCTCACATTGGTCTAGTATTGCCTGGTTTAATTTTATTTAATAAGGCTGGACAGCTATACCATCTGGTTATAATTTTATAATTTCACTCCTGCGTATGAGTTGATTTAAATGTAAGACAGAAGACTTTATCCCATTCCTTAGGAGCCAAGTCATTGCCTAGTTCTAACTCCCAGTCTCGAGTGTAAAAAGGGTGGTGGGGAAATGCAAGCGACAGAAAGATTCCATATATTTCAGAAAGAGCACGTGGACATTTTTGATCATAAAGACACAGCTCCTCAAACATAGTCAGATCCCCACAGAGCTGCTCTTTGCCCAATCCATCATAAAAATGGCATCGTTGGAAATATTGAAGCCAATCTTCTCGGCCGACACAAGAGTGAGAGATGAGATCTCTCAGAGGTTTCAGGCACCTCGGAGTTAGCACGTATTGGATAGGAGATGGATGTGGTGGTTGCCAGCACAGTACACCCTTGTTTGACAACCTGTGTAGAAACCCCGGATTACCCAAAGTCGGGTACTGTATGTAATGCCCTATTATTTATATGATGAGATTTAGCACTTACCGTAAATTCAAAAGCAATAACAGACCCTAATATTTCTGTGTTTCTCTATCTACCTATCTGCCAGAATTGCAAAACATGTGCTGTATTGTTTGTGTATTGAAGTGTATCATAAAATGTGGTATTTATTATAAAATGTAATGAATTATGGCAAAAAAAAAAAAAAAAATAGGACATATCTCACAAAAATAATTATTTAGCTAGAGGTGATTTTTTTTTTTAGATAGCATGTTTTTATTGAAAAGCATCCCAGTAATTATAATAAAACATCTTTTAAGAATGGAAATACACAAAAAAATTATTTATCTTTGCACTAGGTGTATTATAGGACCTACCATACCTTTACCATAAGTATATTTTCCTAATCTGTTGTAATTTGACAACATCTAGAAGAGACGAAAATATCAAAATTACATTTGAAAGAGACATCTTGTAATAAAACACAAAAAAAAAAAACTAAAAAAATATAGTATGACCCAAAGTTGTTCTTCTAAGGATAGTTTGTAAAACTGGAACCTTCCTGTTTTTTTGTTTTTGTTTTTGTTTTTAAAAATAGTTACTGATTATATGAGAAGAGAAAAAAGGGGATTTTTACAGTGCTAGTATATTGAAAGTACAGTAATAAGAAAATTCAATACATAAAATAATTGATTTTATTATAAATTATTAAAATTGTTTTTGCACATTTGCAATCATTGCATAGTTACAAAATGACAAAAGAGACTGGTCCACATAGTACAGAAGGTGGGAAAAAGCTTGCAGTCATCTATCCCGACATGTTTCGCAACAGCTTCCTCAGGGGATATGCAAGCCTCCCTTCAAATCCACCGTCCAATGAAAGAAACACCTCGCAAGTTGGAAAAAGTGTGTACAAGACTGCCCCTCCAATCAATGGAGTGGAACGGCTTAGGAGGGCATAGACGGGGACCAATTATTATGGTATCAGAACTGGGGATAAGTAATGAACCAGTCAGGAAAAAGGGGTAAGTAGACTCCCAAACCAGGAGAACGCAGCAATTCACAACGGCACTTTTAAAATGAACCCTCACATGCTAAGTGCATGTGGCGTCAATAGTGTGTGGGATAAGGCTAGTGTTTCCGCCAGGCTGGCTATTGATGCCACATGCACTTAGCATGTTCGGGTTAATTTTAAAAGTGCCGTTGTGCATTGCTGGGTTCTCCTTGTTTGGGAGTATGGGCTATATGTTTTTGAAAATGAATATTCCTAAAGCCACAGTTGGGTTTTAGGGCTAATTTTGCCAAATTATGGTTTCAGTACCAGTCTAGCTGGATTGCACTGGGTTCTCCTTGGCTGCAGGTGTCGCTGTCACCGCCAGCAAGTGGTAGAATGCAGTCTAGTTGGCTGCCGCTGTATTGAGTACCATTCCTGTCTGGGAACCAGCCCAGTGGGAGTGTTGTCCTGCTGTGCATTCTGAGAGGTGATATTTAAGGTACTGCAATCACGTGCTTCTGGGTTCCGGTCCAGAAGAGATTTTCTGTCTGTTCAGTCCTGGTCCTCCTGACCAGCCCCCATGGCCCTCCTGGCATGGGGTGCAGATCCATGCAATTCTGAGCCTAGGGGCTGGATAGCCTGAGGCAAAGCAACTGTAGGGACAGGCCGGAATGGATATGAGGCCATAATGATTCAAAGGTGGTCTGTTGCCGTCTCATCTAGGGAGAGGCCCAGCAACTGGAGAAGCATCCAGGGAAGGACTCTTCGGGAGAAGGCCATGCGTAAGGCTGGTTTCTCAGAAGGAGCCTGGAGGCTCCGTTGAAGGACACTTTGTGGATCTATATTCATATGGAGAGATACTGGTACCATATCATAGTTCTCTAAATTTATACATGTCCCTCAGTTACATCCAAGTCTGTGGCAGAGACTTTTGCTTTTCAAATGTTCTACATTCAAGTCTGTGGCAGAGACTTTTATTTCTCAAGTGTTCTACATTCAAGTCTGTGGCAGAGACTTCACTTTATTTAACACCCTTCCGGCTACTAGGCCTAGTGAGAGGAGGTCTATCCGGAGGTTGTGAGAATCCAGCTGTGAAACGTTTATTCTCTGGATTGTGCAGTTCCAAAAAGTACCTGAACTTCCTTTCTAACTCTCTACCTTTTATTAAGATACTGTGTTATCTTCTAAATAAATAACCCAAAAGAGGATCCAGTGTCAGTTTCTGCATTTCTTTAGGCCATCTACCACGGGAACCCCTAGACGGAGGCGAGGTCAAGAAGGTAACAGTAAGCCCAACTAAATCAGCAGCTCCTTCGGGGGTCAGTGCTACATACATGTGTATGCCCACCCAAATGTATGACTCTTTACTTCGCTGCTATGGGCTCTAGCCCCAGATCTTTTGTAGACCTAGCAACACCCCTGTCTGGTGTACTCTAATACAGGAGGTGTGTTACTGGCCAGGTCACCAGGTGAAAACAGAGGGAAAAAAGACAAATCTGATGCAGCTACTGCATCTAATGAATAGTAAGCTATGATATATTACATTTTTGGTTTTGAGTTTAATACCACTTTACCTTCCCCTCCACTTTCCAGACAGCAAAACAGGGGCATGACAACACAAACTGGTGAATTTTGGAGATTTGTTTGACAGCCAGTGAAGGCATAATGGGAAATATCTATATCATGCATCAACTTCTAGGTTCCTTGGACAAATAAAAATGCCACCATAATATTCAGTAATGTTAAGCAACAAGTTAGGGCAATTTTTTGTGTTTTTTTGGGTGCAAGACTATGAGCATAGAGCTGTATATGATGGCCATCTAACATGAAACATATTATTGATTACTGGCAAACAATGCTTGCTTATAATGTATAAATTCTCTTCTATCTCCTGCACAGGCCGGTCAGACAACGTACCTATACATCGCTGCCTGTCTTCCAGGTTTTGGGTGCACATAACTGTTACCAACCTACCAAATTGAAATTTACTGACATGACACCAAACTTTGATGGCACAGCCAAGTTTTTACTGGCATTTCTAAAAGTTACAAAATTACAGTTTTCCAGTGCAAATTTTAACATTTAGGCTACAAATGAGTACAATATGCAACTAGAATGTGATATATGGTAGATATTAAAGCAGAGTTCACTTAAAAACATTAAAATAAGTAAGTAGGTCAGGGACAGGACTCAGGAGGGCAATAAATTGGAATGGGCAGACACAAACATGGAATTGACTCTGCATCATGCTGGCTGGCTGCACGATTTAGATATTTCCCATTATGCCTTCACTGGCTGTCAAACAAATCTCCAAAATTCACCGTCTTGGATTGTCATGCCCCTTTTTTTGCTGGCAGTTCCAAGCCGAGCATCACAGCCACATGTATTAGTGGCAACTTTTTCCTTTCACTGGCATTTACTGGCAGGAGAAAAGTGTCCATTTTTTACTGGCTGCCAGTAAAAATACTGACAGCTGGCATCACTGATGCACATGTGCATGCCTCCTGCCAACCCGTACTGTGATTAGACACAGCACGAGTTTGACAGCAGATTTCAGTCAATGATTTTGGCTGAAATCAGCTGGTCAGCTGTGTCTGATCACAGACAGAGTTCTATGTTTACAGAAATACAGAACTCTGTGAACAGGAAACAGTGATCTAGCTGTTTCTTTTCTCTGCAAAGCAGGTAGAAAAAAAAAACAGCCAGACAAAAAAGTAAATGCAGCACACATTACAAACATTACATAGTACAGTGTCAGTATACAATACTGTAGCATGACCCCCAAAGGAGCGGCTGGTTTGATTTGGGCCTGCGCTCTAGTAACAAAACTTCACTAACTTGCCTCAGTCCCCTTGACATAGTGCAATATAATATATCACAATATTGGAGCCTCTATTGGCTGTGATTAGACAAAATACAGATATAAGAGGTGTGAAAATAGGTAAACAGGAATATAAGGTGGCTGCATACGCAGATGACATATTATTTTATGTCTCAGACCCCAGGATCACTATACCTAATATAATGGAGGAATTAAATAGATATGGAAAGATGACAAATTTTAAGATTAATATATCAAAGACAGAAATTTTAAATATAACTATGACTAAAAAAGAACAACAGGCACTCCAGCCCTCCTTTCCTTTTGTTTGGTGTAAGGAAGATCTTGGGTATCTGAGCGTGAAACTTACAGCATTACTGTCGACTGTATATGCGGCCAATTATATTCCTATTTTGAATAAGGTGAAAGATTATTTAACCTATATGAGACATAAACCCCTCTCACTGATAGGGAGGATAAATGCATTGAAAATGTTTATCTTACCAAAATTAACATACGTATTTCAAATGATCCCAATAAGAGTCCCACAAGAGTTCTTCAGCTTAGAAGCTTAGAACCTTAGCAATAAAATTTATCTGGGGGCATAAGCATCCCAGAATTTCCTATGCAACATTGGTAAAGGGAAACCAAGTGGGGGGATTGGCAGCACCAGATTTTAAGAGATATTATCAGGCAATTATTGTATCACGAATGATAGGTTGGATACACGATAGGGGTACTAAGGGGTGGGTAGATATTGAGAAAGCTCAAAGTAAAGTAGATTTGGGGAAAAGGGTATGGGTTCCACGAAAGTATCGAGAATTAGCAAATACCACAAATCCACTAACAAAGAACTTTTTTTTAAATATGGGATGAATTAGGCAAATTATATCACTGGCAATTTAATTCACCATTAATTTCTTTATTAGATACAAGTTATTTCAAACCTGGAAAGGATGAAGGCAAATTAATAGCGAGATGGTATATTGTCCCACAGAGAGTGCAGAAGTTTGGAGAAGAGATCTCAGCAAAATGTTGGAGAGGCTGTAATGTCTCCGAAACCTTTGCGCACCTATGGTGGGAATGTGTAAAGATCCAGACATTTTGGGAAAAAATCATAGGTAATATATATCAAATAAAAGGAGAACAAATTAGGAAAGAGCCATGGACATGTCTCTTCCACGATACAGATAAAACACTAGTTCAATATAAAAATACCTTGACACTACATCTGTTGAACGCAGCTAAGAGTTTAATACCGAAGGTATGGAGGACCCCTGACCCCCCATCAATAATAGACTGGATAGTAAGGGTAGATTGGCAAAGATCAATAGAACAAACTATACATAGAAGTGAGGATACGATGGAAGTATTTGATAGTATATGGGGGAGATGGATGGAGTTCAAAAAGACAGCGGCTCACCTGAAAATGTTGAAAGATTTGGATAAAATGTGAGGGTCTGAGATGAGGGGGGGAGGGGGGAAGAGAGAGAGGGAGGGAGGGAAGGGGGGTGGAGAGGGATAAGTATAAGTGGAATTATTTATATATATGTATAAATGTTTAACATTTTTGGATACTTAGTAAATTGAATATATACAAAATAAAATGAGAATATACAAAAAAATATATATATCACAATATACCTGTATTGTTCTCTCAGGATCCACTGGCTCCACCTGCTGGGAGGAAACAATACTCCACACAACGAGGTACTTAACCAAAGTATATTTTACTATATATATTTGGAAATAGGTGATTACAGCAATTGTACTGTCATCCCAACATAGAATGACAGGACAATTAATTTTGATAAAACAGTTATAAACAATATATATATATATATATATATATATATATATATATATATATATATATATATATATATATATATATATGGGAGCTCCCCCTACTTTTATAACGATGCGTGAGATCTCACTTAAAGTACTCAGTCTTTATCTTCTGATCATCGCTAGCAATGATAACTCCTTATGAATTTGTAATCCAAGGTTAAAGTGGTTAAAGTTGAATTAAGGATGATCCTAGTGTTGCTTCCGTAAATATAGTACAATACTTGAGGTGTGATAGTAAGTAGGCCTTATGCCTGCCTAGTGTCAGTTGCTATACCTCTCCTCCGTGGGACTAATTATCCCAGGGAGGCCTGTATATAAGTCTGACTAGGTGCAAGGTTTAGAAAACGGTGGGTAGCAACCCGCTCACCAACTGGAACGGAAGCTCGGTATGATAGCTTTGGTCCGGTGTTTGCAGCTTGCTTCTGCGTCAGCCGGCTCGGTCACTCCGTCCCATTCCGACAGGTGGACCTGGTCTTCTGATGCTCAAACAAGTGTCTTTGGATCCTCTCAATCTAATCACTGTGTCTCTGGCACTTCAGGTCACTCACATAACCGAGCAGGATTGCACTCCGCAAGGGCAATAGGCCGCTTCCTCTGGGAGGCCTCCGCACAAGTCCTCACTGGCAGGCCATGCATTCCCAAGAGGCCTAAGATGGCCGCTCGGGGTCCTTTTAGCTCCTACCCAGAATGCAATGCAAGAGAGGGTGGCCATGGATAAGTCACCCGGCATCGTGGGCAAAAGGGTCAACTCCCCAATATAAATAATAGTCACCTCTTGTAAAAAGTTCAATGCTTGAAAGCAAAAATCATTTAAGTTCACTTTCTGTATTTGACCGCTGGATGGCGCCAAACACTAAGCTATAGAACCATCCATAGACTTTACTTATAATCGCTAATACACATTAGTAGACAATGATACCAGCGCTACACACTCCCCCTACTTTGTCTCAAAGATGTTCAAAATCTTGACTCTATCCTGTATTCTTGTCTCTATACGGTTACACAATACAGAGGAGCTTCCCACCAGTTCACTTGTGATGGGGAGCTGTCCTGTGCACTCACAGCTGACACCATAGTGTCCGGTACAGATGTGTCAAGGTGTGAGTTGGGGTTGTCAGAAGTAGAGGGACCAGGCATTTCAGAGTTTCTTTTGCTAGTATGTTGAGTTGCTTCAGAGCATTCACCCAATGTATCTTAAGTCAGTCTCTTTGGTGGGCGAATGTCTCTCTTTTCTCTTTGCCTTTTTGGTGTATCCACCATCCTTGAACAAGTATCCTCACTCCTCACTTCAGATGCTGGTGATGGGGAGTAGACATGAGTATTTTAGTCTTCTGCTTGTTGTGTCAATGGCACAAATTCTGGAGCCTCTGCCCTAAGAGTCCCATTATTATCTTCTCCTGTGTTTAGGGAAACATCAACTTCAGTCTCTGATGTCTCAGATGGCCACAGCCAACTTATCTCCATTTCCTCATCCTCATCTCCAGAGGGGGCAGGCTGAGACCTAGTTGCTGAACTGCGAACAGCAGTGGACGTGAGGGGAGATCCTCTTTTGGACTTATCCTGACTGCTTCTGTGAGGGGTAAGAGATGATTTCGATGCCAGGTTTTTACTGGTCCAGTATTTCCTTCTGGCTTGATTTCATACACTGGGAGTCCTGAGAGCTTCCTACACACAACATATGGCTGTGATCTCCAGCGGTCAGCCAACTTATGTTATGTTATGTTATGCCTGGGATGCCCAGATTCCTTAGTAGGACATGGTCACCTGGTTGATCCTGAACTCATACTTTTAGATCAAAGTTCCTCTTATTCCTATTTTCTCTGATATTCGAGGTGGCTTGAGCTTGCTCATAAGCTATTTTCAGGTTCCTCCACAGTCTGTCCACATACCCTCGATGATAGGTATCTGATGTGTGGTCCAGGGAGGTCCCAAAGGCTAAGTCTACTGGCAGCCTGGCTTCACATCCAAACATTAGCCTATAAGGTGAATATCCAGTAGCGTCATTCTAGGTACTGTTATAGGCATGAACCAATGCAGCGATGCGCCTACTCCAATGGGGTTTCTGCTCTGCATTCAAAGTCCCCAACATGTTCAGGAGGGCTCTGTTGAACCTTTCCGGTTGAGGCTCCCCTTGTGGGTGGCAGGGAGTAGTCTTGGACTTTTGTATGCCTAATAGATGCAATAGTCTTTTTATCAGCTTGCTTTCAAAGTCTCTTCCTTGGTCCGAATATATCCGTTGAGGTAGACCATAATGGACTAAGAACTTTTCCCACGAGAGTCTTTGCTACTGTGGCTTCTTGCTGGTCTCTAGTAGGGAACGCCTGGGCATAGCAGGTAAAATGATCTGTAACTACTAAAATGTCCCCTTGACCACACAGGTCGGGTTCCAAACACAGAAAGTCTATGCAGACTAGATCCATTGGCCCTTGGCTCTCTAAGTGTCCCATTGGGGCAGCCCTCTGAGGCAAAGTCTTCCGTTGCATGCACCTGAGGCAGGAATGACAATAGCTCTCCACTTCAACCCTCATGTGAGGCCAGTAGAATCTGTCCCTTTTGAGTTGAAGAGTCCTCTCGGCTCCCAAATGACCATGGTGGTCATGCAGAGTGATCAGCACCCTCTCTCTGTGTCATTTCCGGCAGAAGCAGTTGCCACTTCTCAGGATCTTAAGAGGGGCCCCTTCGGTAGACCACCCCCTGTTGTAACTGTAATCGATCCCACTCTTTCAGTAGTAGCTGGGCTTCTTTCCAGGAACACTTCTGCAGCAGATCAGGCTGTTTGTTCTCCATTGCCTTCAGCACTAACCCACAGAGTGAAACTTCCTCCTGATCACTCCTGAGATCCTTTTTGATAGCTTGCGAAGACCCTCTTGCATAATCTGGGAGACGTTACAATAACAGCTGGGTACCCCCACTGAGGACACTTCCACTTCTTCAGCTCTGGCCCCGCCTTTCCCTTGCTGGCTTGTCCCTTCACAGAGAGCTCTTACTCCTTCAGGGGTAAGTTGAGTCCAGTCTTCTGAGGGGTTTTTGGAGTCATGGGGCCTTCTTGACAGTGTGTCTGCATCTCGGTTACCAACTCCTGGTCTGTACTTCAGGCTGAAGGTAAATGCAGAGAGAGCAGCCAGCCACCTGTGGCCAGTGGCATCCAGCTTTGCGGTGGTGAGCAAGTATGTGAGGGGGTTGTTGTCAGTCTTGACTATGAACTCTGCCTCGTAAAGATAATCCTTCAACTTGTCTACCACTGCCCACTTCAGAGCCAGAAATTCAAGCTTTCTTTCAGTAGGAAGGAGACTTCGGCTCACATAGGTAAGGTTTGGCTGGGTCTGCATAGGCCAGAACCAGAGCAGTGGTAAGGCTCCACTTCAATTGTCTGAAGGCTTCCTCACATTGTGGAGTCCACTGGTCCTGGATGGATTCTTTCTTCTTCCTGGGCCCTTCCTTTGGCTTCCCAAACTGATCTGAGTCTGCATCCGCTTCTTCCTGGTTCTTCAGAAGGTCAGTGAGTGGGTGGGCTATTTTGGCAAACCCTTCCACGAACCTCCTGTAGTATGAGCAGAACCCTAGGAATTATCTGAATTCGGTCACATTTGTAGGCTTGGGCCAAGATGTAACGGCTTCCAATTTCTCAGGATCTGTTGCCACTCCCTCTTCAGATACAATGTGTCCTAGGTAGTTCATTAAGGGTTGGTAGAATTGGCATTTTTCCATGGAGAGCTTCAGGCCTTCATCATGAAGCCTCTTCAGGACTTTCTCCAGGCGTTCTTCATGCTCTTCTAATGTTCTCCCAAACACTATGATATTGTCCAGGTATACCAGCACTTCAATCAGGTTCATGTCGCCCACTGTCTTCTCCATTAGTCTCTGGAAGGTTGCTGGAGCTCCAGACAGGCCTTGCGGCATCCTATTGAACTCGAAGAAACCCACAGGAGTGATAAAAGCATTTTTTTCCCTATCTTCAGGACACATGGGGATCTGATAGTACCTGCTTTTTAGGTCCAACACACTGAACCACTTCGCCCCCGACAGGCTCTGCAAGGCATGTTCTATCTGAGGTGTGGTGTACTGATCAGGGATGGTCCTCCGGTTCAGGGTCCTATAATCAATGCACAGCCGCAGGGACAGGTTCTTCTTCCTTACCACCACTATTGGAGAGGCGTAAGGACTCTGGGACTCTCTAATAATGCCCATCCTTTTGAGTTCAGGCAGCTGTTTCCTCAAAATCACAAAGTGAACAATAGTGTGCAATATGCAAGTGAAAGTCCAGTGACCAATATGAAACTGGTAAATACAAGTCTGTCTGGAGGATTAAAATACGAATCGAGATCAACCGTAATGTCTCGGAGATGGTGACTGCACAATGATTTAACGCTTGTGACACAGAGCACATCAATGCTTAAAACACTCAATGAGGTTCTCTTACCAGCAGAGGTAGACACACATACCATATGGCAGTGGGTCAAATGCGCATGGATGGTTGTCCTTGGGTACAATGGCAAGGTCCCAGATGACTGTCTTTAGGTGTGATGACGAGGTCCCAATCACAGGGATAGGTTCACAGCCGGGGATGATCTCTAGGCACTTCCACAGCTTCAAAGTCCCACTCGTCAGTATTCACAGGTACCAAAAATATCCTGAAAAAAGAGGGGAGAAAAAGGGCGACACTACTTCCCTTTAATATTCATACCAGACCCAAAGGGCCTGGTAATGGACTTGGGGGGAACCCATGCCATTTTTTTCAATCCCCTTGCTTCTAATCCTCTTGTGGAGGCTTCCATTTGTGGATGGACATTTTATGGTTACACAATTGCATTGCACACATTGCTATAATCTTTTTATATGGACTATAAACTGAAAGACCTGTGAATAAATGGTTGTGGAACGAATAATCTGAGTTTCTATTATTTCTTATGGGTAAATTTGCTTTGATATACAAGTGCTTTGAATTACAAGCATGTGTCCGGAACGAATTATGCTCGCAATCCAAGGTGTTTACTGTATTACATTTTTGTTTTTGGGTTTAATAATGCTTTAAGACTTGAATGTGTACAAGATCCCAATCTGTGTCAATGTGTCCTGTTGTGCCATGCATTAGAATTTTTAGGCTTCATGCACACAGGATGTTTTTTTTTTTTTTTAACTCTCCTAGAAGCAAGCAGCGTTTAACCAGAAAAAATGCCTGATGCTTGTAAAAGTGTCCAAAGCTTTTAGGAGCTTTTACAGGCGTCAAGCTTTTGGGCATTTATTAATTTCATTGGCCAGAATAAACATTTTATTGTGGCTATTGAAATTAATTAATACTCAAGCACTGTCTTTTAGGCTTGTTTAGAAGCTTTTAGCAGCTTGTAGTAGCGTCAAGCATTTTTCCTGCCCAAACTCTGCTGCTCCTGGACACACTGGCAGAAGGGCTTTTATCCTGCCTCTAAAACTCCTGCAACTAAACGCTGCTAAAAACCTATGTGTGCATGTACATATAGGGTAACATGGAGAGGCGTTTAGAAGCAGGAAAGAAAAAACGTCAGATGCCTCTAGGAGCAGCTGTAAAAATGTCCAGTATGCATGAGGCCTTAAAGTATTTTGCTTGGACTTTACTGGTGTGTCATCACCCATTTTTGGTTTGAATTGACTGTCAGTGACAGCAGGCAAGACTGGCCTGGAGTGGTACTGACGGGGAGATTAAGGCTCGGTTCACACAGGGGGCGACACGACTTGCCGTGCAGCGACCTGCCACGACCTGCCGCGACCTCAGCGGCGACTTGCAAATGACTTCTGTATAGAAGTCAATGCAAGTCGCCCGAGGTCGCCCAAAAGTAGTACAGGAACCTTTTTTCTAAGTCGGAGCGACTCGAGTCGCTCCTCTTAGAACAGTTCCGTAGTACAGAACGGGGGCGACTTGTCAGGTCGCGGCACGGCAAGTCGTGTCGCCTCGTGTCGCCCCCTGTGTGAACCGAGCCTTACTGAAACTAGTGCACACAGAAATCATGGTAGTCAATCAGCTTTTAACTTAACCTAGAAGCTGATTAGTTATTATGCACACCTGCACCAGATTCTGTGAGCACCAGTTTTAGTAAATCTCCCCTTGTGACTGCGCAAATAAGTATTTTCTTTACTTGATAAAAATTTTCTTAGCCAGGAAAATGAAAACGAATGCAGCCATCACATGTAAGATAAGCTGCAATATATTACTTTTTTTTATCTTCGGTTTACTCATCTTTTAATAATGAAGCCTATAAAAAAGAAATAAAGGATAAGGCATACTAGCCCACATGCCTCTGAGCACCTAGCAGGTACTTTAAAAGATCTTCAATGAAAAACTGGGCACCTCATTCAAAACTGTCTGGCATTGACAGGTACCAGATATTTCTGCACCTCTGTTGTTCAGTTGGGCATTGAGGAAATTATCTGCAACTTATTTACACTGCCATGGGGTCAGATATGTTACTACCAAGAATTATTGTATATACTCGAGTATAGGCCAACCCAAATATAAGCCGAGGCACCTAATTTTACCACAAAAAAATAGAAAAACATATTGACTCGAGTATAAGTCTAGGGTGGGAAATGCTACTAGTGCCCATGAAATGCAGCCTGTCAGTGCCCATCATGTACAGCCTATCAGTGCCAATGAGATGTAGCCTGCCAGTGCCCATCATGTATAGCCTACCAGTGCCTATCATGTCCAGCCTACCAGTGCCCATCACGTACAGTCTACCAAAGGCCATCTTGTACAGCCTACCAATGCCCATCATGTACAGCCTATCAGTGCCCATCATGTACAGCCTGCCAGTGCACATGAGGTACAGCCTGCCAGTGCCTGGTAATGCGATGTCACAATGTCACGCTGTGTGTTAGAGCTGGATCTGAATCGCCGTGCAGCCGCTGTAACTATGTTGCACCTCCTATGACACACGACACAATGATTCCTAGCATTGGATCAGTGTGCCATCTATCACAAGAGGCGATCTAGGAGGTGGGACATCGTTACAGCGGCTGCATGGCGATTCAGATCTCTGACACACAGCATGAGATCACGCTACCAGGTACTGGGGAGGCTGAACATTACACTTGTGAGAAGAGGAGGGGAAACTGACAGGGGGGCATTGGGTGGGTGTATACATGTGCGGCACCCAGCGGCACGGCCCCTCTCTTTTTCGGCTCCATTTTCTGGACTTTTTTTTCTTATGTGGGACCCTCACTCGCGTATAAGCTGAGGGGGGTGGGGGGCTTTTCAGCATAAAAAATGTGCTGAAAAACTCGGCTTATACTCGAGTATATGCGGTAATATAATGGATTTAAAATAATTTAATTAGTAATTAGCAAAAACTTTTTACTTTCCCAGGTCTCCCTCATAAAAAAAATGACTTCAAAATGGGTTGTTTGAGGGACATTCAGTAGCACTGAATCAGGGGACCATGGTGGATGTCATCAGTTTAGTCAGAGCTTGTTTTACATCTTGGTTCCTCAAGCTATAAATTATGGGATTTAACATTGGAATGATCAATGTATAGAACACAGACACCACCCAGTCCTGCTCCACCGAGTAGGCTGAATTTGGACGTAGATAGGTGAAGAAAACTGGACAGTAAAACATTGCTACACAGGTAAAGTGAGAGGCACAGGTAGACAGTGGCTTGATTCTTTTAGAAGAGCCAATTCTGCATAGAGCCCCTAAAATACAGATATATGATGTCATGATACATAAGAAAGAGCCCACTTCAAGAGATCCAGCAACAACAAATGCCAACATTTGATTAACAAAGGTATCTTTACATGACAATTTTAAAATAGGATTGATATCGCAGAAGAAATGATTGATTCGATTCGACTTGCAGAATGGTAACGTAAATGCACAATATGTGTGTAATAATGCATTCACCAATGCTGCTGTATATATTGATGAGAGGAGCTGAAAACAGGTTGCCCGGTTGATAAGCTTGGCATAATACAATGGCTTACATATGGCTACATAGCGATCATAGGCCATGACGGGTAGTAACATGACTTCAGAGCCTGCAAGATCTATGAAAAGAAACATTTGTGTGGCACATCCAGTGATGGTGATTGTCTTGTTTATAGAGAAGATATTGACCATAACATTTGGGGTAATAGCTGATGAATAAATCATATCTATAAGGGATAAGTTCATTAGGAAGGTGTACATTGGTGTTTGAAGAAGAGGAGTCACAAAAATTACCAAAACTAACATAAAGTTTCCAAGCAGAGTCACCATGTACACTGAGAGGCAGAGTAGAAAGAGAGGCAGCTGAAGGTTCGGGTCAGAGGATAGACCAGAGAGGATAAATTCTGTCACATGTGTACTATTCCTGAGATTCATGTTTTTCCGCTACATCAAAACTTTTGGATTTGGTGTTTATTTCTTGCCTTTTAAAAAATAATTTGACTGAGGGGTTACCGGTCCTGTCTATATAAAAGAGTAAAAGAGTAAATATAATTTATCAATAGTATAAACAATTCTTCAAGATCCAATATTACTCAAGGTGTGCTAAATAATATTTATAGCATGTAAAAAAATGACATATGGTAATACTGGTTAGGTGGCCCATTTAACATACCTTAGGTGAACTTAAAGTGGATGTAAACCCTCACATATATGAAGTGAACAGCCTCAGATGATACACAGAGATGAAACAAATCCTCCTACATACATTTTACATGTATAGCTGATGTCATATTTATATACTGTTTAGAAAGTTCAGATCATGTTAGGAGATTTTCTCTTCCTGGTTAGCACTGCAGTGAAGCCTGGGTATACAGCCAAGACAGCTGATTGGAGGAAAGGCACCCCCCCCCCCCCCCTCCTCATAGGTAGAGACTTTTAGCTCTATTCGTTGAATCGTTCAGCTCAGTGCTAATCTACTTATAGCATCCTTCCCAACACAAAACTCAGGCTGCTTTTATCATATATGACAGAGAATGTATCAGGAGTTGTTAGGCTGATAACAGTAGAATGGAACAGGAGACAGCTACGGGACATAGTGCTTTGAAGAGAGATAAAAAAAACACTGTAGATATATGTGCCCAGCTCAAATTTCGTGAATTGGGTTTACATCCACTTCAATGCTTTTTTGCAGAAATCAGTATATAACTATGTATATTTATGTATTTTTTGCTCTAATGAAATATCTCAGCTAGAACACATAAATACAGTTCCCACTACTCATAGCACTCAAAAAGCTCAACAACATCATAAATCTTTACACAAGTATAAGCCCTTGTACACACGGTCGGAGATTCCGACGGAATGTGTCCGATCGGACCGTTTTGTCGGATATTCCGACTGTGTGTGGTCTCTATCGGACTGTTTCCGTTGGAGTATCCGACGGACCAAGTTTTCCAACTTGTTGGTAAAATTTTCTGACAAAATGCTCCGATCGGACATACTCCGATCATGTGTAGAGAATTCCAATCGGACAAAGTGCCACGCATGTTCAGAACAAATTCCTACATCAAAGCTATTGGCTACTAGCCTGAACGTAGTCTTGTCGTAACAAAATAACATCATCACGTTCTGAACGATCGGATTTTTCGACAACTTTGTCCGATCGTGTGTATACAACAGTTTCGGACAAAATCCGACGGATTTGGTTGTCGGAATGTCCGACCGTGTGTACAAGGGCTTAGAGTCTTTATTTTTAGCCATGTGACTATAACGTTCAAATTTCACTGGACTCATTGGCTGAAAATAAAAGTCACCTTTGAAGATAAGAATTGTTCTTTTGGGGAAAATAATGAATGGAGACTAAACCCTCCAGATTCCACGACTATTTCTCATCTGTGCTGTGGTAGTTGATTGCAGAAGAAAGCAAAAACAAATTTACACTTATTCCATTCTGTAATCTGCAGTGTTTTCCAGTGCTGACAGAGCAGGTAGGGTAACATACAAACTTTCCTCACCATCTTTGTATCACTAAATTAGCACATTTAGACCTTTTTAGATGAATAAATTGAAGATTGTTCACATTTGAATGTAAGTAATGAATACAATGTATTGCTGATATAATATGCATCTAAACTGCTAATTGTACCCCAGGCATTATATAATAGCTACTTACTTTAGCATTGTGTCACTAATTGCAATGAATATTATAAATTTTTCACACTCACATATATACCTCACAATGCTCAGATAAGTTCAGTTTTCCCAGTATAGCCTTATCACACTGTATTTATAAAGCAACCAATTAAGATAACAGTCCGTTGAGATATTATGTTAAGCAATTATAGAGCCTCACATGGATGTAGACTAGTGACTATTAGGAAATTCTCTTTTGTTGTCAAAGTGATTGTAAACCTTTTTTATTTTTACCACTTCTGCCATCAGACACCTGCCAGCCCAAATCTCTTTTACCCCTTCACCCATGGAAACTTCAGTCACAGCTCAGTACACCCTGCTTCCCACCAAATATCAATACCCAGTTTATACTCCCTGCACCTACCCTACCTTTAACTCACCTGTCTCTTCTCGACTGCCTGCAATCCCTCAAGAACTTCCCCCAGCTACTGTTACCTCTTCCCTGCCTTATTCCAACCCTCCTCTCCAGTCTGCTTCATTCCCTACCTACAGTCCTGCAGTTGCCTATAGGACTCCAGTAGCTAAACCTAAAAAGAGACGGAAGTTCTTTCCTACCCATTTGATCCTGCCAGTAACCCAACCTGCCTTTGCACCAGCTAATTCACTACAGCCTGACATCCCAGTGCCTGCTACCCAGCCTTACGTCTCGGTGCCTGCTACCCAGCCTGATGTCCCGATGCCTGATACCCAACCTGATGTTCTGGGGCCTGCTGCCCAGCCTGGCGTCCCGGTGCCTGCTGCCCAGCTTTATGTGCCTGCTGCCCAGCCTGATGTGCCCATGCCTGATGTGCCCATGCCTGCTGCCCAGCTTGATGTGCCCGTGCCTGCTGCCCAGCTCGATGACCCAGAGCCTGCTTCCCAGCTCCAGGACCTGGAGTCCGCTGTCTGCCTTGATGTGCCCGCTGCCCGGCGTGATGTACATACATCTGTTATCCGGCTTGATATCATGGACTTTTCTCAACAACGTCTAGTTGGAGCATCTGGAGGCTGCTCCTTTGAGAGGGGGTACTGTCAGGAAAGGTTCCACCCGCTGATGATACTGTCTGACATTTGGCGTGCAGTACTGAGGTCCACCAGCAGGTGTCTCCTGGCAGTCTGGGACTGCCAGGGGAGCCTTCCTCTGTTAGTAGTATTATATGATCCTTGGGCCGCAGTACTGGTGTCCACCAGTGGGTGGTTCCTGGCAGTGTGGGGCCGACATCATCTCCTGCAATTAGGCGTCACCTGAGTAATTGCAGGAGGTGTGTATAAGTACCTGGCAGACACACTGATGCCTTGCCTTGGTATCTTCCTTGTGCCCTGACCCTGAGCCTGTGAAGCTGTGAAGCTCTGAACCTGTTCCTGTTCCTGTTCCTGTCTGTTACCTGAACCCTGGACCCTCTCCTTGTCCTGTTTGTCTTCCTTCCCCAGCTTCTGACCCCCATTGTCAACCCTGGCCTGGCCCTGTTTATGATTCCGGTATTCCCCTTTACTTGTATATATTTGTCTTTCACTATTTGTGGGTTTATGTTGGTGGTTGTTTGGTGACACATTATAGTATATTGGAGGTGGTTGTATTTATTCACTTATCTTAATAAATTATATATTTTCACCTTATCTGCGTTTGTTCCTTTGTTGCTGTCCACACAGCTCTGGTCACACCAGATATGTAACAATGACTAATAGTTGTCCTGTGGACAGATTCTCCCACCTGAGTGGTGGATCTCTGCAGCTCCTCCAGAGTTGTCATTGGCCTCTTGGCTGCTTCTCTGATTAATGCTCTCCTTGCCTGTCAGTTTAGGTGGACGGCCATTTCTTGGTAGGTTTGCAGTTGTGCCATACGCTTTCCATTTTCAGATGATGGATTGAACAGTGCTCCATGAGATTTTCAAAGCTTGGGATATTTTTTGATAACGTAACCCTGCTTTTCTCCACAACTTTATCCCTGACCTGTTTGGTGTGCTCCTTGGCCTTCATGATTCTGTTTGTTCGCTAAGGTTCTCTAACAAACCACTGAGGGCTTCACAGAACAGCTGTATTTATACTGAGATTCAATTATACACAGGTGGACTCTATTTAATAATTAGATGACTTCTGAAGGCAATTGGTTCCACTAGATTTTAGTTAGGGGTATCAGAGTAAAGGGGGCTGAATACAATTGTAACGCCACACTTTTCAGAAAGTTATTTGCAAAAAATGTTGAAAACCATTTATCATTTTCCTTCCACTTCACAATTATGTGCCACTTTGTATTGGTCTGTCACGTTTTTTGTTGTAACATAACCAATTGTGGAAAGTTTCAAGGGGTATGAATACTTTTTCAAGGCACTGTATATATGAAAATTGATCATTACAGAGCTACTGACTTCCTACCTAAGTTCTTGAGGCCCTAAAAGACACTCCAATGTATTCAATAAAAGGCATGGTGATTTTTTTTAAGGTGTTTTCACAAAATTTTAATTTGAACAAGTTATTTCTCACACGGGACATAGGCATACTTGCAATTATACCTCAAAACACATTTTGTTACTCTTCCTGAGTATGACAATACCACATGTGTGCAATGTTTTCACAGCCTGGCCACATAGAGGTGTTCAAAATCCAAAGATTATCTCTAGGCTTTCAAGGAGCATACATTACGCATAAATCACACATCTAATTTCCTCACTACCTATCACATTTTTGGAGGCCCTAGAGCACTAGGATAGTGAAAACACTAACAAAATTACTGCATATTGGAAAGAAAACACTCCTACATATTTTCTAAGGGGCATAAAGAGTCTTTTGAAGAAAAATCTTTTCCTGACAGACTCCATGGCAGCAACGTGTGGGTTAAGTCCCGCCTCCACTACCCTATAGGACACCACTCCCATAAATCTTTGCTCCCTGCCCATGGCCGTGTTCTTTTTTTGTCCTCCTCCGTAGTACCCATTACGGTCTTTCTACCTGAAGATTGCTCCCACATGGTTCCGTTGTTGGTTTGGCCGAATAGCGACTGTGGATGGAATTGTCGCATGACTCTGTTAAGCCCTAGCTACTAGCGGGGTATGGAGTGGGCATTGGATATAAGCGCTGGAGGAAGCCAGGAGCCTAGCCACTGGCAGGCAGGCTGCGCATTCGGTCGGATAGCCCAGCTAAATAGCAGGTGACCTATTTTGCCCTGAGAAGTCCGGTATTTATTGTTCTTACCTTCGGCCTGGAGACGATCGTGTGGGAGCGGTAAGATTGTTCCTCTTTTTCATGGCAGCAGTTTGTGTTTGTTGCTTGCCTTTTCCTTCATTTCCGTTCGTTTTTTGTGTGTCCATGTATGTGGGTATAGGCATGGCGGCTGGATTAGCCTGCGTTCCAGCCGCCGCTCACTTCCTGGTTTTTCGTTAGATACGTTCGTTCTGCGCATGCGCGAGTACGGCACAGGAACGAGGCGCACAGTAGCGGCGCACAGGACGCGGTGATGACGTCACTAAGGCGCCCTATTTAAACATAGAAAATAGCCTGCAAGCTTTGGGAATGCTTGCAGGTTATTACGTGACTTCCCCTTGTCCAGGATTTCTTCTGTGGAGGTAGGTGGCCTTCTGGGAAGAGGGGGGTGGGCGTGTGTGTGTATGGTGCTCTCAGCCTTACTTATATGTCTTTGCAGCATTTATGGAAACCCCTAGAGATATGGACTCACCTCCGCCTGTATGTGGCCAGCCCTCTCATAATAGGTACTGTCTAGGTGGGGAAGTAGGGGGGGGGGTCCGGTATTAGTCAGCCTGTTATCTTTCCTTATCTGTATGTCTCTTCTATCTCTGTCTTAGCCCATCTAGATCAGAACAGCAACGCAGCTCAACGCATAGAGGAAGCGATTCTTCTAAGTCTTACCACCGGCATTCATATTCTAAGTCTAAACATCACGGCTCACCCTCAAGATCCGGGCGCTGTAGCGAAGATCGTTCTCGCTCCTCCAGGGCTCATTCCAGCCGCTCAGTTATTAATACTTGCTGGGGATGCAGATCGCAAGTTCCTATTGGGAAATCCCTGTGTGACCTCTGCTTTTCCAAAGCCTCTAGTGAGAGAGGGGGTACGGACCAGCAACTAAGATTCCTTGTGGAAAAAGTGGTGAAAGAATCCCTCAAGGGGATCGGGGCCAGTCAGACCCCTGTGCCTCAGTCAGAATCACCTCAGTCACCAGTCAGGGAGTCGCATGCTCAAGAGCTCTGGGAGTCCTCTCTAACAAGCCACCCTTCAGCTGCTGCATCAGACAGTGAATCTGAGGAAGATAGTCCCTGTGTGGGGTTTGACTTTGCCTTACTTTCCCCCTTGGTGAAGGCTATCAGAGAGGCTTTGAACTGGGAAGATGAGGTGGATAATCCTTCCAAACAGAGGAAGTATTTTAAGCAACTTAAAAGGGAGCGTCTTAACTTTCCATTCCTGTCTGAACTTGGTGAGGTCATCACGGATGAATGGAGTAAAGTTGAGAAAAAGAATAGTATGCTCTCAAAAGTCCTAAGGTTATATCCCTTTAAGGAGGATGAGGTCAAGTATCTGGAATCAGCTCCACTCGTGGATGCAGCGGTGATGAGACTAGTAAAACATGTGACCCTTCCATTGGAAGATACAGTTTCATTCAAGGATGCCTTAGATAGGCAGATTGATTCCGATTTAAAGAGAGTCTACCTCACTGCTGGTATGGCATGCAAACCAGCATTGGCTTTAGCGGCAATGTCCAAGGCCATGGAAGTCTGGACGGACGGTGTGGATGATACCCTCAGAAACATTTCGGATGAAGTCGCTAAAAACTCTCCTATCCAGGAGTTACGGCTTGCATCGGCTTTTCTGGGGGAGGCTTCGATTGACATCATCCGCCTAGTGTCTCGGGTTATGCTTTCAGCTGTAACCGCCAAACGGGCCCTTTGGCTCCGTCCCTGGCTGGCTGATCCAGCGTCTAAACAGGTGTGGTGCCGTATCCCTTTTGAGGGTTCTTCCCTTTTTGGGAATAAATTGGATAATGCCATAACCCGGGCCACTGGTGGTAAGTCGGGGTTTCTTCCTCAGGATAGACGTTTAAAAAGCCAGAGGAGATTTTTTCCTAAAAAGCAATATCAAGAGCAGGCCAGGGAGGCCCGTAGCTATAGACCGGGTCGGGAATATTCCAGATCATGGAAGTCAAGGCAGTCCTCCTTTAAGAAATCCACCAAGAGCAGTGCGACAGGAGAGAGGGAACCAACCAAATCTTTTTGAGATTGGGCCCGCTCAGATAGGCCAGGTGGGGGCTCGTCTTCTACATTTTCGGCATGTCTGGGCGGCCTCAATCCAGGACTTCTGGACCGTCAGAATGGTCTCTTCAGGCCATTCTTGGACCTTCAGCAGGTCCCCAAGACTAAAGTATGTTCCCACCTCCTTTCCGGCCTCAGAAGAAAAAAGGCAGATCTTGTTGGCCTACGTGAAATCTTTATTGGCTCAAGGCGCTGCCGTACCCGTGCCAGATGATCAACGAGGGAGAGGAATTTATTCTCCTCTTTTTATGGTCCAAAAGAAAAACTGTTCTTGGAGGCCAGTCATAGACCTTACACATTTGAATCGTTTTATCAAAAAGGAAAGGTTCAAGATGGAAACCTTGTCAACAATACAACAGTCAGTCCAGTCAGGCGACTGGATGATTTCAATAGACCTAAAGGACGCTTACTTTCATGTCCCTGTGGCAGAAGATTTTCAGCAGTTTCTGCGATTTTCAGTAGGAAAACTACATCTTCAGTTCGTTTGTCTCCCGTTCGGGCTTTCAACGTCCCCCCGAGTGTTTTCAAAGGTGTTGTTGGCCGTAGTGGCTCTATTGAGAACCAAGGGAATTCGTCTTCACCACTATTTGGACAATCTTCTGCTGCTAGCCCAGGACAGAGACCGTCTGTTATTGCACAAGGATCAGGTTATCTCCACTCTTCAAGAATTCGGTTGGATCCTGAATCTAGAAAAGAGTCAGTTAATTCCTTCCCAGTCTCTTGTATTCCTAGGCGCACTCTTCAACACAGTGAAGGGTACCATCTCATTACCCGAAGAGAAAGTAGCGGTAATTCGGGACAGAATTCGTCCGGCCCTCTCAGCCTCCCATCTCCCGGCTCTTCAGTGCCTGAGAATTATTGGCACTATGGTGGCTATGATTCCAATGGTGAAGTGGGCCCAATGGAAGATGAGACCGTTCCAAAAAGGGTTTCTTCACCAATGGCTAGGCGACAAGACTCAACCTATCCGGATCACATCTTCAATGAGAATCTCTCTGCCCTGGTGGCTTCGGAAGGAGAACCTATTCAATTGTCATTCCATTCTCCCCATCTCATGGATAACAATAACTTTGGATGCCAGCAACAGGGGCTGGGGCGCCCACTGTTTGACGGAAGTAGCACAAGGCACCTGGGACTTCCCTTCCAGGAGGATGGTGTCGAATATTCTAGAATTGAGGGCAGCCTTCCAGGCGCTCCTAGCCTTTCGTCATCTGGTCTCAGGAACCTCGGTCCTACTCAGACTAGACAACACAACAGCAGTGGCATATATAAGGAGACAAGGAGGTACTCGGAGTCTGTCCCTTCTTCAGGAGGTAGAGCCAATCATGTCTTGGGCTCAGAAGAACCTGGTCAACATTACAGCAACTTATGTTCCAGGAACGCAGAACGTCCAAGCGGACTTTCTGTCTCGAGTCAGTCTGGACAACAACGAATGGTCCCTTCACGAAGAAGTTTTCAGGTGGATTCTAACGTTGTGGTTCTCCCCAGAGGTCGACCTATTTACCTCCCCTTGCAACAAGAAACTGGCAAGGTATTATTCCAGGTTTCGGGATCCTCAGGCCTACGGAGTGGATGCTCTGACGGATCGATGGTGGTTCAACAAAGCTTACGCCTTTCCTCCAACTCCTATTATTCTACAGTTCCTGCGGAGACTCAAATCAGAAGCAGTAGAGGTGATAGCTGTAATACCTTATTGGCCCAACAGGCCATGGTTTCCGCTTCTAATGCTCCTCAGTGCCAGAGATCCGATTCCCTTACCTCTCAGACCCGATCTTCTATCCCAGGGCTCGAAGCTCCATCCCTGCCCGGCCCATCTATGTCTGAGGGTCTGGTTTTTGAGAGGGGAAGGTTAGAGGCTCTGGGTTGTCCAAAGGAGGCCATTCCTACTCTCATGAGTGCAAGGAGGAAAAGTACCAACCAGGTGTATGAGAGGATTTGGTCTAGATTCACAAGTCACTTGTCTTCTAGGTCTTGCTCCAATGGTAATTTGACGGTTCAGGATGTTTTGGGTTTCTTACAGTCCGGACTAGACATTCCCCTATCTGTCAGCGCTCTTCGTGTACAAGTCTCGGCAATTTCGGCCTTTTCTGGAATATCCTGGGCTAAACATCCCTTGGTTCAGCAATTTTTTAAAGGAGCAATTAGACTTAGACCACAGAGGAAACCTAGATTCCCCAAGTGGGATTTACCGCTGGTTCTCGACTTCTTCTCACAACTGGACAGAACACTTTCAGTCAAAGAATTGTCCCTAATGACATCTTTTTTGGTAGCCATATCCTCAGCAAAGAGAGTCTCTGAGATTCAGTCTTTAGGATCAAAGGAACCTTTCCTCACATTTTTCCCTGACAGAGTGGTCCTAGTGCCAATGCTGGGGTCGAACCCAAAGGTTACCTCAGTCTTCCACGAAAATCAGGATATTACTCTTCCTACCTTTAATTCTGCTGGGAGTCAGGATCTTCATCCTCTTGACATGGGAGTTATTCTGAAACGATACCTGGAGGCGACAGCTTCTTTCCGGCAATCAGATTATCTTTTTGTTCTTTTTCATGGTAAAAGCAAAGGCCTTAGGGCTTCGGTCAGATCCATCTCCACGTGGGTGGTTCAGGCGATCCAGTGGGCTTATAAAGAGAAGGGCTTGGCTCCTCCTGAGGCGGTTACGGCACATTCCACGAGAAGTCTCTCTACTTCTTGGGCAGCTTCATGTCATGTGGCTCCTGAGGTTATCTGCAAGGCTGCCTCTTGGTCATCCATTCATACATTTATGGCTCACTATTGTGTCGAACCTGCCAGTTTATCTTCCGTTGATTTTGGTTTAAAGGTGCTGTCGGTGGACAGTGTTAAATAAATTTTTGTTCAGCATTTTTGCCCACCCGAGTGTGTTTGGCGAGTTATTTCCCACATGTTGATGTCATGGAGTCTGTCAGGAAAACAGAAAATTCCTATCAAAATACTTACCGTAATTTTCCTTTCCTGATGGACTCCATGGCAGCAGGAGTTCCCTCCCAAAATGGCTGGAGTAGGCTAGTTATCGAACACGGCCATGGGCAGGGAGCAAAGATTTATGGGAGTAGTGTCCTATAGGGTAGTGGAGGCGGGACTTAACCCACACGTTGCTGCCATGGAGTCCATCAGGAAAGGAAAATTACGGTAAGTATTTTGATAGGAATTTTCCGTTATTTTTTGCCACACATTTTTGGAAAATGTGGAAAATAAATTTTTTAACACAAAGTCAATTTACAAGATATTTGGAACATATAGCATGAACATACTTATGCCGCGTACACACGATCAGAATTTCCGACAACAAATGTTCGATGTGAGCTTGTTGTCAGAAGTTCCGACCGTGTGTAGGCTCCATCGCACATTGCTAGTCAGAATTTTCGACAACAGATATTTGAGAGTTGGATCTCAAATTTTCCGACAACAAAATCCATTGTCGTAAATTCCGAGCGTGTGTAGACAATTCCGACGCGACAAATTCCACACATGCTCTAAATCAAGTACGAGATGGAAGCGATCGGTTTGGTAAAACTAGCGTTCGTAATGGAGATAGCACATTCGTCACACTGCACATTTTTACATTTTTTAATGCAGCGCATTCTCTTCTTCTTTAGAATGGTAGAATAATGAAGTTGTTTTGCTGCTGATATTCACACAGAGTTCTGACAAACTGATTTCTTTATTATTTCTCAGGATCCCTGACTAATCTTTATTTTTTTTCGCCAGATCTCCAGAATAATGTTTCTATTTTTTTATAGTGATCTCCTTTTTTTTTTTATCAAGATCTCCTGATTTTTTTTTTTTTATAGTGATTCCCATAATATGTTTTTTTTGTTTTGTGTGTCAAGTTACCACAACACCATTATTATCTTATATTTTTTAACCTCAAGGAGATTGGTTGGTGTTGTTGTCCCTTGTTAACTTGACATTGACTTTTTGAAATGTACCTGCCTACTCACAAACAAACTGTCCTTTTTGAACTAAAACACATAGCCAAGTATTTGTGAAAAAAACTAGACATTTATTAGGGGCCATAACAAAATAAAGAGGAAGGCAACGCTGGATAAACTGTTGAAATTGGTGAAGCCTTTGTACCCCAGGGCAGACATCAATTATTTGACAGGCAAAATTGGTAGCCTGAGGAGTCCATTCAATAGGGAGCACAATACGGTCCAGGACTCTGAGAGATCAGGAGCAGCAGCAGGTGACATGTATGCCCTGAGGCTGTGGTCTTACAACAGCCTGTGTCTTTTGCCAAGGCCATTACTCTCTTGTCTTCCTTCCAGGCTGTGACTGTGGTGTTGGAGTTGTGGCAGGAGGTGAAGCAAGAGTATGGTCCAACTCACATATGGGACTTTTTTTGGGAGTTCGTCCATTACCCCCTTATATAGGGCCTCTATTTCCTGCAATTTGCTGTCTGCTATGCAGGCATAGGCCTCTTGAAGATTGGGGGTGGTTCTGAGGGCCGCAGTAGCCTGCCGAATCAAAGAAAGCGCTGACTCCTCCACGTTACTCCCTTTTCTGGGCCTTTTTGTTGGAAGGCGGATGGGAGGAACCTGCGATTCAGTCAGGCTACTGGGCACGGCCACCTCCTGGCTGCCACTTCCACGGCCACCTCCTGGTTGCCACTTTCCATGGCCTCCTCCTGGCTGAGACTTTCCAAGCCCTCCTCCTGGCTGAGACTTTCCTGTGTATGAAAATGGGTCATAGTTTTAGGTTTTTGGTAATCAATCACACACAATTTAGAGCTCATAACTGTTGCAAATTGGCTGAGACTTTCCAAGCCCTCCTCCTGGCTGAGACTTTCCTGTGTATGAAAATGGGTCATAGTTTTAGGTTTTTGGTCATCAATCACACACAATTTAGAGCTCATAACTGTTGCAAATTGAATGTTAACAAATAAAAAAGACTATACTTCTGACCCCAGCATATGTCAGTCTAGGACTCTGAGTAGGATTCTGGGGTCCAGGACTCCGAGTAGTAACCAAATCATTTTTGTCTTCTACTGTCTATTGCAGTGATGGCGAACCTTGGCACCCCAGATGTTTTGGAACTACATATCCCATGATGCTCCACTACACTGCAGAGTGCCAGAGCATCATGGGAAACGTAGTTCCAAAACATCTGGGGTGCCAAGGTTCGCCATTACTGGTCTATTGATATGTAAACCACTTTGTTAATTCTGAAATTAGTGATCAACAATAACATCTAGTTAACATCATTCATTTTTGGCAAGAACTGTGTTGAACAATGCTATACCTGGCTCAACCTGGGCTCCTCCACATTTTCCTGGGTGGAAGGCCCAGGTTGGACTTTTGAAGTCTATACCTATTACATATGATGCACTGATGCACACATATGTTCGGAAAAGGTGCGCAAATGCGCATATTGGATCTGGGATTCACCTGCTTGGTGCGGAGGTTCCCTGACAACGTGCCACAAACAGGACAGTTCCCTGCATTTATCAATAAATCTAGGGAGGAAGTCATGATCATTGAATCTTGCAGTGCACTTGTAGTGCAAAGTGGATTTGCTTTTAGTAAATAACCCACACAATGCTCTAAAATTCACCCCAATCAGGCCATTTTAGGCACTCAAAACAATTAATTCATGGTGCTGAAAAAGTTTATTATTTTTAACATTAATGCATTAAACACATTAACAACAAAAATAATGTGTGTGTGTAGCAGACCCACAACAGAATAGTTAGCTGAAGAAGAGATTGTCACCTCATGTACCAAATAAATTACGTTTGCACTATTGAAGAAAATGGCCAAAAAGAAAAGCCCATTGGAGAACCTATGAGACAGCTAAAAGAAACACAAGCAGTAAATCAAATGAAATAATATTTCGGTTTTAAATAAAAATGTATTTTAAACATTTTTCTCAAACATTTGTTGGCATACCAATGGCCCCCCTACCCACAAAAATATTCCAGATATTTTTGACGGACTTTGCAGGCGCTTTGGTGAGGCAAGCCAGGACGACCAGCTTCAAGTGCCGTCAGGGTTGACTGATCTGGAAATCCGGACTCAGGTACAACTAAGGCCAATAGTTCAAAGCATTTCTCCTTAGAAAGTCGTGCATAATGCAGCATGCAAGCACTATATGGTTTAGTTTATATTTTGCCATGTGAATTGGCGTCAGGAATTGGCATCAGGAATAGGCGTCAGGAATAGGCGGAACTGGCTGCTCATTATGCCGAAAGCATTCTCCACCGCGCTTCTGGCTCTGGCCAGCTGGTAGTTAAAAGCCCTCTGGTCTGGGGTGGGAGTCCTCATGGGGAATGGCCGCATCAGGTGTTCACCAAGCCCAAACGCTTCATCAGCAACAAAGATGAACAGTAGACCAGCCACGTTGTCTTCTGCAGGTGGCAATCCCAAGCCACTACTCTGGAGACATCTGTAGAACTCAGTCTGGGCAATGACTCCACAATCCAGCATCCAGCCATTCTTCCCCTTGTTCACATACAAAAACTCGCCAACATCACTATACTATTAAACCCCTTGTAATTCTAATAGTATGACCCAGAGTTGGGGGGGGGGTGGGACCATGTGGACGTGTTTCCCATTGATTGCCCCTCCACAGTTGGGAAAGTCCCACTGCTGGGCAAAGTGGGATGCCACAGTCTGCCATTCCTGTGGGGTTGAAGGAAACTGTGGAGTCAAACAAGAAAAAAAATGAGTACTTTTGCACATAAACATTGCAAGCAGATTAGACACAAACATTCTTGACCAACATAAGTATAACATTTATTTTAAGCAGTATTTAACCACTTCCCGACCAGCGCACAACGATGTACGTCGACAGAATGGCACGGGCAGGCATATTGGCGTACAGGTACGTCCAATATTCGATGCCGCCCTGCCATCGGGAGCGCGCCGCCGGCGGCACGCTCCCGCGCTGGTCGGGACCCCCGTGAGTCCGGTTGCGGGACCCGCGGACCCGATCGCCGCGGGCATCCCCGCGATCGTCTCACGGAGCGGCCGAATGGAGGAAATGCTGTGTAAACAACATTTTTCCATTCTGCCTAGCAACTAGTGACGCTGATCTCTGCTCCATGTGATTGGAGCAGAGATCAGTGTACACTAAATGAAAGCCCAACCCCCCCACAGTTAGTAACACACCCCTAGGAACACTTAACCCCTACACTGCCACCCGCTGGTTAACCCTTTCACTGCCAGTGTCATTTACACAGGAATCACTGCATTTATATAGCAGTGATTACTGTATAAATGACAATGGTCCCAAAAATGTGTCAAAAATGTCCGATGGGTCCCCCACAATGTCGCAATCACAATAAAAATCGCAGATCGCCGCCATTACTAGTAAAAAAAAAAATAATAAAAAATTATTAATAAAAATGCTATAAAACTATCCCTATTTTGTAAACGCTATAACTTTTGCGCAAACCAATCAATAATCGCTTATTGCGATTTTTTTTACCAAAAATATGTAGAAGAATACGTATCGGCCTAAACTGAGGGAAAAAAATGTTTTTTTATATATTTTTGGGGGATATTTATTATAACAAAAAGTAAAAAATAATGAGTTTTTTTCAAAATTGTCGCTCTATTTTTGTTTATAGTGCAAAAAATAAAAACCGCAGGGGTGATCAAATACCACCAAAAGAAAGCTCTATTTGTGGGAAAAAAAGGACGTCAATTTTGTTTGGGAGCCACGTCGCACGACCGCGCAATTGTCAGTTAAAGCGACGCAGTGCCGAATCGCAAAAAGTCGTCTGGTCTTTGACCAGCAAATTGGTCCGGTCTGAAAGTGGTTAAAGACAAAAGTATAAGGTACACTTATCAGATTCCTCCTCCCCTCTGATGGCCCAGTCAAAAAATGTTATGTTGGGGGGGAGAAGTTTTGGACAGGTAACCGTCTCCACTTCATTGAGAGTTGAATGCATATATAATGTGTGTTACTTTGGCCAGCCCGTCCTTACTTACACTATTGGCAGCCTACTGGACAGGTAAGAAGTGTCATGATACAAAAATATGAATACAGACTGTACAAATTGAAGCACAATTTTACATTCTGCAATTACATATGTGGATAATAGGAGAACAAAACTTTAAACAGTACCATTTGAAAGTATTCAAGTAGGCCCTTGCACTACATGCTTTGGTGAATTCATCCATAAATCTGACCACAAAAGAGGTAGGTATAGTTTGTATGGGTTTAGCAAAGTCAGAAGATAGAGGATTGGTATCGGTTCACTTAGCGGTTGGGGGGGGGGAGACAGGGTTCCAAATGAGTTTGCCCCCCCCCCCAAAAAAAGCCTCTTGCACTATGCATGAATTTAAGGACAAAAATACAATTTTTACACATGTTTAGGGTAAAGCACTACAATGGATCAGACAAAATACATGTTAAGTGACTAGGCTAGGTGTGTATGGGCCCAGGACAGTATGCTGGGGAGGTTAGTGAAGGCAAATATGCATGAAGGACAAAAAAGGAGCATTAAAAGTTTCCAGCATGTATGAGGACAAAGAGGACATTCACAGCATATTATAATCATGGTAATTAGGGAATGATGAAACAAATCAAATAGATTAGCAAACATTAAATACATAGAATGTTATGTTAAAGGATAAATCTAACCTCAATATAGTCCTTCTGCAGGACCTGAATGATGGCAGAACAGGTCTCTGGAATAATGATCCCCAGAGCCTGGGGGGAGATGCCTGTCGAGAACTTGATGTCCTGCAGACTTCTCCCCGTCGCCAAGTACTGCAAGGTGGCGACAAGCCTTTATTCTGGAGTGATGGCTTGCAGGTGTCCTGCTTGGTAATATAGGGGGACAGCAAAGCCAACAGATGGGGAAAAACGGGGTCCGTCATCCGGTGATAATTCCTGAAATTGTCAGGATTATTCTCCTGGAACTCCCACAACAAAGGCATGTGTGAGAATTGGTCACGCTGGAGCAACCAATTCTTGGTCTATGAACTCCTCCTCCCCCTCCTACTCCCCCGTTCATGGACTGGGCTTGGGTCAAAGTAAGAACTCCAACACCAAGCCCCTGCATAGCACGAACTCTATGACAAGTACATAACCACAACATGGCTTCAAAACGGTCAGCTGGTCAGAACGAACTAACAGAACTGACTGAAAATCAGAAAGGCCTGAGAAGAGCGAGCCGAAAATCAGAAACGAGTGGACAAGAACGCACTGAAAAAAAAGATACGAACTGACTACATGCACTGAAAAACAGATACAAACCCAGAAGCACAAACTAAAGAGCAGTAACGAACTGAAAAACATGAGGCTGAAAAGCGCAAATCGTCTCTCACCAAACTACTACTAACACGAGATTAGCAGAAGGAGCCCAAATGGTGGCACACTGGCTATTGAACTTCCTTATTCTAGTTCCATTGTACATGTTGTACGCCAGCGTGTTCTTGCCGATCAGTAATTCCGAAAACATTTGTGTGACCGTGTGTATGCAAGACAAGTTTCAGCCAACATCCATCAGAAATAAATCCATAAATGTAGAGATCATTGTTTTTAGTTCATATGCATTTTCTGAACTGTACTTTGAATTTTTTGTATGACAATATGAAATATAAATAAAAAGAAATTAAGTAAAAAAAAAGAAATAAATCCACGGTTTGGTTGTCGGAAATTCCGATCATGTGTAAGCGGAATTAGAATTACACTCCAAAATACATTCAGCTACTCCTTTCAAGTATGGCCATTCCACATGTGTGAGACTTCTTCACAGCCAAGCCACATAGATGGAGCCTAGCCCAACATCTACATCGGGTGTTCCAGGGGCATAAATTTCACATATCATTTCTTAATTACTTATCATATTTTTTGAGGCCCTGGAGCACCAGGATAGTATAAACACCCACAAAAATGACCACATTTTGAAAGCAAACACCCCATCATATTTTTTAAGAGGCATAATGAGTTTTTTCAAAATGTAATTTTTTTTGTCACAAGTTTTTGGAAAATGTGGAAAGAAAATGAAACAATCTATAAGATATTTCTAACACAAATATAAAATAATTGATATTCTTAGAATTACACCCAAAATACATTCTGCTCCTGAGTATGGGGATACCACATGTGTAAGATTTTGTAAATGTCTGGACTGATTATGTACCCAACATTGCAACCTGTGTAACACAAAAATCCACCAACACAGTATAGGAAACAATGCATTGTATTGGTAGCCTCTGTACAAGAGGTCATTGAATATTGCATAGTGTAGTTTCACCTACAGCTGTGGCTGTTCTTAAAAGCCAAGCAAGCCTAGCCTACTGGTACGTGGCTGCCTCCATAACATAATGCTTGGTCACTGGCCAGGAAGTACAGGGGGTGTTCACAGAGGATGAGTTGGCTGGTGTCTTGCAGGAGCATAGCCAGAGTAATGCGAAGATGCGTCAGTACTTGGACCAAGCAGTGATGTGTTCAGCAAACAGGCAAAGCATTGGTTAAGGCAGCAGGCAGAGATGTGGTCAGAAACAGCCAAACTAGTCATCCAGGCAGCAGACAGAAACATGGTCAGCACAGCCAAAGATCTGGTCCAGGCAGCAGGCAGGAACATGGTCCATAAACCAGCCAGAGTCAGTAAAGGGAGCAGGCTGACATCCAGGCAGTAGGCAGGAACATGGTCCATAAACAGTCCAGGGTCAGTACAGGCAATAAGTAGAAACATGGTCCTCAATTAGCCAAAGTTTTTTTTTTTCCCCGTTCTGTATGGGTAAATGTTGTAATGAGGTGAAATTTGAATGGTAAATGTTGAATGTATGTTTTAAAATATAAAATAAAGAGAAATTTGAAACAATTAGCCAAAGTATTGATCCAGGCAGCAAGCAGGAACATAGTCCATAAACAGGCCAGAGTCAGTACAGGCAGCAGCAGGGGCACAATCAATAAACAGGCCAAGGTCAATTCAAGTGGCAGGCAAGGTCAATAAACAGAACAGAGTCAGATGTGGTTAGCAACTAGCCAAAGCATTGGTCCAGGGGGCAGGCAGAAACATCAGGCTTAGGGTCTTGGTCAGGTAAGACCTGGACACATGCTTCTTACCACCCAAAGCTCTTTGAAGACTCCAGACCCTCATCTTGGAATTATAAAACCTGGAGAAAACCAAAGTTTTTTCCACTCGTAGACACTACTCTGGAGCCCCTCACATATGAGACCCCTGTGTTGTTTTTAATCCCACTACTACTACGGCAGGAAAAAAGATAAGTCCAGGCGGTAGGCCAAGAAAATGGTTAATTAACAGGCCAAGGTGAGTTCAGGTGAATGTCAGAAATGTGGTCAATTAAACAGGCCAGGGTCAACAGGGAAATGGTCAGCACAGAGAACATTAAATACGGGGAAATGGCAGATCATCAGAAATACGTTCACCATACTCCACTAATATGGTAGTGAAGCATAGTAATGATGGAAGCAGTTTCCTTTGCATAGGCCTGGTTGGGAGGGACATTGGGGACAATAGTAACAGGTGTCACATCTTAATCCACCTCTGGTGCAAACCCAACTTTTTTTGTGGTTTTTGTCCTGTTTCAGTGGGAGGGATTATATATGGGAAATTTTGTTTGTGCAGTACTCTCACTGCATCAGAGTGGATGTTTTCTTTTTGAGGACCTTCCTGTACACAAGGGCAGTGAGAAAATCTTCTTGATATTTGAGAAAGGATCCAGGTCGTTCAGTGGACTTACAATAGATGACATAGGAATTATAAATTGCCAAATGGAAGAGGTAAATGGAAACCTTTTTATATAAAGACAGGATCTTCTGGTTATTAGATATGGCTGTACCATTTGATCATTAAATTCAACACCCCCATGAATTGATTATACCTTCGTACACTCGGTTTTCTTTACTGGACCATGTCTTTCGTGAATTTCCACTGAGTTGTTGTTGTGTATAAAGGAAGCATATTTACAGCTCACTTATCTCTCCATTACAGGGCCAAAATCTCTTTGCTATGCAAATTCAATGACTCTCCTCTTTGTATTCACCATCCTTTGTGGCAAGCCCTTCCTATTTGCTCTCACTGTGCCACATGCTAAAGTTTACTTAGAATAAAGATGGTGGAAAAGAGGCAGGCTGATGTAATAGTTGTCAGGGTAGAAGTGATACCCCTTACTGAATAATGATGTTACAAGGTCCCACACAACATTTCCACTGCTCCCCATATAGGTTGGGCAGTCAGGGGGCTCCAGCTGGGTTTCCTTTCCTTTATACATAAGGAAGGCATACATCTACCCTGTGGCCCTTTCACAGAATTGTTCAGAGCTTTACCCAATATTTGGCCCCTTTACTGGGGATGCAGAACACCAGCACATCATTTTGTAAGCCATCTTAAATTTTTGCCTCCTCTCTCTTTTGGAGCACCAGAGTGTTATGACCACTTCTCAACGTATGCTATGTCCACAACATTCAGCTTCTGTCAACAAGTCTACTATTCTTCTATAGCTGTACCCAGCCAGACAAGCTCCCACATTCATACTCAGGCTTACTGGTACTCAATTCAGAGGACACTTAGCTTGCCCTAAACGTCCCTTTGCATCTGGCTCAGAGTCCACGTCAGACTGTAAAGGAGTCAGGACCACTAAAGCTGGTCTTTCTGGATGTTCAACTATCTCTTTCGGAATTTCAGCACCATGAAGGGCCCTTTGAAGTAGATGACTACATCTGAATAGCTCTGGGGTGTTTGGCTCCCATGCCCCAACTCACACGGCTCTTACCATACTGGCATTTATATTGGCACTAACTCCACCCACTACATCACTACAGGAACGTTTCCTCCTAAAGGGACCAAACACCCAATTACCACACTATTTTTGGGTAGAACCACCTAGTGGCAGACTAGCTAACTGCACCTGCTAACAAAAGTACACAGAAAAACCCACACAAGTGAACAAGAGAACATGCAAGCTCTACGCAGACAGTGTCCTTTCCAGGACTCAAATCAAGGCAGAAGTTCCTGACCACAAAGCCACTGTGGAACACTGCAATCAATATAACAAACAGCTGCATGCTGATAATGACACACCAAGAAAAAAGATCTTTATTCCAGGTCTGTTTGCTAGCAGTCCCCAGTCCTAGCCTATGTTTTTCCCTAATTGGGCCTAATCATAGAATTTAGCAGACAGACCTTGAATAGAATAATTTTTCTTGAAGTGACATTATCAGTGTGGCTGTTTGTTATATTGTTTTGTTTATTACAGACACTCATGGACACCACCTGCTACCACCCCAAACCAAGGGGGAACAGAGGAGTTGACAGCAGGGGAGTTTTATCATGCTAGAGAACCGCTATATAACTAAAGTTAATCTGAAGTTTTGGGCAGTGTAGAAGTTATTGGTTCTCAGATATACTGTACATTTGGCTGATAATAAACAACCAGTGGTATACTTTATATGGTGATGTATACATAAAGTGGTACGTTATTCTACTCATAGAGAAAAAAAATAGGTGCTGCTATATTCAACACATTGTGGTAAGTAGAACACTTCTGATCATTAGTCACTTCTTGCTAATAGCGTTAATTGCATAAGACTGTGTATTATCAGGTGAGGTAAACACAGGGGGATTTAAAATGTATAAATAATGTAACTGTCATAATATGCAATGCTTTGCATTGCCACTGCCATGTCATTGGAGGTAATTTGTAACATTATTTTGCGTTGTCTTAGGATCTAAGTCAGGGGTAGGCTACCGTTTGAGCACAGTGTGCCGACATTTTTTTTTTCAAAGAAATTGAGCATGCCGATCTTGTTACAAAAAAAAATTCAACTTCACACTCTCAATCACGAAAAGGATTTTTTATAAAGTAAATGCTGTAAACTACTTAAGTAATAGTGACAAATTAACATCCTGCACTCTCACATTTCACATCATCCCCAATTCCTGCAACTCCACACTTCAGATCAGCCCCAATTCCTGCAACTCCACACTTCAAATCAACCACAATTCCTGCAACTCCATGCTTCAGATCAGCCACAATTCCTGCAACTCCACAATTCAGATCAGCCACAATTCCTACAACTCCACACTTCAGATCAGCCACAATTCCTGCAACTTCACACTTCAGATCAGCTACAATTCCTGCAACTCCACACTTCAGATCAGCCACAATTCCTAAAAACTCCACACTTCAGATCAGCCACAATTCCTACAACTCCACACTTCAGATAAGCCCCAGTTCCTGCACCTTCTCACCTCCAATCTCTGTACCCCCCTGCTCATCTGTCCCACCACTGTACACCCCAATACATCTGCCCATCTACCCCATCACTGTAACCCCCTGCACATCTGCCCCACCACTGTACTACCCTGCACATCTGCCCCACCACTGTACTACCCTGGTCAGTAGCAATTGTACTAAACCTAGCATCAGCTAATAGCTACCTCCTATATGCTTTACCAAGACAGCCTAGTCATAAACTCCAGAAGTATCTAAACGATAATAACTATTCTTGGACCATAGATCCCATAGTTGCCTATAGCACGGTAGTAATTCTTTGGCTGAATGTAACCTCCTTATCACAAAGATTATATTGTTACTTCAAATTTATGTATAGCCAATCACCTTAATTTATTGGTCACTTGATCAAATTAAGCTTTTAGCTGGGAGTAAGGACACTGTATCTTTCAGGAGGAATAATTTAGACAGTGTCACTTTAAGAAATCAGCAGTGGCGGTGACCTCAACATGGTCAATCATTTATAAGGGGGCAGTATGAGGGCCGCCATTTTCCCGATGAGGCTACGCCAGATCCATTAGCGAAACACATTGACACCATCAGTACGTCAGGTAATGTCACCTTGGCAACGCCCTTCAACAAGAGCCCAAGCTGTAGTGGCACTATGTGATCTAACTTGTCAGGTATGGTCGGCACGCATGAAGGATACATGACGTAGTATGTTGATGACGGTGAATTCCCGCACACCCTGTCCATTTACAAGTTCTTACAAAGCTGAGAGGAGACCTACAGTCATGCTGGATAGAGCTGTGAAGCAAAGATGGGTCTTTCACAATAGATACTACCATTTGAGACTGAGACCACTTCACAATAATCCATTTGCTTGCAATGCTATTGGCCTGTTTGATTACCTTTTCATGCTTGAACTATATGCATTAATCTATCAGAGGTCTTTGCTTTGCTTACTTTGATCATTCATTAGAAGTTCACTTGATAATTGATCGGTACTCCATGGTTTGGCAAAGTTAGGTATGTTTGCCATGTTGGCTTATAGGAGGTAGCTATTAGCTGAGGCTAGAATTATTAAAAGTGCTACTAACCACAGGATTACACTGAATAAGTAAAATTGCTTGAGCAATGGGCAATGAGCAATGGGTAAACGCACAGCAATTCCTGTCTATTATCCTTGATTATATCAGGTTATTGTACTTGGACAGACTATTTGTCTGTGTCGGTGAACTGCTGTGCATGTATCATTTGACATCCATATGTTTGTGATTGTGTATAATTGCACAATGTTTTGCACAATGTTTTGTTTTGTTTGTTATGCACCCTATGTGTGTTACACTGTAGCGATCAATGCACTGGGAGCGATTTTTGAGTACTAGCAGCATTTTTGTAATTTTGTACTTCTTTTTGATACAATTTATTTAACTGTCATTTTGAACTAGTTTGAAGCCACGTTTAAGTAGCTGCTACTTACTCCGTATTGGGTTTTCTTTTCCTGATACAGGGTTTTTCTTTTGTCTATGTGCAAGACATCACTTAATCACTGAGTGGGCTGAACATGTGAATTTTGCATATTTTATACACCCTCTTCTTCTTTTTGTTTTTAAGTGTATCTGTATCCATTACTTATCCATTGTTTTGAATAGGCAATAGTCATGGTGGATTTTTATATAGGATAACTGCGTGAGAAGAGTCAAATGACAACTGCCATACTATGAAAGTGCAGAGGATAAGTAAAACATACCATATGCAGAATCACAGTAGGTGACATCACTGATCTGGAAATGGTAGCCTGGGTGTCAAAGGATAGCAGCTTCAAGGCTCCTCACAGCTGTATTTTGCCTTGTGGCAGGTTAGCTTATAAATAGTCTTGGCTGCACATAAAGCGTGAACAAGATCTGTAACTTAAAAGGCCACCAATAACTGCACAAATCATTGCGGTAGCTCATGAATGAATCATGATCTGTGACCAAAAGCATTATTTTTTGCTGTCAACTTGACTATAGAAGAAAAATAACAAATGGCCATGTAGTCAGAATTTTCCATAATCAGCTGTGCAAAATAGCGGTTAGTTAAAGAGATGTAGCTCAATAAATAACCTAATAGGAATTTTTCTTTTATTTATATAACAGATGATTCAGTCTTCAGTATTGAAAGGCACTGGGAACTACTCAAAGTCGACGGCTTTTCTCCTTTTGGGTCTCACTAATGATCCACACCTTCAGCTGGCGCTTTTTAATGTGTTTCTTATCATGTATTTGGTGACACTGATGGGAAATGTTGGTATCATTTTAATCATTCATTTCACCTCCAGCTTCCATACACCTATGTACATTTTCCTGAGCCATTTAGCATTCACTGACATCTGTTATGCTTCTGCTGTGGTACCTACCACCATGGTCAATCTTATCACACAAAACAGATATATATCAGGGTCTGGCTGTGCGGTTCAACTCTTCATGTTTTCGTCATTTGGGTCTACTGAGTGTCTTCTCTTTGGGGTGATGGCATATGACCGATATGTAGCAATCTGCAATCCTTTGTATTATGGAACAATTATGACAATAAGAATGTGCAACATACTTTTTGCCACTTCCTATATATTTGCTACAGTTCAAGCTGCTATCCAAACTGGATTCACATTTAGTTTATACTTCTGTGGCTCGAACATTATTGACCATTTTATCTGTGATGCTCTTCCACTGCTAAGATTGTCATGTTCTAAAACAACAATAAATGAGATCATTATCTCCGTATCTGCTGCTATCATTGGTGGAGGTTCACTTTTCATTATTGTAACATCTTATTTTTGGATTGCAACCACAGTCATAAAAATACCATCATCTCAAGGTAAAAGAAAGGCCTTCTCTACATGTGCCTCCCACCTGGTTTGTGTTACTTTATTTTATGGCACTGTGTTATTCAATTACCTTCACCCGAGTGGTGATGTAAACATGCGTCAAGACGTAGTGGCTTCCATCTTCTATACAATGGTTATACCAATGCTGAATCCACTCATCTACAGTTTAAGAAACACAGAGGTCAGAAGGACATGTCACCGGTTTGTTACTCAAAGAGTTACGTTTCATCTTTTTTCTGTCCAAAATCAGAGATGAACAAGCCATTCTACAGCCTAATGTTTTCTTAAAACATTACTTTTTGAAATAATTTGCTTCCAAGTACAGCATAAGGAATAGAAAGTTTATTCCACAAGGCCTTGTGATGAATCAAAAAGAAATATCTCTTTGAGAAGAGCTTAGTAGATGAACTAACATGTCAACAAGGGAGAATAGTTACTGACAACCATGATGAACAAATGCAAGGAACATATAGCATTCATAGAAAGGAAGTGAAAATAAGCTAGGGAGTTGTAAGTGACCAATTTTAAGATATGCACAGTTATTTTGCAGTGGGAGCGTTTCATGTCTGCACAATAAGAAAGTTATTAATTTGACAATCTTGGCATATAAATCTTATGGTATTTCAGTTATAGGAGAAGTCTGACGAGCATAATCACCCTTTGACTCTGACACCCTGCCATAGATTCTAGCTCATTTTTTTAACTTTTGTTTTTGCTATGTACCATTTCAGCAAAATAGCTCTATTTCGATGGAACATGATGAAGTTAATGGGAAATCTTTTTTTTTTTTTTATGTGTTTAAGGGTACAATGGGTTTTAAAAGTTTAGGGAATCTCTTTTCAACTATTGTGGACCAATTAACCCACATTCTACAGATCAGGAGCCATTTATATCCGTTATATGATTCTTTAAATCCATGTCCCTGAAGTAACACCTTATGTAAAGAGAGATTATTCCGTTTCCCAACTGTGTTTGGGCAAGGAGCCCTTTCCTGATCTGCTTGGCTGATCTGCTACAGCTGCTATTACATTTTCTGGTATGCCCAACAGAGTGAATAGAGTTTGCATGTGAAAGAACTGTGTGTGTTTTTGCAAAAAATATAAAAATTTACAGAAAAAAACTGAAAGTGAATACAATTCTAACAAATATTTTTAAAGTAACAGTATCTAATGTATTTAAATACTAAAAGAAGCCATAAAAAATATAAAGCAAAGTAATGAAACAAACACAACAGCAGCACCCTGTGTCACAATAGCATGAAAAGAATCAAACCACTTGTATGCTAACCAGTAGCGATTCACTAATGATAGAAAAGAATGGAAGTAAAAAGAGTCAGTGGAAGCTGCCAACACTGCCATGTGTCCACACAAGTGATAATAATAAAAAAAATATATAATAAAATGGGGTACTCCCTCAAAGGAAAACAGTGTTAAATATAATCCCAATACACTTTATCCCTAAAGTGGGCAAATATAAATTGATATAATGGACACAACTAGAAAATTAGAAAATAAACCCTACTGGGTAGAGAGCACCAAGAGTTGCTGCAAATTTCACACAATGTGCATGAATCAAATAGTGAAACTCATAAAATCCATAAGAACATAAGGAATGGGATTAATGCAATTTTTATTTTATTTTTTATTGTTTATTTTAACTACTTACTGGGCACTTAAACCCCCCCCCCCCCCGATTAATTTTCCGCTTTCAGCGCTGATGCACTTTGAATGAAAATTGCGCGGTCATACAAAACTGTACCCAAATTAACTTTTTATCATTTTTTTCACACAAATAGAGCTTTTTTTTGGTGTTATTTAATCACAGCTGAGATTTAAATTTTTTGCTAAACAAACAAAAAAATATGGAAAATTCTGAAAAAAAAAATCACGTTTCATAGTTTGTTATAAAATTTAGCAAACAGGTAATTCTTCTCCTTCATTGATATGCGCTGATGAGGCGGAACTGGTGGGCACTGATAGGCTGCACTGATGTGCACTGATAGGCACAGTTAAAGAGGAAGTAAAGCCATACTAGCTCATTATGAATTACTTACCTGAGATCGAAGCCCCGGCATTGGCCCTCATTTGCCTCCTCCGATGCCGCCATCTATCCTGGAGTGACTTCCGGGTATCACGGCTCCGGCACTGTGACTAGGCCGGAGCCACGATGTCACTCCCGCGCATGCACACTGGTGCCGCCACTAACGGCATGATTGCCGTTAGAAATGGCACGCTCACTGCGCCAGATGTGCTATTCCTGTAAATATCTCCTAAACCTTTTAGGTTTGGGAGATATTTCTTGCACCTACAGGTAAGCCTTAATCTAGGCTTACCTGTAGGTCAAAGTGGTTGTAATGGGTTTACAACCACTTTAAGGCGGCACTGACAAGCACAGATAAGGCGGCATTGATGGAGACAGATAAGGCGATACTGATGGGCACAGATAAGGTGGCACTGATGGCCACTGATAAGATAACACTGATGGGCACTGATAGGTACCACTGATAGATGGTACTGATGTGCACTGATATGTGGCACTGATGGGCAGCACTGATGGGTACTGGTAGATGACACTGATGGGCACTGAAAGGTGGCACTGATGTGCAGCACTGTTGATGAGGCACTAATTGTGGGCACTGATAGGTGACATTGTGGGAACTGATGGGTGGTACTGTGGGCGCTGGTGGGTGGCGCTGGTGGACACTGGTAGGCGGCACTGTTGTCTACTGCTAGGTGACACAGGTGGGCACTGAAGAGCTGGCGGCAGCTCTCCGTGATTGGGACTGATGTCCCTCTCATGGTGTCGGTGATCGACTTTTTTTCCTCCTCACGCTGTCAGCACGAGGAGAAAAAAAAGCAGATTACCGGCTCTGTTTACATCACATGATCAGCTGTCATTGGCTGATCGACCCCTTACTCTGATCTGTGATCCAGTGAGTCTCGTAGACTCGCTGGTCACAGAGAGTGGCGCTCGTGCCCTGACGTCCTCCTGGCAAAGCAGGTCCGTGCTGTAGCTGTCATTCTGCTATAGCACAAATCTGAAGAAGTTAATTACATCATATACAAATGCAAACGCCATAGATTCCATTATAGTTATACTTACATTTAATGAATACATTTTACTACCCTCCCCATACAGCCCACTCCATCCTCTTCCCTCACCTCCCCTTCTATCCCTTATCTAATTTTTCTCTCGATTTATCCTCTTATCCTCCTACAACCTCCACATATCTTATCGTCTTCTTAAACGACTTCCAAGCTTTCCATCTATTTATAATTTCCTCGATTCCCTCCTCTCCACAATATCTTAGATATTCCATGTTATATGTCTCCCCTACCCTTTCCGAACCAATCCTTTATTGTGGGGCTTTCTGTTTCTTGCCACTGTCTTGGTATCCAACTCTTAGCTGCATTGATCAGATGAGGAATAACAGATTCGTTATATTGTTTTATTGAGCTTCCTATCCCATGAAACAAACATGCCCAGGGTTCTTCTAATTTTTATTTTTTAGTCTAAAGTCTAAAAGACCCCCGATCCCTCCTTTACACTTCAAAGTATTCAGATCGCCATTTTCGGCACGGCCAGCACAGAACTTCCCCGATGCGCTCCCGCGGCGGCGCACAGAGGGGAAGTTAAAGGGAGGACGTCCAGGGACAGCCTCCCGGCAGATAGCGTCCGCGCTGCAGCCGTCTTTTGGCTATATCGCGGGTGCGAAGTGGTTAATGCAGTACCCGAAATCAATAATGCAGGTATATGCAATTAGCGGACCTCCAGCTGTTGCAGAGGCATAGCAAGACTCTGACAGCCACAAGAATGACACCCAGAGGCAGAGCATGATGGGACTTGTAGTTTTGCAACAGCTGGAGGTCCGCTAATTGCATATCCCTGCAATAATGTAATAAATTGCAGCTTAGCAATCATTTGATGTGGTGGGTGTGTTTGTTTTATTTATTTTTTTACTTTTTTTCTTATGTTTTCACTTGGTGAGCTGGCCAGTTACACACCTGTTGTGCCCCCACTCTGAATAATTGTTTGATTTGGCCTTAATGCCACTTTAAATGTTCTTGGCCATTATCTCTGAGATAATACACCCTATTTTCTATTTCAAGGTACAATTTGCCTCCCTCTTAAAATGAGACGTAACTAAGCTGCTTACATGCTGCCCATCCACTATAAAATATTTTGGGCTATTGTCTCCCACATAATACACTCTACCCTTTATTGCAAAATAAAACCTGCCTTGTCTCTTTCTACAGTGTCTTGAAAAAGTATTCACACCCCTTGAAATTTTCCACATTTTGTCACGTTACAGCCAAAAACACGTAAATGTATTTTATTGGAATTTTATATGATAGACCAATACAAAATGGCACATAATTGTGAAGTGGAAGGAAAATGATAAAAGGATTTCCAAATGTTTTACAAATAAATATCTGAAAATGGTGGTGTGCATTTATATTCTAACTAAAATCTAGTGGAACCAATTGCCTTTAGAAGTCACCAAATTACTAAATAGAGTCCATCTGTGTGTAATTTAATCTAAGTAAAAATACAGCTGTTCTGTGAAGCCCTCGGAGGTTTGTTAGAGAACCTTAGTAACCAAACAGCATAATGAAGGCCAATGAACACACCAGACAGGTCAGGGATAAAGTTGTGGAGAAGTTTAAAGCAGGGTTGAATTATAAAAAAAAACATCAAAAACATCTCACGGAGCACTGTTCAATACATCATCCGAAAATGGAATGGGCGCACGCACGTCACGGTAGTTGGCGCCTGCTGGTCTATTTAAGCCTGCTGCAGACTATAGGTAGGTTGCTGGATTATCGTCAGCTCCCTTGTTCCCTGTACCCGCTGCCTGTATCTGATTGCCTGATTCCTGTTACTACCCGGCTTGCCTGACTCTCCCTGCTCTCCGCCTGTACTGACCCCTGGCCTGGACCTGACTATGCACACGCCTGCACCTCCTGTACCTCCACTTGTCCGCACGGTGTTGACCATTGGCCTGACTTACAACTCTGCTCCTGATTCATCCTGCTGTACCTCGTATCAGATTGGATCTGCTGTGTATGACCCCTGGCCTGGCTTGACCCTGTTCCTGTTTGCTCCTCTGGAACCTGTCCTCGCACGGTTGCCCAACCTGCTTACCTGCGCTTTCCAGCAGCCCAGCGACCCAGCAACTATACCTGGCAACTCGTGCACTAAGGGGCGCCCTCTCAGCAACCCGGCCTCTCACCAGAGACTTGATAATTGGGCCCTGTGAGAGTAGATCTGGGCATAACGGAAGAACCAAAGGCCTTCCCTCTGCCATTTTTACGATCTCTGCATACCAAGGTCACCTTGGCCACCAGAACTACCGGCTTCCCTTCCCTTTTGACCCTCTGAAGGACTCACGGGAGAAGCGGAACTGGAGGGAACACATAGATCAGAAAATACTGATCCCACGGAATCGCTAAGGCATTTGACCCTTGTGCCAGCGGATCCCTTGTTCTTGACACAAAGTTGTCCAGTTTCTTGTTAAATCTGGAAGCCAACAGGTCTACATCTGGGGTACCCCATTTCCGACATATGGCCCGAAATATGTTGGAGTGTAGAGGCCATTCTCCTGGATGCAGCTCAGGAAATTTTCTACCTCTGGAATGAAAACGGCAGACAGGCAGGGGACATGCCTTTCTGCCCAAGCAAAAACGTGATTCACCTCTTTCAGGGCATCCAGACTCCTGGTGCCACCTTGGTGATTGAAATAGGCCACTGCTGTTGTGTTGTCTGACTGTATCCGGACAGAACAACCTTGCAATCTGTAAGTCCAGGCCCTGAGGGCCAGACGAACTGCCCGAATCTCCAGAATGTTGATAGGCAAGAGCCCTTCAGATCTGGGCCATCTTCCCTGGGAAGAGACTTCTTCCAGAACTGCTCCCCAGCTTACAAGGCTGTCATCTGTGGGTTATGACCTTCCAAGTAACTGGAACAAAGGATTTTCCTCTCAGTAGATTCTCGGTTAGGAACCACCAATTGAGGCTCTGGCATACCCATGGTGACAGGCACATTGGAAGATCCAAGGCTTGAACTCTCTTGTTCCAGGCAGATAGGGTGCTGCTCTGCAAAGGTCTTGAGTAAAACTGGTTGTAAGGAATAGCCTCAAATAAGACTACCATTTTCACTAATAGCCTCATACATAGTCGAATGGAAGGATTTTTCCTTGTTTTGACTACTCGGACTACTACTCAGATTTATGCTAGCAAGGACGATTGGCAGGTATATTGCTTGTGTGTTTGGAGGTGAAATTTGAGGGGCAGAGGATTTATTCTAGTATGGGGAAGTTTTTTTTGGGGGGTGGCATATGGGGGAGAGGATTTGAGGTGAGGGGATGGGGGGGGGCAAAGATCTGTGCCAGGAGGGAGGAATTCAGCAGGGGGGTGGAATTGTATTGAGAGGAAGAGGGATTTATGCTGGGAGGGGGAGTATGCAGATAAGTGTTCATGTTTTTGTTTTGTTTGGGGGGGTATTTTTACTGACAGAATCATACATCTTACGGGGGGGGGGGGGGTGCTTGACATATTTGCGATGGGATCTAGGTAACCTTGCCCCGGCACTGGGTTTAACATGTGTGGAACCCGTCATGTTTATTTACAATGTACTTTAGAAACAAATTATTTCTGCACCTTATAAATGCGGCAAACTGAATGTGCAAATAATGTTCACATGTCACATTTCAAACTAGAAAAAGGGCAAAGGGTAGCAGCAGACCAACCATTTAATTAGACCCCCAGGTTTTCAGAAATAAGCAAAGCAGTTCTGCAGTCAAATTCTCAGTAGATCTTCTGAGCTGAGATATAATGTATAGGAGCTGGTAATTAGTGCAATGAAGGAAGTATGCCCAAAGGTATATAATCATGTAAGCGTAATTTAAGTCAGGGGACCGTATAGTCACCAAAAACTGTTGAATGATTCATTTTCATTTAATTCTTGCTTATTCAGAAATGATGTATTAATCTCAAATGTCACGTGTAGATGTTAATATACAGATTGCTGAAACTGTTAATCCTGATTATTAGGAGCAGGGATTTAATGAGTTTTTAAGCAGCTGCTTGCTGAGTTAAACATTTGGTTTTAATTACAGCAAACACCAATAAAGCAAATGATTCAATGCAAATGGAAAGCAAGTTAGCGTCTGTAGTTCAACAAGTCTTCATACTGACTCAGACGCATACTACTATACACACGAATATATTTCTAGCAAGCTTTTGCATAAAAACATGGATTTTTTTAATTCAAAATGTTCAACACCTCCATAGAGAATGGCTGCATGACCTAGTAGTGTCATAGAACATTGAATTTTGAATAAAGTCGAAAGAGAGGAGCTCCATTCCCTTTACCTGTTAGGATCGGTTCACATAAATGCAAATTGAATGCATTTTGAAATGCATCTGATTCGCATGACATTTGAATTAAACCAGCTTTCTATGAAGCTGGTTTACATATGTCCGGTGCAGCGGCAGTGCAAATTCACTGCGGATTTAAAAAGAGTCCTGTGCGTTTTTTAAGCACTGTGGTGCAGGTTCAGAAGCAAATTCCAGGATATTGCCTTCTATGGGAACGCATCTGTCAGATCAGTTATGAACACAGGTTCGATCTGAAAAAACAAAACAAAAAACCTAGCGTGGCCCCAGTCCATACTAGGTCCTTTTGAGTCCGGTACAGATTTTAAGGAAACCCCACACCGAAATGTAAAAATAAAATGGCGTGGGGTCCCCCTCAAAATCCACATCAGACCCTTATCCGAGCATGCAGTATAAGGAGGGGGGGTTGGCTAGAGTTGCCACCTCATCCCTTTAAACACCTTTGAATTACACAGATTCTGAGGCTAATTAAATGCAGATAAGGCAGCAAGTGAGTTTAATTACCACCTTAATCAGCCACAGAACATGTGTAATTAATATTTGTTCAGGTTTAAAGGGATGAGGTGGCAACCCTAGGGGTGGAGAGCGATATAAGAGAAGCTTGAGAATGGCAAAGATGTTTTTATTACAAATTATGTGAGCAGACCGCAGTTCCTCTATATTCCTCTATATTGCATTCCCTGCCGTTTTTTTTTAAATATGTACACTCACCTGTCCCCTGCGCTCGCGATGTCGTCACCCGAAGCCGATCTGTCGCTCGGCTCTCGGGTTCTGCCACCGCCATCTTCGCCATGGGAATTTAGGAAGTGAAGCCTTGCAGCTTCACTTCCCGGTTCCCTACTGCACATGCGCGAGTTGCGCTGCGCAATACGGATGGTCCCTGCTGGACTTGTGGGTTTCCCAGAAGACAACGGGGAAGGGTCAGGAAGTGGCGTAAATACCTGCAGACTCTGCGGCTATCTATGTTCAGAAGTGGGTGCAAATACCTATATTATACAGGTATCTGCACCCCCTCCCCCCTGAAAGGTGCCAATTGTGGCACCGGAGGGGGGGAGTGTTCCGATGAGCAGAAGTTCCACTTTAGGGTGGAGCTCCGCTTTAAGGTAATAAATGTCCCAGTAGCTGTATCGTGCCCTCACCTCCTATATACTTGAGTCCTCTCTTGATTCAGTGCTGTGCCCATCTGCAGCAGCACTGGTCTCTCTCTCAGTGGTGGCCTGTCCATTAGGGGCGCAGGGGTGCCGCCCCTCCTAATCCATGTGTCTGGCCCCTAATTTACATGTGGGATGCCGGACGCATGGATTCCAATGTCTTTTTTTATTCTTTTGAAGCACAAGATTAGAGCCTGAGGCTTTAATTGGCTTCAAAAAAGGGTGGTTTCGGGGTGCAGAGCAGGAAGGAGACGAAGCTGCCTAGATGGGGTAAGTGCAAAGCTGGAGGGGGGATGGACAAAACGAGCGACGGAGGGGAGGGGGTTTCACACCGAGAGACCGACCAGGGGGGTAGCGGGTGTCTTGTTTTCCGCCCCCCCCCCCCAAAAATATACAGCACCAGCCGCCACTGCTCTCTCTTCTCACAGGAAAGAAAGGCAGCAGGGGGAGCCATCAGCTCCTGCTGCTATCAATCAAATCCTGTAAGGAGGGCGCAGGGGTAGATCCCAGGAAATAAACTTTGGTGTTTTAGTGGTATTTCATAAAATGTGTATATTATTTAAATTATACTATATCTAAATCAAATTAACTGGGTTAGTGGATACTAGGTACCCATAGCAGCCAGTCAAATTTCAGTTTTGGTTTGCTTCGAGCAGTTAGCAAAAATTCGATACGATTGGTTACTACGTTATCTGCACTTTTTAATGCACTGTTTTTTTCCAGTAATACTCAGAAAGTTTCCATAAGAACAAATGATTTACATGCTGCTGGGACACAGATTTCTAATTCTAACATTACAGCCTGACAGAGCTGTACATACATGCAGTTTGACAGGTGACAGAACCTTTCAAACTCATCCATCAAGATCAATGTAAAATTATACAATAAAAATAAAATAAAAAAATAAGTAAAAAAAACAGGCCTCCGGGGGAGTGGCAGTACCATCTTCTGAACACCTGCCAACCGCTAGTTTAGCGGCCTCTAAAAAGCGATCAACTGCGTATCTGGGGACAGTTATGTATACCAATACATGAGTAATGTGGCTCTATCTGATAGCCAAAAAGATTAAGATCCTTCTGGAAGCTTGACGTCAAAATACTTTATATCCAATTGCTTTAAATCCTCCTAAAATAATTATTTTAAATATTACAAGTCTTAGGACTGAATTGAATTAGTTAGTCCTGTTTGCTCTGTGGCAAATGCATAGTCAATAGTTATAAACTATTATTTATCCCAATGGTGAGAGCATGTGTCAGAAATTATATTTTAAAGCACTTTAAAACACACAACACATAAAAGTGTGTATGCTTAATTCATGTACACTCTGCCATTTAAAAATACAATAACCCCAACAAGACCACCGTTCATGGTGACTGTGCGACAACTGCAACGTTATAACAATAGAAAAAGATTTGAGAAATTATAAAAATGTGCACCAGCAGATGGAGCTATAAATACATTGCTCTCTGGGTTTGTGTACATGGGCGTTTATAAATAGCATTTGAAGCACAATTTTTTTTTCCGGCTGTAAAACACACTATTGCTAATTTAAATTGAATCTTAAAATGTACATTAGTGTACATGTTGCATTTGAATTTGCCTGACTTATTCAAGTATATTCTGTACTTGTTTGCAATAACATTGTTGGTAAACCGGACCTGTGCTTTTTAACCTTCACTTAATCACCCCTCACAGTCCACTGCTTATACTTACCTTTTACTCCCCTGACAATTTATTCACCTGTAAAAAAAAAAAAAAAAAAAAAAAAAAAAGCTACTGGTAGTAAAATAGGTATACAAAAATAAAATTAATCAAATTTCAGCTCTAATCAGTGAACCTGAAGTATAAAATCAATAAACCAATTGACCAACCTACATGCTGTGCAAAAAAAAATAAAAAATAAAAAGGATATAGTCATACATAACACATCTCATATAATGATATACAAACTAGAAAAAAAAAAGGCGTTAACCAAAGCCCCAAAAGGATTTGCGATACGGCACTGCGACGCTTTAACTGACAATTGCGCGGTCGCGCGACATGGCACCCAAACATAATTGATGTCCTTTTTTCCCCACAAATAGAGCTTTCTTTTCGTGGCATTTGATCACTTCTGTGTTTTTTATTTTTTACGCTATAAACAAAAAAAGCTATATTTTGAAAAAAAAAGCTATATTTTTTACTTTTTGCTATAATAAATATCCCCAAAAAATATCAAAAATTTTTTTTTTTTTTCTCAGTTTAGGCCGATATGTATTCTTCTACATATTTTTGGTAAAAAAAGATCATAAGCGTATATTGATTGGTTTGCGCAACGTCTACAAATATAGATTTATGGTATTTTTATTATAAAAAATTTTTTTATATTAGTAATGGAGGCGATTTGTGTTTTTTATCATGACTGTGACATTATAGTGGACACTTTTGACACTATTTTGGGACCACTGTAATTTATACAGCAATTTATACAGCAATCAATGCTATAAAAATGCATTGATTACTGTGTAAATGACACTGTAAGGGAAGGGGTTAAACACTAGGGGGCTATCAAGGGGTTAAGTGTGTCCTAGGGAGTGATTCTAACTGTGGGGGGGATTGTCTCACTAGAACATGACAGAGATCACTGCTCCTGATGACAAGGACCAGTAGATCTCTGTCATGTTGGTAGGCAGAACAGAGAAATGCCTTGTTTACATCTCCCTTTCTGCCGCTCTGCAACACAATCGCGGGCCCCCGGCAGACATCGAGTCCACGAGACCATCAGGCACGCTCACGGAGTAGGTGGCGGGCCCAGTCGTGCCATTGTGCATCAAACAGTGCTGTAAAAGTGTCTTGTGTTAAAGTCCAAACAAGAGAAATGTTTAGAGCAAACTGCAAATTGATCTTGTGCCACACCTCATGTCCGTAAAATAGTATAATCCCTTGGTGACCTCAACATCCACACGCACTCACCAGATACTTTTCACCACTTGCGAAAGTAAGTAGGTCAAAATTCCCTTTGTAACACTCCTATCTCCCTGGAACTCAATCTTGATGAGAGAAGTGCCAACAATAGAGGAAAAAAAGAGAGCCTCCATAGTGTAATACTGTTTATTTAAAAGCATAAAATACAAACCAACTGTGGCATGTGGGGTATCCATCTAAGGAGAGTTACAAAGCAAAATGTTGACCGACTTACTTGTATTGGAAGCCAAAAGTATCTGGTGAGTGCGGGTGGATGTTGAGGTCACCAAGGGGTTATACTATGTTACAGACATGAGGTGTGGTACAAGATTGATTTGCAGTGAAGTTTGCACAAAAGATTTCTCTTGTTTGAACTTTAACACAAAGCATTTTTAACCACTTAAGGACCGGAAGATTTTCCCCCTTAATGACCAGGCCATTTTTTGCGATACGGCGCTGCATCGCTTTAACTGACAATTGCGCGGTCGTGCGATGTTGTACCCAAACAAAATTGGCATCCTTTTTTTTCCCACAAATAGAGCTTTCTTTTGGTGGTATTTGATCACCTCTGTGGTTTTTATTTTTTGCACTATAAAAAAATAAAACAACAATTTTGAAAAAAAAACTATAGTTTTACTTTATCCCCAAAAAATATATAAAAAAACCTGCAGGTATGTTCTAACTGTATGGGGGCTGGGCTGCCAACAAAAAGACTGCTGTCTGGGCTGCCTGGGGTAACACACAGATCTGTCTTCCTGCAGGATCTGTGTGATCTCCCCTGACAGAACGGAGATTTGCCTTGTTTACACAGGCAGATCCCCATTCTGTCCCTGCAAGGAACGATCGCGGGTGTACACCCACAAACAACAGTTCCAGAGCTGACCTACAATGAAGGCGATTCGTGGGAACGTGCCGACCTGCCCTAGTACAATGATGGCGGCTGGTTGGCAAGTAGTTAAAGCACTGTTGGCTGTTGACTTGCAGGCAGGTGAAGTCTATTGTCTCCACTGCAGGTGGTGCTCTCTGCAGTAGCACTGCAGATGGGAAAGGAGGTCAAGAAGAACTTAGTTCCTCTATGTGCAACCTTCACTGCAAACCAGTCTTGTGCCACAGCTATCTTACGGGAAGCTGGCACCCCACATGAATTTGGAGGCCATCTTGGGTAGGGAACGGTTTCTGGAGGAGTAGGGAAAGTGCAGGGACACATCATCTTTCCTGGAAGCCTACCCATGTGGGTACAGACCAGCCTGGATGCGTTCTGCTCCTCAAGGCAGATGCTGTTGTCATCTCCGAATAACCAGTCTGCTGTCACATTGCCGGTACAACTTGTGAGTGCTTCCAGTCAGGTTGCCCTTGGCTGGACCTGCCTGTATTGCCGGACTTCTGTTACAATATATTCCTGTTTCTGCCCTCCACATCATGCTGCACCGACCCACAGACGTATCATATACAGGTGTAGCCATGGTGTTAGCACTACTGACAAACAATCCGCCAAACCACCCCACTGCCAGACTTCATACATCCTTTCCAGGGACAATGAACAGTCTTTTGCAAGCTTTGTTTTTGTTGTTGTATTGGGGCAGTACAACTTGGATTACGGATAGGAATATGGGATGCCCATAGGATAAGTCTTTACCATCATATTTGGGTCCAAATGTCATACGCATGTAAATTTAGTTTTTTGCCTTAGAACGATAGGGGTTCTGAAGGTTAATTATGTAGGTAGACCTTAACACCAGTCTGGCCAGGCTGTGCTTGGAAGTTCTGCCTGGTCATGTGAACAGTGAGGTACACATGACAGGCCAGAACCAGGTCTGGTTGGATGTTTGGGTATCGGCCTTCTCTGAGCCAATCAGTGGGAGTGCCGGGGTCCTCTGAGGAGTCTGGGAAAGGGTACTTAAGGGGTGTGGGTCACGTGTTAAGGAGTTCTGAGGTGTTCGTGAGACCCGGTGGTTTGTTCTGGTTCCAGGACCGGGGTAGCCCTGTGAGGGGTCCCAGTCACAGGGTGTTCAACATCCCGCAACATGTTCCTGTCAGTGGCCCCTGATAGACCTGCTTGGTCTGGGGTAGGGATCCGTCTGTTCTCAAGTCTCGGAACCCGCTGGTCCAAGGCGCAGTAACTGAGGGAGGATTCAAAGTGTCCGGGTGTGCTCTTGGCTTGGAGGGACACCACAGCTCGTGGAAGTGACCGGGGGAGGACTCTTCGGGGGAGGGCCAGCAAGTGTCATCCTGAGAAGTGCCTGGTTACTGAGTTGGGAAGGACATTGAGGAAGTCACACTTTTCCAGTACCATTGAGGGAACGGGAAACGTTCCAGGTAAGGTGGAAAAAGGTTCCTGTTCACCCTTAGTTGATTGTTCGAGTTTTGAGTCAACGTGCTGACTGCCATGATCTCTGGCTAGAGATCTGTTCAGCCTTGAAGTACGCAGTTGCGAGTGGCTACTCTCTGGGTGGAAATAGAGACTTTGCTAGACCTGCAGTTCAAGGTGCCTGAGTTCTTCATCCATGCCCTCTGTTCCCTAAGAGACTGTGTTATGTGAAAGTTCTTGCTGCAAAATAAAACCTTTTAAAGAGGACTTCAACTGTGTCAGTGTTCGATTTGTTGGGTATCAACCCTGGGAACCCCTAGACGTGGAAGAGCAGGCCAAGAGAAGGTAACTGGTAAGCCCATTAAGTCAAGGCCGCCCTGCAACGGTTATGGCCACTACATAAGAATTTGAATACACTTTGAATAAAGTTAGAACCAGAAGATATAATGTGCATATAGGATTTAGTATTAGTTTCCTCCTGCATCTCCATGCAGACTGTTGCTCCTCCTGATCCTCAACTCCCGCAGACTATTCCATCTAAGAGTTCTCTAACCATCCATGTGGTGGCAGAGACATCACTAATGACTGTGCTAAAGTAATGTTTTTAGATCTCTTTACCTCCTGCACATAACTTGTTTCCTCCTGTATAGTGATGGACGAACTTCCGACGGGACGTTTCGCGAACGCGGCCGATAGTTCGCGAACCGTAACGTTCGCGGCGGGCCCCATTGACTTCAATGGGAGGCGAACTTTACAAACCTACAGGTCAAATTTGCAGCCACAAAATAATTACTAGCTGTGCACACATAGTCCCACCACATGGCCAATGACATAACACATGTATGAGGTGAATCTGGGATCGACAACTACAAGCATTCTTTTTTTATATGTGAAATTCTGACACCAGCACCGTGATAGAGAGCACTGACATCAGCAGCGTGACATAAAGCACTGACACCACCACCGTGATATACAGCACTGACACCTGCACCGTGATAGAGTGATCTGACACCAGCACCATGATAGAGAGCACGGACATCAGCAGCGTGACATAAAGCACTGACACCAGCACCTTGATATACAGCACTGACACCTGCACCGTGATAGAGTGATCTGACACCAGCACCGTGATAGAGAGCACTGACATCAGCAGCGTGACATAAAGCACTGACACCAGCACCGTGATATACAGCACTGACACCTGCACCGTAAGCAGCCCCAGGAGGAAGTCAGCATAGCACAGGGATGGTGGGAGCCCCTCATAATGAGCATAGCACAGGGATGGTGGGAGCCCCTCATAATATGCACAGCAGAGGTACAGCCCCAGGAGGAAGTCAGCACAGCACAGGGATGGTGGGAGCCCCTCATAATATGCACAGCAGAGGTACAGCCCCAGGAGGAAGTCAGCACAGCACAGGGATGGTGGGAGCCCCTCATAATAAGCAGCCCCAGGAGGAAGTCAGCATAGCACAGGGATGGTGGGAGCCCCTCATAATGAGCATAGCACAGGGATGGTGGGAGCCCCTCATAATATGCACAGCAGAGGTACAGCCCCAGGAGGAAGTCAGCACAGCACAGGGATGGTGGGAGCCCCTCATAATGAGCATAGCGCAGGGATGGTGGGAGCCCCTCATAATGAGCATAGCACAGGGATGGTGGGAGCCCCTCATAATGAGCATAGCACAGGGATGGTGGGAGCCCCTCATAATGAGCATAGCACAGGGATGGTGGGAACCCCTCATAATATGCACAGCAGAGGTACAGCCCCAGGAGGAAGTCAGCACAGCACAGGGATGGTGGGAGCCCCTCATAATAAGCAGCCCCAGGAGGATGTCAGCATAGCACAGGGATGGTGGGAGCCCCTTATAATAAGCCGCCCCAGGAGGAAGTCAGCACAGCACAGGGATGGTGGGAGCCCCTCATAATGAGCATAGCACAGGGATGGTGGGAGCCCCTCATAATGAGCACAGCACAGGGATGGTGGGAGCCCCTCATAATAAGCAGCCCCAGGAGGATGTCAGCATAGCACAGGGATGGTGGGAGCCCCTTATAATAAGCCGCCCCAGGAGGAAGTCAGCACAGCACAGGGATGGTGGGAGCCCCTCATAATGAGCATAGCACAGGGATGGTGGGAGCCCCTCATAATGAGCATAGCACAGGGATGGTGGGAGCCCCTCATAATGAGCATAGCACAGGGATGGTGGGAGCCCCTCATAATGAGCATAGCACAGGGATGGTGGGAGTCCCTCATAATATGCACATCAGAGGTACAGCCCCAGGAGGAAGTCAGAACAGCACAGGGATGGTGGGAGCCCCTCATAATAAGCAGCCCCAGGAGGATGTCAGCATAGCACAGGGATGGTGGGAGCCCCTCATAATAAGCAGCCCCAGGAGGAAGTCAGCACAGCACAGGGATGGTGGGAGCCCCTCATAATGAGCATAGCACAGGGATGGTGGGAGCCCCTCATAATATGCACAGCAGAGGTACAGCCCCAGGATGAAGTCAGCACAGCACAGGGATGGTGGGAGCCCCTCATAATAAGCAGCCCCAGTAGAAATATGACACCGCTCAACCTCTTCAAACAGGAGGGTACGGGCATATAGTACGGTGTGCTTTTTTTGTACAAGGAAGTGAGCCAAATGAAGAAAGAAGGTCTGTGTGCTTGATTAAAAAAATTGTTTCTAGACATATACATGGTCTACTGGTCACATGTGTTGAATTCCTCCGAGATCCATGCCTCATTCATTTTTAGAAATGTGAGGAAGTTAACACTGTCGTGAGCTAGGCGAGTACACTTATCGGTCATGATCCCCCCTGCTGCGCTGAATGTCCTTTCGGACAAGACACTGGACGAGGGGCAAGCCAACAGTTTGATTGCAAATTGGGCAAGCTCTGGCCAGAGGTCAAGCCTGCCCACCCAGTAGTCCAGGGGTTCATCACTCCTCAGAGCGTCCACATCGGCCGTTAACCCGATGTAGTCGGACACCCGGTCTAGGCGTTCCCTGATGCTGGATCCGGATGACCCCTGTCGATGGGTTGGCTGAAAGAATGACCTCATATCAGAAGTCACCAACACATCTTCAAACCGGCCTCTTCTTGCAGGCGCTGTTGGATTGGTACCCGCAACTCCTTCTCTGGGAGTGGGAATTGCTCCTCTGCCAGCGCACGCAAAAGCAGAATGCAGCATTTCTCGAAGCAAGGCCTGGAAGTGCTCCATTCTGACAGCCCTCTTTGATGGCGGTAACATTTCCGCCATTTTGTGTTTGTACCGGGAGTCTAACTACGTTGCCACCCAGTACTGGTCCTTGACCCTTATGCTTTTTATACGGGGGTCCCTATTAAAACACTGGAGCATGAAGGCCCCCATTTGCACTAAACTGGAAGTGGTGTGGTGGCCTGGCTCCTGCTCATCATCCAGAATAATGTCGTCCTCTTCATTCTCCTCTCCCCATCCACGCACAACAACAGGGATCCCAGAAAGGTTTAAAGCATGCTCTTCTTGCTCCTCCTCACCCGCCCCAGCACCATCCTCCTCTGACTCCTCTTCAGACTCCTGTTGTTGACTTGTCTCAGATAGAGTAGCCCCACCTGGGAATTCATCCAGCATTGCGACTTCCTCATCTTCCCGCTCCTGCTCCTCCACAGCTTGATCAATGACACGACGCAATGCACGCTCCATAAAGAAGGCATAAGGTACCATGTCACTGATGGCGCAATGGCTGCGACTGACCAGTTTGGTGATCTCCTCAAATGGCCGCAGAAGTCTGCATGCGTCGTGCATGAGCAGCCACTGGCGCGGTGGAAAAAACCCCAGCTCCCCAGAACCTGTTCTGATGCAGAATTCATACAGGTAGACATTAACTGCACGTTTCTGCTGGAACAGCCTATCAAGCATATAGAAGGTTGAGTTCCATCGCGTCGGGCAATCGCAAATAAGACGTCTGACCGGCAGATTGTGTCGCGGCTGAATGTCAGCAAGGCGAGCCATGGCCGTGTAAGATCTTCTGAAATGGGCCGAGATTTTCCTTTCCTGTCGCAAGATGTCCTGGACCCCAGGGTATTTGACAATGAATCGCTGCACGACCAAGTTTAAAACGTGTGCCATGCATGGCACGTGCGTAATTTTGCCCTGTTTCAATGCGCTAAGCAGATTGGCACCGTTGTCACACACCACTTTACCAACTGTCAAATTGAGCGGTGTTAGCCACTGATCTGCCTGTGAACGCAAAGCTGAAAGGAGTGCCGGGCCAGTGTGGCTCTTGGCTTCCAGGCACAACAGACGCAGCACGGCATGGCAACGTCTCACCTGGCATGTCGAATAGGTTCCGGGGAGCTTGGGTGGCGCAGCGGAAGAGACGCTAGCAGCGGAAAAGGAGGAGTCAGCCGAGGAGGAGAGGGAGGAGGATGGAGTAGGAGGCGGAGGAGAAGAAGAGCCAGGGCCGCATGCAATCCGTGGCGGTAAAACCAAATCTACACGGGTGCCACGGGTTACATGCTTGACGGCCATCAGAAGGTTCACCCAGTGGGCAGTAAAAGTGATATACCTTCCCTGCCCGTGTTTGCTAGACCACGTGTCTGTGGTCAGATATATCTTGGCACCAACACTGTGCGCCAGAGATACATTCACTTGCCGCTGAACATGGCCATATAGCTCTGGGATGCCCTTCTGTAAGAAATACTTCCTTCCTGGGACCTTCCATTGTGGTGTTCCAATGGCCACAAATTTTTGAAAGGCCTCCGAGTCCACCAGTTTATATGGCAGTAGTTGGCGGGCTATCAGTTCTGACAAGCCAGCCGTCAACCGTTGGGCAAGAGGGTTATCCGGCGTCATAATTTTTTTACGCTCGAACATTAGGCCCACGGAAGACTGCCTTTTTGCAGAAAAACGTGAGCTTGGTGGAAGGTGGAGTGGAGGACAATTGTGAGGAGAGAGGAGGAGAAGTAGAAGACGAGGCTAGACGGTGAGAGCCTGGAGTGTGACTTTGTGTGTTCCGTTGCTCACACTGGGCTTGGTGATGGCAGCTCATGTGCCTTCTTAAGGTTGAGTGTTGGGCTTACCGTGACTAATTCGTTGACTGCAAAGATTGCAGATGGCAACACTATTGTCAGCAGCGGACATGTTAAAAAAAGCCCACACTACGGAGCCATGTGCCGGCGTCCTGGGAGCGCCAGATGTGACCGTACATGGTCGATGACTCGCTCCTGATACATTCGCAGTCTGCTTTGTCCCTCCTGTGCAATGTAAGTTATTCCTGCTTCTCCTCCCTATCTGATGGTCCATATCTCCCTCTGAACTCCCCTCCTCTTCCTCTCTTGTGGGCACCCATGTGACATCACTGGACACGTCATCATCGACGTCACCTTCCCCACCGCTATAATTAGAGATCTCGGAGTAGGCAGCAAAACCGGTGACCAACCTCCTCCTTGGTCTGATCTGGGTACTGTCATCAGACTGCTGAGTGGCGGTTGTTGCTACCTCCTCTTCCTGATCCAATGCCAAGAGTGGCATCAGAAATGTCTTGATATGGATCGGAAAATAATTCCTGTGACTCAAGTGGAAGGTATGTGGTGGTGGTGGTGGTGTTGTTGGTGGTAGTGTCTTTGGGGGTGCACATAGCAGAGAGTGAAGAAGAGGGTGCAGATCGAGAGGATGAGGAGGGTGCAGAAGAGTAAGGCTGAGTGAGCCACTCAACCAATTCTGGTGCTTCCTTTGACGTAATCGCACGCACCTTCTGCAATTTCCCACTTTGGCTCAAGCCTGTTGCTCCTGCCCTACCCCTACCACCCCTGCAGAAGGGCCTGCCTCTTCCTCTGCCTGACATTTTTTAAATGACCCTGTGACAAAATTCTCTACAGAAGTGCAGTATGTATGTGGAAGAAGGTATATAACACCCCGCTTCAATCTGTTGTTTTTGGGGGCCACTGGTCTATCACACCAGTTACAATACTGTTTTTTTGGATTGCGTTTGTCACTCTTTGTAGTATCGCTGCAGAACCGCTCAGCAGTCACAATGCTGCACAGTGGAAACGCACTATACTATGCTTTCTATATGTGCAAGTATTTTATACGTGTATTACACAACTATATACTGCACACCAAATAGTACACCTATATCAGTCTTTAAGGACCTTTGTGGAACTAGTAGGTTGTGATTAGCAGACTGTACCTCAGTCCCTATACTGATAAAGGACTGCTGCAGAATAGGGCAGCAGTCAGCAGTAGTGCACCTCAACCCTATATATTGTGGACCTATACCAGTCCTTAAGGATTAGCAGACTGTACCTCACTCAACCCTATATACTGTAGTACGCTATACCTTACCAGTCCTTAGAAGGACCTTTGTGGAACTAGTAGGTTGTGATTAGCAGACTGTACCTCTCTCAACCCTATATACTGTAGTACACTATACCTTACCAGTCCTTACAAGGACCTTTGTGGAACTAGTAGGTTGAGATTAGCAGACTGTACCTCAGTCCCTATACTGATAAATGGCTGCTGCAAAATAGGGCAGCAGTCAGCAGTAGTGCACCTCAACCCTATATATTGTAGACCTATACCAGTCCTTAAGGATTAACAGACTGTACCTCACTCAACCCTATATACTGTAGAACACTATACCTTACCAGTCCTTAGAAGGACCTTTGTGGAACTAGTAGGTTGTGATTAGCAGACTGTACCTCTCTCAACTCTATATACTGTAGTACACTATACCTTACCAGTCATTATAAGGAACTTTGTGGAACTAGTAGGTTGTGATTAGTAGACTGTACCTCAGTCCCTATACTGATAAAGGACTGCTGCAGAATAAATAGGGCAGCAGTCAGCAGTAGTGCACCTCAACCCTATATATTGTAGACCTATACCAGTCCTTAAGGATTAGCAGACTGTACCTCACTCAACCCTATATACTGTAATACGCTATACCTTACCAGTCCTTAGAAGGACCTTTGTGGAACTAGTAGGTTGTGATTAGCAGACTGTACCTCACTCAACCCTATATACTGTAGTACACTATACCTTACCAGTCCTTAGAAGGACCTTTGTGGAACTAGTAGGTTGTGATTAGCAGACTGTACCTCAGTCCCTATACTGATAACTGACTGCTGCAGAATAGGGCAGCAGTCCGCAGTAGTGCACCTCAACCCTATATATTGTAGACCTATACCAGTCCTTAAGGATTAGTAGACTGTACCTCACTCAACCCTATATACTGTAGTACGCTATACCTTACCAGTCCTTAGAAGGACCTTTGTGGAACTAATAGGTTGTGATTAGCAGACTGTACCTCTCTCAACCCTATATACTGTAGTACACTATACCTTACCAGTCCTTACAAGGACCTTTGTGGAACTAGTAGGTTGAGATTAGCAGACTGTACCTCAGTCCCTATACTGATAAATGACTGCTGCAAAATAGGGCAGCAGTCAGCAGTAGTGCACCTCAACCCTATATATTGTAGACCTATACCAGTCCTTAAGGATTAACAGACTGTACCTCACTCAACCCTATATACTGTAGAACACTATACCTTACCAGTCCTTATAAGGACCTTTGTTGAACTAGTAGGTTGTGATTAGCAGACTACCTCAGTCCCTATACTGATAAAGGACTGCTGCAGAATAGGGCAGCAGTCAGCAGTAGTGCACCTCAACCCTATATATTGTAGACCTATACCAGTCCTTAAGGATTAGCAGACTGTACCTCACTCAACCCTATATACTGTAGTACGCTATACCTTACCAGTCCTTAGAAGGACCTTTGTGGAACTAGTAGGTTGTGATTAGCAGACTGTACCTTACTAAACCCTATATACTGTAGTACACTATACCTTACCAGTCCTTATAAGGACCTTTGTGGAACTAGTAGGTTGTGATTAGCAGACTGTACCTCAGTCCCTATACTCATAAAGGACTGCTGCAGAATAGGGCAGCAGTCAGCAGTAGTGCACCTCAACCCTATATATTGTGGACCTATACCAGTCCTTAAGGATTAGCAGACTGTACCTCACTCAACCCTATATACTGTAGAATGCTATACCTTTCCAGTCCTTAGAAGGACCTTTGTGGAACTAGTAGGTTGTGATTAGCAGACTGTACCTCAGTCCCTATACTCATAAAGGACTACTGCAGCAGAAGGGCAGCAGTCAAGTATAATATTCTTTCTATATTTTGAAGAAAGAATATTATACGTGTACAACCCTATTACCATACCAGTCCTGAAAAGGACCTTTGTGGACCTAATAGTAACAGCTAATGATTAAACTGACTGTCCCTCACTGCTACACACAGCTTCCTGTCTGTCCCTATTTAAACTGACAAAACACAGGCTGCTGCAACAATAACTTGAATAGCACTGCACTCAAAATGTTCTTTTACACAGTAAACACGTAAGTCCGCCGGGCGAACAGCGGCAATAGTCCGCCGATCGGGCGGACCGCGAACAGCCGAAATTCGCCGCAAACCGACCGCCGGGCGAACCGTTCGGCGATCCCTACTCCTGTACACTCAGTTCCTCCGGCACAAACTTGTAGTTACTGTATTGAAATATGACACATCCTCTTCTATTGAATAGTAGGTACCCGCTCTGAATAAGCCTCCCTCCTATGGCTCTGGTTGCTCTCTGCCACTGGGCCAGAGGCCTGCAGAACCTCTCCCAGAGGCCCAGTGGGTTAAAAGCACATCTTCTAAGAAATATGGACTACTGTTCCCAGCCAGCCCAACTTGCAAATCATGTGCCCGCAGGCAGCATTGAATTGACACAGATCCCCACAGTCTCTCCTCTGATCCAGGACTCTCCATTATCCACCGTGTGTTTGATGCAGACTCCACTAGTGACCGTGTACTAGCAGAGTTCCCTTCACAGACTCCTTGGCACTTCTAGCCCCTTGGCACCTCCAGCCCCACTGTGGTAACACTCACCGAACTTCCAACAGCCCTGAGTCCTTGATGAGGAACTCTGACTGGACCATGAGTACTGCCAGTTTCACATGTCCTTCTGCTCCAGGAGTTCCCTGCCATCCGACCGTGTGGTGGCAGAGACATTACCAATGACCATGTAGAGGCAATGTTCCCTCACAGTTCTCCCTACGATCAGTACTCCTGATGAACTCCTGTGACTGACTAAAGCCCCGTACACACGAGAGAACTTATGTCCGACAGACTTCCGAAGGAGTTCTGCCGGAGTTCTGCCAGAGTTCCGACAGAGTTCTGACGGACTTTTCGACTGAGCGGACTTGGCCACACACAATCACACCAAACTCCGATGGATTCGAACGTGATGACGTACGACTGGACTCGAATAAGGAAGTTCATAGCCAGTAGCCAATAGCTGCCCTAGCGTTGGTTTTAGTCCGTCGGAATAGCATACACACGAGCGAATTTTTCGGAGGGACCGGGTCCGGCGGAGTTCCATCGGAAAAATTTGAAGCATGTTCCATTTTCTAAAGTCCGTCAGACTTTTGCGAATCAAAAGTCCGTTGCAGCCCACACACGATCGAATAGTCTGACGGAATCATACCGTCGGACTTTGGATGTTGAAAAGTCCGCTCGTGTGTACGCGGCATAACATGCCATTCCTCACTTCACCCAACCAATTCTGTCCCCTGTGGAAAATCACCTCAGCTTATATATGAGACCCGCCCCCTGACAATCTTGATGGGGATTGGTCAGGGCTCACACATAAGCTGCCTGCCACTCCAGTTCCAGGCCCAGCCCCCTTTCCAGAACATTCTCCCTGGAACAGGGGAAGGCGCCTCAGAGCCAGAGCACAGGTGGTAATGCCCAAAGCTACTCTGACCAATCCAAGCCTCAGATCAAAACACATGGGCCTAGCACGCAGCATAAGCCTGCCTAAATTTACCTGTGCTGGATAACCTAGTAAAAATACCTTACTAGCACCTCCCTATTGGTAGAGGGTGCTACACAGGCATACCCCGCTTTACGGACACTCACTTTACATACGGACATACCCACGAGTGTACGTAAAGTGTCTCACAAGTACAAACATTCCTATCACGTACCTGGTAGTAGAGCCTGATTGGACGAGGAAGGCCTCCCTTACACCTCTGACTCGGGGCTTCTGATAATGTAAACAGAAGGCGCCGGAGTGCAGAGTCGAACAAGTGTCAAGGAATTTTGCAGGCAGCAGGGCGGATGTCCTGAGTGGCTGGAGAAGATACCAGAAGATCTTGGTGCTTGGCTGAAAGTGCTTTGACCCTCTTTTCATAGGGGTGAAAAAGAGACCTCTAAATTCCAATTAGAGGTGCACATTCCTTGGATTGTCCACATGCAAATGAAAGAAATTGCTTCCCGATAGTGTAGTAAAATCACACACTTTTATTCACATAAAAAAATCACTGCATTGCACTCACATGTATGAACTCAAAGGCACGCCATAAGAATAAGTTGTACAGCACTCCATGCATCAGTTGCTGGATAATAGATGGCCGCAGCGGACCCAGGACATACGAGACTGCAGGAAAATATCTCACCCTTCCTCGTCCCTGCTCCCACTAAGAGCAAATCGGTGTATGATAGTCAGCGTCCCATGCCTTACTCAAAAGATCGCCAAGTAGCCATGGCCCGACATGTTTCGTCATACAACGACTTAATCATGGGATTCTTTCATTTGCATGTGGAGCTTTTTAAGTGGACAATCCAAGGAATGTGCACCTATCTCTAACTGGAATTTAGAGGTCTCTATTTCACCCCCCATGAAAAGAGGGTCAAAGCGCTTTCAGCCAAGCATGAAAGTGTAAGGCATATGCAGCTGGTGAGTGTGAGAACATAAAGGGATTGGATTCACAGGCATGGCGGTGTGGTGGAGGAGTGTTCCTGGCAGTATTTGTGCATTATTACTATGAGTGATTCACTGGTCACCATCTAATGTGTTCGCTGATAAGGACTTTTTTTTTACGCTGATATGAACTTATTTTGATTAGGAATTGGACACTTTTTGTTTGTGCCATTTAATTTGGACACTATATTTTGTATTTATTTATGAAGTGGTGATAGTCACTCATTGTCACAGGGTATTTTCACTTATAGATAGATTTGTTGTGATTCACTGTATACCTTTGTTAATTTATTGGATACATTATTGCTCACAGTGTATGCTAATGGTGTACACTTATACAAGGGTCAAGTCCTGTGGAAAAAAGTGTGGGAACTCCCACCCAAGATCCACTCGCCCACAAAAAAAATAAAAAATTATACTCTCATATGCACAAACGCTTCAACAGTGGTATTTTTCATCCAATTTTTGTATTGTCTGTATGAAGCTTAACTGTTTGTACATAAAAAAAAAAACAATCCTCAATAAACATAAATATGGTAATTCTCTGAATAATCAGCATTCATTCAATTGTGCTTCCATGCAAATGTGAACATCATGTTCTGATCTTTATTGGGGAATGTTATTTTGTATATAGAGTGTTTATGTGGTGAGTTTACACTTTTCATTGAACAGAGTTTGGATACCACAGGGTTAAACGGAAAGATCATAAATGAACTGCACATTATCTGGACAGAATGCTTGGGGAGCTAGTGATGTGTTCCTGCATAGGAGATGTATGTTAGCTTGGGGGGCTGCAAACTCTGCAGGGCTCCAACACACACTCGCTGCTATTCCAACTGTTCACATATTTCCACATAAACTTCCCTCCTGGCATTAAACTTTGCCAGGTATTGTGCTCAGCTTACCACCCCAAACTGATGTTCCTCCCTCAGCTCACCTCTCTCCCTGCATGTCCTGTGAGCAGAATAGCTGCGCTCTTCCTCTGGGTTCTCCCATCATATGGCACTGAAGATAGAGGAGGGGGGGATTCAGCGGGACACACAGAGCAAGTATGCAGGAGACTGGAGGGGGGGGGGGGGGTGAGGAGACAAAAAATCAGGAGGGGCCAGTGGGGAGGAGCGCATCACCAGAGGTCTGACTAAATACAATCTCTTAGCAGCATGGACCTGATCTATCCATCAGCTAGCTGTGCTTGACAGGTAGATCGAAGAGGAAGCTGTCATGGGGCCCCCTACTGGCAATGCCTGAATGGTCAGTCCACCCCTGGTGTGTGGCACTTACTATTGTGAGCTGTGTCGGCGGCTTCTGGTGTAGAACCTGCCACACAGCTTGCATACTTCAAAGTCTTGCAGGACACAGCTGCTAACGGGAACTGAGTTCCTGTTGTGGGAAAAGTACAGGAACTCCGTTCCCATGAGTTCCCGCAGGACTTGAGCCCTGCACTTACATAGTATTTAGTGCCACTTATTCCACACTGTTTTGTTAGGAATATTGTACACAAAGAGGAGCTCCAGTCTGTAAAAAATAAATAAATAAAAGTCAGCAACTACAAATACTGTAGCTGCTAACTTTTAATATAAGCACACTTACCTGTCCAAGGATCCCACAATGTCAGCACCCCAAATGGATTCATCAATTGGCTTTGGGTGGAGGTACCAGCAGTTTAAGTAAGGGAAATAGGCAGTGAAGCCTTCAGGCTGTGCACGCACAAGTTACGCTATGCTTTCTGAATGGTCCCGCTGTCTTTGGGGACCTGTGCGTGTCACAGAAGGCAGCGGGAGGAAGGAGGAGGGGCTGGAAATCTCATAAATCACTGATGGCAATCTTATCTGGAAGTGGAAGCAGGTATCTGTCAAAAGCAGGTACCCGCTTCTCCCTCAAAAAGTGCCAAATGTGAGAGTGGAGAGGTGGAGGGAGCAAACAAGTGGAGTGTCCCTTTTTCAGTGGAGCTCCGCTTTAATTTAGCCTAGTGGTACAATTTATCCTTAAAGGGGTTGTAAAGGTAAATGTTTTTTCACCTTAATGCATTCTATGCATTAAGGTGAAAAAACATCTGACAGTGCCTGCGCCCCCAGCCCCCCCGTTTTACTTACCTCACCCCTAGAAAATCCCGTGCTCACCCCCGACGTCCTTTCCACCGTTCAGCCTGGCCGCTGATTGGCTGGAGTGGATGAATGGAAAGCAGCGCAGCCATTGGCTCGCGCTGCTGTCAATCACATCCACTGACGCGGAGCGCCAGGGGGCAGGGCCGTGTGATACAGCGAGCAGCTATAGCCGCCGGCTGTATCACTGGAGCGCACCCGCAGATGCTTCTCACCATGCGAGGGAGCTCGCATGAACGTGAGAAGCACCTGCGGGAGGAAGCCGAGACAGCCGCTGAGGGACCCCAGAAGAGCAGGTTCGGGCCACTCTGTGCCAAACGATCTGCACAGTGGAGGTAAGTATAACATGTTTGTTATTTAAAAAAAAAAAAATTCACTTTACAATCCCTTTAAGTATTTCATTCAAACATAAAAAGTAGGACTAATTGGGAGAAGGGGGAACCAAAACAGCACCCCATCACAGTTATTTAGGTTTTCCACAATTTTCATTTTTTTTTGGACATGATATAACAAAATGTATTTTTTATTTTATTTTACAGATTGTAATATTAGTACAAAGAAAAAAATACATACAATTTATTCTATTCCCAAGAATAAAAGTAAATGAAGAACAAAGGGATTCAAACATAAATGATCAGGCCTTGTGTAATTTTTTTTCCAAAGCTACAGTAATTACTATAATGAATCCATTGAGATGTTCTCTGATTTACATCAATTAGCATTATACAAACTCTGTTTGACACATACACACTAAACCCTTTTGGCTGTCCCCCTAAGGACAACACTGCTGCTGGCAAAGATATATCCTAATTTGTCACCAAGAGATTTATTAAATTATGTGTCCTTTGAGTGAATCAAGATACACTGTAGACTCATAACATCGCTGAAAACAACAAGTCACAGACTAGATGTAACAAGGGGATTTTTACCAGCAAAGCTAATTTAATGATCGTTGACAAGAAACAGGATTTGCTAAATTATAGGTGGGGGAAGAATCCTCCATGAAGTATTCTGTATTCTGGATAGTTTGCCAAACAAAGAAGATCACATATAATTTACAATTTGTCTGCCATCATTAAAGCGGAGGTCCACCTTAAAGTGACCTTCCGCTCATTGGATTCCTCCCCCCCCTCCGGCGCCACAATTGGCACCTTTCAGGGGGGAGGGGGTGCAGGTACCTGTACAGTACAGGTATCTGCACCCACTTCCGGGATAGCTCTCTGCGGAAAGAGGCGTAGATTACGCCCCTTTCCGAAAGTCCCCCGCTGCCTGCTGGGAAACACACAGATCCCAGAGGCAGCGTGTCCATCCTTATTGCGCAGCACGACTCGCGCATGCGCAGTAGGGAGCCGAGAAATTAAGCCGAAAGGCTCCACTTCCTGATTCCCATACCCAAGATGGCGGCGGCAGCACCCGAGAGACGATCGAGAGATCGGCTTCGGGTGCCGACATCGCGGGCGCGCTGGACAGGTAAGTGTCACTATTTTAAAAGTCAGCAGCTGCAGTATTTGTAGCTGCTGGGTTTAAAAAAAAAAAAAAAAAACGCGGACTCCCGGCGGACTCCCGCTTTAATAGGCAGAATCCTAGGTAATACTGTGCAATTAGTCTTAAGCATAGTAACATTTTATGGGGCATCTTGAGGTTGGTTCTTCCATGAAAAGTTCAGATCAAGTGCCACCAATGGGGGTGCAGCATAAAAGGTGACACATTACTTCTAATACCTTGGTCAATATTCTCCAGCAACAAGATATGAACCTCTATATTAAAGATTTGCTCGAGAGACTGGGACTGTGACATCATAATAGGCGACAGAAGACCGGGCCACCGCCTGTAAAAGAGCTAGAAGAAGGCGCGGTGGCCCGGCAAGAAGAACCGAAGAGGGAGACAAGACCCCCGAAGAGGGGGACAAGACCTCCGAAGTCGGAAGAAGAGGGCGGCGGCGAAGAAGAAGAAAGCCGGGCTCCTCCGCTAGCAAAAGAACTAGCAGAAGATAGCGGAGGAGTCCGGCGAGAAGACCCCCGAAGACGGACAGAAGACCCCCGGAGCTGTGCAATAAACTATTTTAACCCTTGTGTGTTGTGTTTTTTTTTTACTTTTTTTCACAGGTGAATGGGTAGGGGTACATTGTACCTCATACTCATTCACATAGGGTGGGGAGCCGGTATCCGGGGGCCCCCTTATTAAAGGGGGCTCCCGGATTCCGATAAACCCCCCGCCCGCAGACCCCGACAACTAACGGCCAGGGTTGTCGGGAAGAGGCCCTTGTCCTCATCAACATGGGGACAAGGGGCTGTGCGGCCCCCCCTTCCCCAAGGCACCCCCCATGTTGAGGGCACGCAGCCTGGTACAGCTCAGGAGGGGGGGCGCTCGCTCGTCCCCACCCCCTTTCCTGGCCGGCCAGGTAGAGTGCTTAGACAAGGGTCTGATGTGGACCTAGGGGGGGACCCCCACGCCAATTTTTTGGCGTAGGGATTCCCCTTTAAGTCCATACCAGGTCACGGGGCCAGCGACGCCTCCTTTACTGGCCCTGGCTACCTGGAGACGCGCTCAAAATGAGCGGACTTTCCTCCACGTGTGTGGGCGAGTCCGTTAATTTCAAAAGTACGGCGGATAGTCCGGCGGACTTAGTACGCCGTATTAGTCCGCTGAAAAAGTGCCGTGTGTGGGCAAGTAGCTCGTTTGGCGGACAGTCCGGTGGGAAGTCCGCCAGACTAAGTCCGCCGGATAGTCTGCTACGTGTGTACGCGGCATAAGGGAATGTTTGACCATTCTTCCAGAAGCGCATTTGTGAGGTCAGGCATTAATGTTGAACAAGAACGCCTGGCTCACAGTCTCGGCTCTAATTCATCCCAAAGGTGTTCTATAGGTTTGAGGTCAGGACTCTGTGCAGGCCAGTCAAGTTCCTAAACCCCGAACTAGCTCATCCATGTCTTTATGGACCTTGCTTTGTGCACTGGTCCAAATCATTTGGTGGAGGGGGGATTATGGTGTGGGGTTGCTTTTCAGGGGTTGGGCTTGGCCCCTTAGTTCCAGTGAAGGGAAATCTTAAGGCATCAGCAAACCAAGATATTTTGGAAAATGTTATGCTCCCAACTGTTTGGGAATGGCCTGTTCCTGCTCCAACATGAGTGTGCACCAGAAAATGGAGGCATGAAAGGGGCCTAACTGAACAAGCTTAAGTTAGAAGCTGATTGGCTACCACCCACAGCTGCACCAAATTTTACACTCTCCAGTTTTAGTAAATCAACCCCATTGTGTCCCTGCTGCAATTATATATATATATATATATATATATATATATATATATATATATATATATATATATATATTATACAGCAAGTTTACATGACAGTCACTTTCTTATGCACAGCTAATCACCCCCATGTATGTTGAGATGTCTTCAAAAGTAAAACACACTTGTCACAAAATCTCCCATTAAAGGCTTATCTTAAAATAATCAGGCATTTGCATGTTTGTACAATATTATTTTAATCATGCCTACTATTACATAGTTACATAGTTACAGGTACATAGTAGGTGAGGTTGAAAAAAGACACAAGTCCATCAAGTCCAACCTATGTGTGTGATTATATGTCAGTATTACATTGTATATCCCTGTGGTCGTTCGGGTGTTTAATAGTTTTTTGAAATTTTCAATGCCCCCCGCTGATACCACCACCTGTGGAAGGGGAATTCCACATCCCTATTGTGGGGTAACCAGTACGGAATTTGTAAATTGAAATTATATCCCCTCTCCAGCATCTCTTCTCCAGAGAGAATAAGTTCAGAGCTCGCAACCTTTGCTCATAACTAATATTCTCCAGACCCTTTATTAGCTTTGTTGCCCTTCTTTGTGCTCGCTTCATTTCCAGTACATCCTTCCTGAGGCCCGGGGCCCAGAACTAGACAGCATACTCCAGGTGTGGATGGAACAGAGTCTTGTAGAGCTGGAGAATTATCATTTTATCTCTGGCGTTAATCCCCTTTTAAATGAATGCAAATATTCTGTTTGCTTTTTTAGCAGCCACTTGGCATTGCATGCCATTATGGAGCCTATCATCTACTAGGACCCCCAGTTCCTTTTCCATCCTAGATTCCCCCAGAGGTTCTCCCCCTAGTGTATAGATTGCATTCATATTTTTGCCACTCAAATGCATTATTTTACATTTTTTCCACATTAAACCTCATTTGTCATGTAGTTGCCCACCCCATTAATTTATTCAGATCTTCTTGCAAGGTTTCCAGATCCTGTGGAGAAGTTATTGCCCTGCTTAGCTTAGTATCGTCTGCAAATACAGAGATTGAACTGTTTACCCCATCCTCCAGGTTGTTTATGAAAAATTAAATAGGATTGGTCCCAGCAGAGGACCCTGGGGGACCCCACTTCCCACCCCTGACCATTCTCAGTACTCCCCATTTATACCACCCTCTGAACTCGCCCTTCTAGACAGATTTCAATCCATATACTCACCCTATGGTCCATGCCAACTGACCTTACTTTGTACAGTAAACGTTTATGGGGAACTGTGTCAAATGCTTTTGCAATACACCACGTTTACGGTCCTTCCTTTATCTAGATGGCAACTCACCTCCTCATTGAAGGTTAGTAGATTGGTTTTGAAATGGATATTTTATAGATAGGCAACTCCTATCCTCATATTGATAAGTGGTTCCAAATGAATAACTACTGCAGGAGGGAACAGACACAAAAGATACGCTCAGCATCTTTCCAAATAACCGTTCTCCTTTATTATGACGCATGTGAAGGTTTTTATACACATGATTACGTAGGTATCACATTAATATTACAATTGTACATTTATGGTAACAAGGGGCGTTACATAGGCAGGTTAACTCTAATCAGGACTTGAAAGAATGCAAAACATGTACTGAAAACATTGTTAGTGCCGTGTGCACAGTGAGGGCATTGTGCAATACATATAAAATAGAATACAATTATATACAGAACCTACAAATTTCCATTACAGTCTGGTAAGAACGATTCTTCACTAATCCATGCTGATTACTGCTAATGATACATATTTCTTTACTAAAATCGTGTATATCTTGTCTGAACAGAAGATTATTTATATCAGTTTCATCAGTTAGAATTACCAAAGGTTATGAGAGGGATATTTGAATCAAGGACATTGCTCAGAGCTATGCCAGTGCTTTATCGTCTTTTCCTCTAGTCAAAATTGTGAGAGATGTGAGAATGTGAACTTGGACATTTTTGGCTATGCAACTGTGTATGTAATGGGTCATAAATAAGAGAAATGCTTTAAGGAAACCTATCCTCAGAGAAACATACAGGTTGACCTTCAGAAAATGCTAAGTGCCAGGCTGTCTTTTACCTTAATAATTTCTAAATCTCCAACCCACAACTCAGACCAAGTTTGCCAAAAGTGAAGTCAAATTTAGTGTGACAAACATTTGTTCAATACTTTCCATGGCTGGTCACTTTTTGAGAAAGTATTGAAACCATTGGATCAGCATGATGTCAGCCAACTAGCATTTTCAAAAGTTATACTTACTATACTTACCTCCACTGTGCAGTTTGTTTTTCACAGAGTGGCCCCGATCGTCATCTTCTGGGGTCTCCCAGTGGCGCTCGCAGCTCCTCCCCGCATCGGGAAACCCCCTAGGAGAAGCACTCTCCTTGGGGGTAACTGTGTGGGCACACTCCCGAGTCCATCATTTGACACAAAATGCAAGACTCGGGCCCGCCCACCCAACGCTCACATCATTGGATTTGATTGACAGCAGCAGGAGCCAATGGCCAATCTATCCAATCAAGAGCCGAGACAATGGGCAGAGATGTAGAGCGTGTCTCCGTCTTATGACATCATGCACAGCTCTATCTCTCACTCTCGTGAGAGTTTGCCAGAAAGGGAGGGGGTGAGTAATAAGAGGGCCAATGAAAGCTGCAGAGCTGAGGGTGTACCTCTGTGTGTCTGTGTAAATCCAGGAAGTGAACAGGCAGCAGCTTCAGCTGCCCACAGTTAAAATGAATGCAGCCAGACTTAGTAGAGGGAGATTTCTGCAGTTTATTTGGCAAGCACAGAATCCCAGTATATATAACATAATATGCAAAGTGGTTGGAAGGAAGCTTCAGAATGGCAAAGATATTTGTATTACAAATTATGTGAGCAGACTGCAGTTCCTCTTTAATTTCCCCCCTCCCAAAAGTCAGAATCTCTCAATTTAATTCTTCTTACCTGTAATGCAGCCTTACAGAACTCCTTAGCCCACGTACACACGGTCGGAGATTTTGCCAACCAAATCCGTCGGATTTTGCCTGTCGGATTTAGTCCGACGGATGGTGTCCGAAACTGTTGCATACACACGGTCGGGCCAAGTTGGCGAAAAATCCGATCTTTCAGAACGTGACGTAATTTCGTTACGATGGGACTACATTCAGGCTAGTAGCCAATAGCTTTGATGTAGGAATTTGATCTGAGCATGCGTGGCACTTGGTCCGATGAAAATGCTCTACACATGATCGGATTAGGTCCGTCCGGCCCAGTTGGTCGGGAAATATTTCAAACATGTTGGAAAATTGGGTCGGACGGAGATTCGGACGGAATCAGTCTGATGCATACCACACACAGTCGGATTATCTGACGACACGGTCCGATAAGACTCATTCCGACATATTCTCCGACCGTGTGTACAAGGGCTTACTCTGTGGGTTTCTGCAAACTTCAATGGGAAGCTGGTTCAGAGCTCATCAGAATCTTGACTGAATTTCCATTGACGTTTGTGAAATCTGTGAAGCTCTTACATAGGAATTCAGTGGTCATTTAGCCTAGGTTCACACTGATGCAGTGCAGGATTCACAGCGATTCCTGTGCATTTCTCACACTGCATCACAGTCGCACTCCATTCATGCGAACCACTGTGGGTGTCAATGTTAAGTTAACGATACCCCAAAAATGGTTTACAAAAGTGCGATTGGCAAAATTGGATTACATGGGTGTAAACATGCAAATTTTTTGAGAGGGTACAGTGCGATTTGAGCCATGCAAAATGAATGGGCTCAAACCCACTGAAAAGAATCACATGTGATTTGAACAGGAACATGGTGCGATTCCTGTCCGAATCACATGCGGTTCCCTGCACCACACCAGTGTGCAAGATCACACAGCCAAAACTTCTGGAGGCCTGTGTCACAGGCTCCCAACTGTCCCTGATATTGAGGGACTGTCCCTGATTTGGAGAAAATTTGAGAGCAGGATCTCAAATTTTCCGACAAAAAAATACAATCTGACTTTTTCCAATCATTTGTAGAGAATTCCGATCGGACAAAGTGTCATGCATGCGCAGATCAAATTATGAGACTAAAGCGATTGGCTACTAGCCTCAACGTAGTCCCGTCGTAATGAACGAATGCCATCACGTTCCGAACGATCGGATTTTCCGACAGCTTTGTCCAACCGTGTGTATGCAACACCAGCTTAGGACAAAATCCGTCTGAAAACATTCCACGGATTTTGTTGTCAGAATGTCCGACTGTGTGTACAAGGCATTAGTGTAGACTTCTGAAAAAATCAGCGAGTCAATCACACAAGCAGGAAAATGACATTTCTGGGAAATATCTGTACACCAACAGTGTATATAGAATGCATTGCCTCCAGGTTGCCCGATTGCATTACAACATAGGACATTTTCAATGATATTACATTACAACATAGCTTATGTAGCAATTGAATACTCTATATTTTTTATTTTTTTTGTTTGTCTTTTCACCAAAAGTGGCGTTAATGATTCAACTGCAGTGAACGTTTGGTTGCATTACCTGCTTTATAAATATGTTGTATTCTATAAATTGGCCAGAAACCTAATATGTGTAATTTCACCTTCAATAAACATTTTTATCTAGTTACTTAAATTAAAAATTCCCTTTCCTGTAGTGTTTTTTTTTATTTTATTTTTTTCAACCCTTTGTTCATCTTGGAAAATATCTCTGATGAAGAAACGCACCGAGCATGTTTTGAAATATCTTTAAAGACTGATATTTAATGACTTCTTATTTCCATAGAACAATGGAGCTATTATGTTGTTGATAGTTGTGCCAGATCCTTATCCTATTCTGGTTTCCACGTTCCCTTTTCTGGTGAAATGTTAAAACATATTTTCTCCTTGTTATTAATTTTCAAGCGCTCATTTTGCACAACTCATACATGACCTGAAAGCATCTCAGTACATGATAGAAGCAGAGGTAACTAACGCTTTTGATGTTTGCATTTACTGTATAGGTCATATGTTCAGTATTTGATTTGTGTTTGTATAGTCTAATAACATAGGAATTTCCAGTGGAATCAAATATTATTTTAGCATTAGCTTTATGCTATTTTCTTTCCAATGGTAGAATGTGATGTTATTTTAACAGGAACAGGTAGTACATGTTGACAGGTGCCAGCTACAATATTATGAATGCAGTAGACATTAACTTTCTTGCTGCAGGCTGTTCCCATTTCTCGGTCTAGTGCTGCTTGCCTCATATTCCTGAGCCAAGAAGCAAAAGACTGTGGGACTTGTAGTTCTGTGTTCAGCCATAACTGGACCCCTGAGTCTTTCTTCGATCTCCCAGCAGGCTTCTAATTGAAAGGGGGATTATGGGAAATACTATTTAAAGAGCTGTATTCGACAGGTCCTCTCTCTCTCTTCTCCCAGGATCCATCAATGAGCATCAGAGCTGCCGTCCAGCTGCTGAAACTGTGGCCTACCAGGTCCCTGGTAGAGTATCCAACTTCAGAATTAGAGGGCCCGTTTCACCACTTCCAGATGTCAGAAACAGCCACTGAATGTCCAGAAGAACCAGAATCTTGCTGCAACACCTCCGAGCCAACCCAAAACTCCAGATGCTGTGACCTCAAGATGACTTACAAAAGACTAACCTATAACACACTTGGAGAAAATTCTGGTGAACTCATACATACAGCTCAATTCTCAAGCCAAGTGCCAGACCCACCCACTGTACCTTAGGTGGTGGATAACCCTGAACCACCCTCTGACACTACTAGGTGAGCCACTAACATTCGTCACCAGAATGACTTAACCTTATCCGATGATTTGTACAATTTTTTGTTAAAGAATCCCTCTTTAAGTCAGTTATTTACTAAAGCATGTTTTAGTTGAAGTGTTTTACAGCTAGTTAATATCAAACTCTGTTTATTAATTAATTGGCACTCACACCTTCCAGGAACTTTATTCTGTCTTTGGGGACCAAAGATTTTCAGTGGGTGGGAGGATGTCAGGTGTCAGCTACAATAATATGAATGCAGTGGTCATTACCTTCCTTCTTGCAGACTGTTCCAGATTCTGCCTCTACTGCTGCACCTAGACTGCTTGCATCTTCTTGAGCCAGGAAGCAAAGGACTGTGAGACTTGCAGTCTTGTATTCAGCCATAATTGGACTTTTGAGTCTCTCTTAGACTACATCTTCCAGCAAGCTTCTAATTGAAAGGGGTATTATTGGAATGGCTATTTAAAGAGCTGTTTTCAGCAAGCCCTCTTTCTCTTCTCCCTAGGATCCATCAGTGAGCATCAGAGCTACCATCTAGCTGATGGGACTGCGGTCTACCAGGACCCTGGGAGCCATTGCTGTCCCTACATCGGTGAACCGGCATTGCTGTGTGACATTAGAAGGTCATCTGTCCCTCCTGCTGGCGTTCGGTGTACCATGCTGTGGGTAATATATAGACCCTGCATTGCTTCCTGTGTGTGCCAACTACCTTCAGGATCTGGTGAGCGGGCTTATGCCTAAATCCCCTTCTCTTCAGCAACACTCAACACATGGACACTGCATGCAGACATAACTTGGATTACAAATGACCTTGTCACATCTGCTATACCCACTACTTGCTTGTTGACCACTTGAACCTTACCCCTTTTCTTTCTGAGGAGTCCCCTGCAGTCAAGCCTCTCTCTAGTCATAGTCTCCTCCGCCACTGAGCTCTCTGGGCCCATTCAATTATTCAGTGTCTACCATTCTTTGTATATTAAAGTGTAGATATTCATTGAGTCTGCCTTTTGTTATGCTGAATATACCTAACTGCTTGGGTGCCGTCCCAGGGTTTGGCTGACTGACACCTTTTAAACTCGCTGCTTTTCTTTGTTAATAGAGAAGTCTGCTGTGTTCAGTTTACATTGTGTCTGCGGTTCATTTAGAAGGGTATACATTATGTCAGAAGGGCTGGGAAGTTCCCAGGGTCAGGTTGCACAAGAGGACAAGCAATATCCAGTGGATCCTATGGAGATAGCGCTACATACACTCAGGAAATTACCCAACAGCTTTAACATAGTTTTTATCCCAAGACTCTAAATCTACTAACACTACTAAAGCTCAAATCTTTGACCAGTTGGGACTTTTGCTTAAAGCAGTATTAAACCCAAAATCAAAAATACATTGAATTGCAGCTTACCAATTCTTAAATGTGGTGGCTCCATAGTTTTTTTTTCCTTTATTTTTACCTTTTGATGTTTCTAGAAAATCTGTTATTTTTCAACTTCCTTTTACAGACCAAGCTGTCCAGCAAAAGGCTCAGTTAGAGGGTCAGGACAAACCATTTAACACTGACAGGTGTGCTTACAATGGTCAGCATTAATTTAAATAAAGCCTTTATTTTAATAGAAAAAAACTGTTGCTGTAAGTGCATAAAGGCTTCGTTCACATGGGACACCCTGCATAATTTCTCCAGTCTCTGACCCTCCCCTGTATCATGTCTGCAGTCCCTGACCCTCTCTTGTATCATGTCTGCAGTCTCTGACCCTCTCCTGTATCATGTCTGAAGTCTCTGGCCATCTCCTGTAGTATCTCTGGAGTCTCTGGCCATCTAGTATGTCTGGAGTCTCTGGCCATCTCCTGTAGCATGTCTGGAGTCTCTGGCCATCTCCTGTAGCATGTCTGGAGTCTCTGGCCATCTCCTGTAGCATGTCTGGAGTCTCTGGCCATCTCCTGTAGCATGTCTGGAGTCTCTGGCCATCTCCTGTAGCATGTCTGGAGTCTCTGGCCATCTCTTGTAGCATGTCTGGAGTCTCTGGCCATCTCCTGTAGCATGTCTGGAGTCTCTGGCCATCTCCTGTAGCATGTCTGGAGTCTCTGACCATCTCCTGTAGTATGTCTGCAGTCTCTGGCCATCTCCTGTAGTATGTCTGCAGTCTCTGGCCATCTCCTGTAGTATGTCTGCAGTCTCTGGCCATCTCCTGTAGTATGTCTGCAGTCTCTGGCCATCTCCTGTAGTATGTCTGCAGTCTCTGGCCATCTCCTGTAGTATGTCTGCAGTCTCTGGCCATCTCTTGTAGTATGTCCGCAGTCTCTGGCCATCTCTTGTAGTATGTCCGCAGTCTCTGACCTTTTCCTGCAGTATGTCTGCAGTCTCTGACCATCTCCTGTAGTATTTTGGGGGGAGCCTGGAGCTCCTCTTTAAGTTGTCTGCTGTGTTTAGACTTTGCTACATGCAGGGAGTGTTGTATTTTTTTTTTACGAACAGATAAAATAAAAAGCAGTTAATCTGACTGCTTTAATTTGATGAAAACCATGGACAGTGATCATGATACATTGCCGAATCCAATCAAATTGTTGACAGGATAATCGTAACCTCTAACAGTGCTACTGTCCAACCGGGGTTGATTTACTAAAGGCAAATAGACTGTGCACATTTGCAAGTGCAGTTGCTCCAGAACTTAGTAAATGAAGTAAAACAACTTCACTTTACAAATAGCACTCAATCACATTTAAGAAAAAAAAGTGTATTTTTGCATGTACACGATTGGATGATGGAAGTCAGCAGAACTCTCCCTCATTTGCTAAGCTCTGGAGCAACTGTGCTTGAAAAAGTGCACAGCCTATTTGCCTTTAGTTAATCAACCCCACAGTGTTTGCACGGCTCCTCCAATAGGGGGACGAAACCCTAAGACAGTGCTGCTGTCCAACAGTGTCTCAATTGCTCCTCCAGTAGAGGGAAGACACCCTAAGACAGAAAGTGTGTTACTGGCAGGATCACCAGGTGAAAATATAGGAAACAAAAACCTTAACCACTTCCGCCCAGACCATTTGGCTGGCCAAAGACCAGAGCACTTTTTGCGATACGGCACTGTGTTGCTTTAACTGACAATTGCGCGGTTGTGCGACGTGGCTCCCAAACAACATTGACGTGCTTTTTTTCCCCCACAAATAGAGCTTTCTTTTGGTGGTATTTGATTGCCTCTGCAGTTTTTAATTTTTGCACTATAAACATAAAAAGAGTGACAATTTTGAAAAAAAAACGCATTCTTTTTTTACTTTTTGCTATAATAAATATCCCCTAAATTTATATAAAAAAAAATGTCCTCAGTTTAGGCTGATATGTATTCTTCTACATATTTTTGGTAAAAAAAAAAAAAATTGCAATAAGCGTTTATTCATTGGTTTGCGCAAAAGTTATAGCGTCTACAAAATAGGGGATAGTTTTATGGCTTTTTTATTATTCTTTTTTTTTTATACTAGTAATGGTGGCGATCTGCGATTTTTTTTTTTTTTATCAGGACTGCGACATTATGGAGGAAACGTCAGACAATTTTGACACATTTTTGGGACCATTGCCATTTTTACACCGATCAATGCTATAAAATTGCATTAATTACTGTAAAAATGTCACTGGCAGTGAAGGGGTTAACCATTAGGGGGCAGTGAAGGGGTTAAGTGTGTCCTAATGTGTGTTCTAACTGAAGGGGGATGGGACTGTGCAGGGGAGATGACAGATCGCTGTTCATACTTTGTATGAACAGACAATCTGTCTGTTCTCCCCTCAGAGAACCAGAAACTGTGTTTACACGTACAGATCCCAGTTCTCGATGTGCCTGAGCGATCATGGGAGCCCAGCGGTGATTGTGACCACCGGGCACTTGCATCGGCGAATAGGGGGCGTGCGCCTCCGGCGGCATGCACGCGGCCCCCTAGTGGCAGTTTTTGTTACCTACGTAACATGATGCCGATTCAGGCAGCCGAGCCATGTTGCCACAGTACAACTGCGGCAGCTGGTCGGCATGCGGTTAAAAAACAAATGCACCCCACATTTAAGAATTAGTAAGCTGCAATGTACATAGTTGCCAAAAGTCCCGATTTGCACGGGACAATCCCAGAAATCAGACCAATGTCCTGGTCTGAGCGTGTCCTGTGCAAAAATGGGCTCCATAACGGATATTGGGGATTTTTTGCAATGACATGGTGCCTTCCTGCGATTAGACAGTAGTGAGCGGGGGCATGGCTTGCTGAGAGTGGAGAGGCAGAGGTGGTTGCTGCTGCATGAGACGGGATAGGACGGGAGCGTTCCTGTACTGCTGCCAGTAAAATAAATATAGAGAAAGCACAGGAGGTGCCCTGGGAGAGCCGCAGACCAATGCGATGCTGCTGCACAGCCATAAGGCTACCTGGGGAGAGAGTGAAGACTTGACCAGGACTCATTAGGGCCCGAGGAAGTCACTTGTCCCTTGGCTAATGTCTGTGATAGGGAAGTCACTTATCCATTGCTTACCCTCAGGTCTCATCCAGGCTCAAACGAAGCACAGGATTTCAAGGGCCATTAGGAGATGCATAGAAGAGAACTATTTTGTTGCTGTATCAGTACGGTCCTGTAGGCTACAGTTTGCCCAAATTAAAGTATGTAATTGTAGACCCTCTCCTGTAGTACGCCAGCAGTCCCCGACCCTCCCCTGTAGTCCGCCATGCACTTTCTGACCCTCTCCTGTAGTACACCCTGCACTCTCTGACCCTCTCCTGTAGTACACCCTGCACTCTCTGACCCTCTCCTGTAGTACACCCTGCACTCTCTGACCCTCTCCTGTAGTACACCCTGCACTCTCTGACCCTCTCCTGTAGTACACCCTGCACTCTCTGACCCTCTCCTGTAGTACACCCTGCACTCTCTGACCCTCTCCTGTAGTACACCCTGCACTCTCTGACCCTCTCCTGTAGTACACCCTGCACTCTCTGACCCTCTCCTGTAGTACACCCTGCACTCTCTGACCCTCTCCTGTAGTACACCCTGCACTCTCTGACCCTCTCCTGTAGTAAGCCCTGCACTCTCTGACCCTCTCTTGTACTATGCCCTGCACTCTGACACTCTCTTGTTCTAAGCTCTGCACTCTCTGACCCTCTCTTGTACTACACCCTGCACTTTGTGACCCTCTCTTGTACTATGCTCTGCACTCTGACCCTCTCTTGTACTACACCCTGCACTTTGTGACCCTCTCTTGTACTATGCTCTGCACTCTGACCCTCCCTTGTACTACACCCTGCACTTTGTGACCCTCTCTTGTACTACACCCTGCACTGTGTGACCCTCTCTTGTACTATGCTCTGCACTCTGACTCTTTCTTGTACTACACCCTGCACTCGGACCCTCTTTTGTACTATGGCATGGCCTACAATCTCTATACTATGTCTACAGTATCTGTCCATCTCTTGTATTAACTACAGTAATCTCTAGCAACCAATGAGTGGGAATGATGTGCTGTAACCTCTAGTAACCAATAAGTGAGTGTGGACCAGTTCTTCATGTTTACGTTATTAAAGTTTTTTGAGATAAGTCTATCTGTGTGTTTATTTGTTTTTTGGTAAGTTGGGATGGAAAGCTAAATTGCATAGGGGTGTTCCAGAAAATCTCACTCTATTCAACTATACCCCATTTAAGCCAAGTCCAATACTTAGCAGAATTTAAACCATGCCCATTTTTACTATGCACACCACAAAATGTTTCCCTCAGCCCTACCGTAGAATGAATGCCTAACCCCTAATTAACATATGCCTCTGCCTACATAGGAAAAAGTGTTCCTTAAATTTTTGGGGGAAATTTGGCAACTATGAATATTACCAACTATGGGACAGGAAGTAAAGGGATATCTGCACAATGGAATACAGATGGCCGATAAAAAATCTGACAGGAGTTATAACCCTCCCTAAGAGCCAGTTAACACCACATGCAGTCCAGTGCATTTCTTTTCTGCATCAAAAATGCATGGAAAGAAGTAGGTTATATGGTTTATTTCAATGGGCAGGCGTGGTGGAGGAGCAGTCTATACACCACTCCAAAGATACTACTTGCAGGACTTTTTCTAACGTCCTGCAAACACATCGCTCCAGTGTGAAAGAAGTCAAGCTTTCACACTGGGGCTGCAGGGGAGGCATTTTTCAGGCGCTTTACAGGTGCCATTTTTTGCCCTTAGTGCCTGAAAAAACGCCTCCAGCTTGAGAGGGGTCTTCAAGTGGTGTTAAAACCAAAATCACAATACAGTGTAGCAATAAAGCTATATAACTAGCTTCCTGATGATATGTTGATCACAAAATGCATTGAGGTCGCATGCTAGCCTTTGCTGATGTAATTTCCGGTATGGTTGGTTCCATTTTTCGCTGGGGTGTAACGCACGCTGAGATGTGGAAAGACTGTGTCTCCGTTCCTGCTAAAGGTTGCTGTAAATGCTGGTGCTATATTATGAGCACCTCAAAATGTGAGTGAGCACCTTTATTTCCCTACTGGTATTTGATCTACATTTAAGCATATTGTGCTATGTGATTCTCTCTGTTTATACCGAGTTATATAGCTTTATGAATAGAGATTACCTTCCAAAAGGACTTGTGCTTATGAAGTCTCCCTAGTTTAAATCATCTGGTGAGTCTGCAATTTTCTCACACGAGGGAAGGTGGAGCACAGCTTGGTCAATTAAGAGTACTTGTCACTACATGGCATTTGGTGTGTTTATATAATTATATGAGGACTTGATTTTATGGTATAATTTGATATGCACTATATCCACAGGTTCTAAAAGACATATAAAAAGGTTGGCGCTAACTCTCATATGTTTAAAATGATTGTTAGGCATTATAGTCACTTGTTGAAGAGGCAGCTTTACTCAATTTTTTTATCACATTTATGATTGTCTGGCGCCACTTCTTGTTTATTGGAATATGCATCACAAGCCTAGTCTCAAAATACCAACCCAATCGTCCTCTTCCTTCCTCCCAAGACCTCCTGCTATCTAGCTCCCTTGTCACCTCCTCCCATACTCTCTTACAGTACTTCTCCTGAGCCTCTCCCATCTTCTGGAATACCCTACCCCAATCTGTCCGACTATCTCCAAATCTATCCACTTTTAGGCGATCCCTTAAAACTTTTCTCTTTGGAGAAGCTTACCCTGCCTCCACCTAACTGGTCTTTTATTTTCTTCATCAGTTCAACCTGCTGTTATTACCCTTTCAATTCTCTTGATCCTCCCTCCTAGATTGTAAGCTCTAAGTAGCAGGGCCCTCTGATTCCTCCTGTACTGAATTGTAGTGTAATTGTACTGTCTGCGCTCATGTTGTAAAGCACTGTATAAACTGTTGGCGCTATATAAATCCTGTATAATAATAATAAAAGAGATAGTCATCATCATCTGATAAAACTTCATGCCTGACAGCTTTAGACTTAAATATTATACATTTTTTCCGCTTCCCTCAGCACATTTTTTGAAAGCCTTAAAGCTGAACAACCAGCTATTCATTGGTTGTTAAAGCAGTTGTATACCTGCACAGAATTTTATTTATTTTTTTTTAAACAAAAAAAACCTGTAAGTCATTATGAGCTAGTATGCAGTGCTCATTATGAAATACTCACCCTAAAATGAAGCGCCGGCATCTGATCCTGGTCCACACAGAGGGAGCTGACATTTTTCCCTCTCCATTTCTTCCAAGTTCGCGGCTTCGGTGATGTGAGTGGCCAGAGCCGCGATTACGTCACTCCCGCACTCACGCTTCCCGGCAAGACCTTCACAGCACATGCGCCGCTGACGTCAGTAACTGCATGTAAAGTGAATATCTCCTAAAACGTACAGAATTAGGAGATATTAATTTTACCTACAGGTAAGCCTTATTATAGGTTTACCTGTAGGTAAAAAAAAAAAAAAAAGGTATACAACCGCTTTAAAGATGCCTGCGGGAGAGACTATTACTGGTTGTTAAGGACGTAGTCAGGTTTTGGCTCCTTAACAACCAGTAATAGTGTCTCCCCCATGGTCAGTATGCTCCAGCTCAGGAGCGATGCTATCACCGGAGTGGGGAGGAGGAGGAGAGACAGAGGGCGGAATGGCAGGGAGTATCGGCTCCAAGAATCTAAAGGGAGGAGGCAGAGGAAGGCCGGACCAAGCTACTGGTGAGTGAAAGGTGCAATATCCCCTTTAACTACTAGTACTGACTATTATCTTACTATCAAATTATTTTGTATTTCTTCAGCCGATTCCGTTTCTTTCACACCCAAATATATCTTTATGCATAGGAAACAGCATATTTAAATAATTGACCCAACAACACACTGATTCATACACTCTTCAGTTTTATTATTCTGGACATAGTGTTAAATAACAATAAAAGATGGGCGTCACCAACCAGCTTCCACCAATAAGGTGTACATGTTCAAATTACATATTTCCTTCAACAATGTATTTGACCAATCACAATGTCACAATATTATTATACATTATACATTTTCTGTATCCAAGCAAACTCATTATGTCATATTATATTATGTCACCTTATATAAATATATAAATGCAGACCATCTTATGACACATACATCACTTCCCTATGTCTGGTCTTGATTCAACACAAGTTCACTTCTTCCACGACAATATATATTTACTTGATCGGCAAAATTAGAACTTTAACCACCTGACATCCATGCTATGGCCGAATGATGGTCAAAGTGTGGATGTGAATTCCCAGGAGGCGTTCATATGACGGCCTCCCCTGTGCACGCTCCCTGCACACGCCGTGATCACCGAGTCACCAAGACTCGGGTGATCACCGTTGTGGGTAAGGGGCAGGTCCCGGCCTTGTAACATGTGATCAGCTGTCAGCCAATGATAGCTGATCACATGATGTAAACAAAAGCTCAGTGATAGTTTTTTTTTTTTCTTCTCACGCTGACAGAGGAGGAGAAAAAAAAAGCTGATCACCGGCTCATCTTAAAGGGACATCGGTCCCTAAGAGGAAGAGGCAATTATGCCTCATTTATATTCTCCAACAGTGCCCACATGTGCCACCTATCAATGCCCACAAATGCCACCCATCAGTGCCCATCACTGCCACCCATCAGTGCCCATCTGTGCTGCCTCATCAGCGTACATCAATGAGAGACAAAAATTACCCGTTATAAAATTTTAAAACAAAAAAAATCTATATATTTTTTTTTAATTCGGTCTATTTAGTTAAAAAAATAAAAAATAAATAAAAATCCCACAAGTGATTAAATACCACCAAAAGAAAGCACTATTTGGGGGGGGGGGGGGGTTGATAAAAAAATTCATTTGGGTACAGTGTTGTATGACTGCGCAATTGTCATTCAAAGTGCCACAGCACTGAAAGCTGAAAATTGGTCTGGATAGGAGGGGGGTTTAAGTGCCAAGTAAGCAAGTGGTTAAAGGAACAGTTGAGCCTTAGATTGTAAAACACAATATGAACACAATGGGTCTTTTTACACGCCCCTTTTAATGGGACAGGTAGCCGGCATTTGTTGGCTCCTTGACAATCAGCTATTCACTGGTTGTTAAAGACACCACTCCTTAACAACTAGCTAAAACACACTCTGCTCACCAACGATGCAGCATGCAGGACTTTTCAAACCATAGCACAAACGCAACACAGTGATGTGAAAAGTCTCACAGGCTTTAAAGGCAAAACATTTTTGATGCGCTTTTGTCCCGCTGAAAAGGTGCGTTCCAGCATGGCAAAAGCACATCAGTGGGAAAGCACCCTTAAAGTGGTGTTCCAGCCTAAAATTTTTTTTTTTTAAAGTCAGCAGCTGCAAACACTGTAGCTGCTGACTTTTAATGACACTTACCTATCCAGGGAGCCCACGATGTCGGCCCCCCGAGGCCGATCTGTCCATTGGATCGGGTGCAGGTGCTACCATTCCAACTAAAGGAAACCGGCAGTGGAGCCTTGCAGCTTCACTACCGGTTTCCGACTGCGCATGCGCGTGTCCTACGACACTTTGTGAAATGCCAGCTTGACTTCTGGGACACAAACATGTCCCAGAAGACAACGAAAGAGGATGTGACTTTCTCAGCCACAGTCCAGCTTGATTTGAAGTACTCTTAGTACTTCCAAAAAAGATAAGTTAGAAAGTAACTTTTTTTTTTTAAATATCCAAAAACTAGGCAGTGGAGAGGGGGTCTTTCATTTAAGACCACCTCTCAAAATTGGGTGGAACTCTGCTATAATTACAGGTCTCCTCTTAGCCCCAGTGAACCAGAAGAACAAAATTGAGGACATCTTTCTAGCATTCTGCTTCCTTCTCTTCCTCTCTTCATGCATTTTGTCAGCACATTAACTGATTGGCTCTTTGTGCTGCTTTTCCGTCTCTGTCTGAGCTCTGCGTACAGGCATAACAAGAGGCTGCTAGCAGATCAGATTTGGGTATTTAAACTGTTTCCATGAAATAAATGTATTTTTATAGGTACATACAGGGCTGGTGCAAGGATTTTTGACACCTTAGGCGAAACCTAATTTTGCCGCCCCCATTGGCTCCACCCCTGACTCCACCCCTTTGCCCTGTCCATGTGACAGAAGGGGCCGCTATACAGGAAGCATTGGTTCTGCTTCCTCTAGCGCTGGCTCCAGTGCTGTGCTGCACCTCTAATTACACTACCAGTCAGACCAAGTTAGTTACATGCTTCAGCCTGTAGAGCATGCAAACGCGGAGGGAAACCAGCAGTCGGAGCGCCCCTAGGTAGCAGTGCGCCCTAGGCGGCTGCCTAGTTTGCCTAGTGGTAGCACCGGCCCTGGGTACATATATAGCGCCTAGAGTGGCCACTATTTATTATAGATACTTGTGTAGTGCTGTCCCCTTATCCACATTCACACATACTAGGGCCAGTTTAGACAGGAGCCAAGTAACCTACCTGTCTGTAGAGTGTGGGACGAAACCGGAGTACCCAGGGGAAACTCCAGAGTTAGTTTAACTACTATGGTTGGGAAGATACTGGAGAAATGAATAAAAGACCACATAGATGAGCTCTTGTTGAAAAAAAAAAAATTTTAAACAACAGATAGTATGGTTTCATGAAAGACAGAAGTTGTCAAACAAACCTGATTTATTTTTATGAGGAGGTAAGTAAAACCTTAGAAAATGGGTGGCTGTGGACGTGGTATACTTGGATTTTGCAAAAGTGTTTGACAAAGTTCCCCACAGATGTATATTGTGTAAGGTTAAAGCCTCGTACACACGATCAGATTTTTGGATGACCGTTAGTCCGTTTTTTGTTGCATGCTAGTCTCATGTCGAAAGTGAAGAGGTTACTCACCATATGAAAATTCTCGTACAACAGAATACAACTTCAGAAGTGATGATATGCGTTCAATCATTTTTTATGTGTTTTCTAGTTTCATGCGTAGTCTTGCTATTACGATTTTTATACTTATACGAAAAGCGGACATTGGGGGTTATTTACAAAAGGCAAATCCACTCTGCACTGCAAGTACACTTGAAAGTGCAGTTGCTCTCAATCTAAGGAGTAGATCTGAAATGAGTGGAAGCTCTGCTTATTTTTTAATCCAATCATGTGCAAGCTAAAATGCTGTTTTCTATTTTCCTTGCATGTCCCCCTCGGATCTACAGCGACTTTACTTTCAAGTGCACTCGCAGTGCAAAGTGGATTTTCCTTACTAAATAACCCCTATTGTGTTCACATCCAACAAAACTGTTATAGTCTACACATCCAGCTTTTGTCTGACGAAAAAAAACCTAATCTGCTGTCGAAAAGCACCGTACTAACATTCTGAAAATCGGCAAATTGCTCATCGGACAAAATTTTACTTCCGCTTTTCGTATCATGTGTATGGGCCTTAAGTCTACAGGTCGGGAATAATCTGTTTGTAAATGGATAGAAAACTGACTAAAAGACAGAAATCAGACAGTAGCAGTTAATGGTTCTTACTCTGAATGGTCCAAGGTTGCTAGTTGTGTACCCCAAGGTTCAGTGTTGGGATCCTTACTCTGGGATTAAAAGTCCATTTCAGTGTTTGCAGATGACACACCAAGCTATGCAGTGGAAGAACGTCCTTATAGAATATAAGGACGTTATTACAAGCCGACCTCAATGCACTGTTTAATTGGGTGTCTATGTGGCAGATGAGGTTTCATGTTGATAAATGTAAAGTTATGCACTTGGGGGCTAAGAATATGCATGCATCATACATTTTAGGGTGAGTACAACTGGGGGAACTCATAGTGGAGAAGGATCTGGGGGTTTTGGTAGATCATAAGCTCAATAATAGCATGCAATGCCAAGCTGCAGTTTCCAAAGCGAGCAAAGTCCTTTCTTGTATTAAGAGAGGTATGGACTCCAGAGAGAGAGATATAATTTTTCCCCTGTAAAAATCATTAGTAAGACCTCACCTGGAATATGCAGTTCAGCTTTGGGCACCAGTTCTCAAAAAGGATAATTGGGGAACAGGAGAAGATGCAGAGAAGGGCAACCAAATGGATAAGAGGCATGGAGGAGCTCAGCTGTGAGGAGAGATTAGAGGAACTGAAGTTATTCACTCTTGAAAAGAGGAGATTAAGGGGGGATATGATCAACATGTACAAATACATAAGTGGTCCATATAGTGAACTTGGTGTTGAGTTATTTGCTTTAAGGTCATTACAGAGGACAAGGGGGCACTTTTTGACCCCTTTCACATGGGCGGCTGTTCTGCCACTGTTAAAAGCATGTTTTGTTATTTTGAAATTCAGAGAATCCTGACACAGCGTTCACTTGCAGTTGTACATTGTGATTAGCTGCGTTTACATGCATTTACGTTTAGCTGCATTGGAACATTCTTGCCATTTCTGATGTACTTCCTGTTGTTTTTCTTTCCTTGTTGCCACTGCTATCTGCAGGGGAAATAGTACACTGCGATTACCTGCAGCAGTGTTGCCAATACTGGCAGCCAGTAAAAAACAGGCAATTTTCTCCTGCCAGTAAAAGAAAAAAGTTGCCAGTAAAAAATATGGCTGTGATGTTCGGCTCGGTCCAGAGCCGACCGAGACCATCCGAGTGCCTGCTACAGTGTGTTCGGGTAGCTCTGGTGGAGGCGGTGCCCGAGCATGTCGTGTGATGTCATGGTGCAAGGGAGCCAAGCAGAGCAGCCAGAGCCTCGTCTGCGGGTCTGCAGGACAGGAGCAGGGCAGGTCGGGAGCTGGACCGTCAGTGCTGTTTAGACTGGAGTGGACTGAAGGGACCAACTGGCTTGGAGAGAGACTGTCAATGTGGCTCAGGAGGGGGACATGCCGAGCCAGTGAAAAGTCAGCATCATCTGTGCTTGAGCTACTTACTTACTATATCGAAAATAAAATAAGAAATGTTTTTTGCCCTAATATCTACCTTAAATCACATTGCTAATTGCATATTGTACCTGTTTGTAGCCTAAATACTAAAATTTGCACTTAAAACTGTAATTTTGTAACTTTTGGAGATGCCAGTAAAAACTTGGCTGTGCCAGGAAATTTGGGGTGTCGTATCAGTAAATTTCAATCTGGTAGGTTGGCAACACTGACCTGCAGTTATGTGTAGATAGCTGTAGAAAGCTGCAATAAAATCGGTCCTGGACGCTATCAAATACATTTTTTCTAACCGCACCAAACCCCATGTAATGAAACCGTTGCTAAATGCAGTGTGTGAATGGGGCCATGGGAAAGCCTAACTGGATCTATCTGTAGCTAAAAGCTGAATTCTATCCACCCGTGTGAAAGTGGCCTTTAAGTCTAGAGGAAAAGAGATTTAGCCCTGGTTCACATTGATGCGGGATTGAAATCGTGTGAGTACAGCTGAACTGGCATGATTTCATTTCCACGTCTGACGATTTCAGAGACGTGTGTGTGTGTGTGTGTGTGTGTATATATGTGTGTGTATATATATATATATATATATATATATATATATATATATATATATATATATATATATATATATATATATATATATATTTTTTTTTTTTTTTTTTTATACACACACACACACACACACACACAATATATATTGTGACATATTAAATTCTAATGTCAAATACTAAACAGTGTATATGACCATAAAAATGTGCAGAAAATACTTAAAATTAAAACTATTAAAATTAAAAATTTTAATCCGAACGTAATAAAAAGTAACAAACTCACAGATTTCCATCTGAGTACGTCACCGCCATTCCCCGTTGACCAGGAAGGGCGGGCAGTGTAAATAGGAGAGAGCCGGCCGGCTCGTGATTATACACACGCTTGTACTCAGCTGGAAATCTGTGAGTTTGTTACTTTTTTATTACGTTCGGATTAAAATTTTATACGGAATTATGCTATGGGAGCCTTTCTCTTCTTTCTTACCAAACAATTATGGTGGAATGTGAGACGCTCTAAGAAGGAAATATAGGAGTTGGAGACGCCAGCAGAACCTATTGGAGAGACCAGGAGCGATCGTTTTGTTTTCAAGCTTGTATGATCTCCCTAAAAAGAGATCTTGTCAGCTGGTAAGCCTTACTGAATCTGGTGGTGGATGAACCTCTCTCTCTGGGCGCACCTGCTATACATCTGAAGGGTGTTTTAAAGAGTCACTTCAATGGACTGAATTTATTTCTTTGCGTTTTTCTCCCTCTTTGGACTTTTTATGTGTTTTAATTTTAAGTATTTTTCTGCACATTTTTATGGTCATATACACTGTTTAGTATTTGACATTAGAATTTAATATGTCACAATATCATTTTGGCACTTTATAAGTTTTAGCGCAGCTTTATTTTTTGGTCTTTGTATATTGTGGGTATCACATTGTGTTGCGGCAAGAATTTATATTTAGTTTATTGTTAGCATTCATATTATTATTTCTAAAGCTTGCCTCACTGGCATAGGCTTTCTTTTGAATAGTTGAGTCATTTTTTGGATAGCGCTGTTTTCCAAAGATATTTTTATATATATATATATATATATATATATATATATATATATATATATACACACACACACACACACACACACACACACACTGTATAAATTACCGTATACATAGAGCTGCATTTATTTGTCCTTTATATCTAACTCAAGTTCAGAATTAATAACGCTGTTATCTCTAGCCCCCACTCTTCAGAAGGCCTTTCCTCACTACACAGATGTAAAGAATGTGGACTTTCCCATCTTTGTCAGTTATAGATCCATTTAATTAATAATTATAAAGTGCAAACTCTTACAATGACCTTTACAAACAGACTTTTGCCATTCTCTATCTCCCTATCACCATAATGCTCTGGGTTTTCTCAAGCTCTTAAACGAAAAATAATGCTTTCTACTAAGGCTAGCTGCCTGACTGTCTCCAGCAACAATACTTTCCAAGTCAGTGATAAGTGATAAGCAGATTCGATAGTCAGTGTGACGTGCAGATTGCCAATCGACATACTTGTTTGAGGTAAGTCCCTCCAAAATTACTGAAACAAAAGGATCATCATGAGAGTCAGGCAGTATTTTGAGGAGAGTTTAGGATTGCCAGCCACCATATTCACTCACTACACATTTCCTTTAGTACATTTTCACATCTACATATAACTTCTTTCAATTTGCAGATCTTGAAAAGTTATTTGATAGAGTAGCTTGGTCCTTTGTTCAGGCCTTCATTGACTTGGAATAATTTATGTGGATATGTAGTCTGTCATTATACACTGACCCCACAGCTAGATTTAAAGGGGTTGTAAAGCTTTGTTTTTTTTATTTTCTAAATAGGTTCCTTTAACCACTTAAGGACCACCGCATGTAAATGTACGTCGGCACAATGGCACCGACAGGCACAAGCACATACATGTACGTGCTTGCCTTCCAGCGGGTGGGGGGTCCGATCGGACCCCCTCCCGCTGGCTGCAGCGGTCCGTTTTGCTTCAGTAGCGATCCGGGATGAGGGGATGTCCGTTGGTTGGCGAATGAGAAGCTTCCCCCGCCTGTGTAGTGTAAACACAGGCAGGGAGGAAGTGATGTCATTCTCCTCGGGGCGGTCTTTTTGACCAGACTACGAGGAGAACACATAGTAAGTGCACCAAACACTACACTGACAGGTAGGTACACATAGGCACACAAATCACCCCCCGATCGCCGCCCCCCCACCCTCCCATTCACAGTGTCACTGATTGCAGTGATCATTTATTTACTGATCACTGCATTTAGTTTCAGTTGTGACAGTAAAAACTGTCAGGGCAGTTAGTGTTAGGTCCCCTCAATAAAGGTTTAACCCTCTGATTGCCCCTAGAGTTAACCCTTTCACCCCCTTTTGCCAGTGTCACTAAGCGATCGTTTTTCTGATCGCTGCATTAGTGTCACTGGTGTCGCTGGTTAGCCAGTTAGTTATTTAGGTTCCCCGTCAGGTTTTTATATAGCGTCAGGGACCCCCATATACTACCTAATAAAGATTTTAACCCCCTGATTGCCCCTAGTTAACCCTTTCACCAGTGATCACCGTATAAGTGTTACGGGTGACTCTGGTTAGTTAGTTTGCTTTTTATAGCATCAGAGCACCCACCATTTATTACCCAATAAAGGTTTAACCCCCTTATCACCCGGCAGGTGATATCAATTAGGTTTTAGGGTCAGGGTCTGCGTCGCCCCAGGCAGCGCTAGGTTAGTGCCAGTACCGCTAACACCCACGCGCAAAGCATACACCTCCCGTAGTGGTATAGAATCTGAACAGATCAATATCTGATCTGATCAGATCTATACTAGCGTCCCCAGCAGTTTAGGGTTCCAAAAAAATGCATTGTTAGCAGGATCAGCCCAGATACCTGCTAGCACCTGCGTTTTGCCCCTCCACCCAGCCCACCCAAGTGCAGTATCGATCGATCACTGTCACTTACAAAACACTAAACACATAACTGCAGCATTCGCAGAGTCAGGCCTGATCCCTGCGATCGCTAACAGTTTTTTTTTGTAGCGTTTTATATTTAAATCCTGAAGGCAGTGCTTGGTTTTCGGGGTCCTGTCCGCGGCTAGGCTCCCAAAAAGTCCCCCACATGTGGTATCCCCGTACTCAGGAGAAGCAGCAAAATTTATTTTGGCTTGTAATTTCACTTATGCCCATAGCATGTGTGAGCAATATATCATTTAGTGACAACTTTGTGCAAAAAAAAAAAAAAAGTTGTAATATTCCTGCAACTTGTGGCAAAATATAAAATATTTCATGGACTCAACATGCCTCTCAGTAAATAGCTTGGGGTATCTTCTTTCCAAAATGGGGTCATTTGGGGGGATTTTGTGTTATTTTGGCATTTTATGGCCTTCGAAACTGTGATAAGTAGTGAGGAGTGAAATCAAAAATTTGCACCCTTAGAAATCCTGAAGGCAGTGATTGGTTTCGGGGTGCCGTACGTGGCTAGACTCCCAAAAAGTCCCACATATGTGGTATCCCCGTACTCAGGAGAAGCAGCAGAATATATTTTGGGGTGCAATTCCACATATAACTATGGCATGTGTGAGCAATATATCATTTAGTGACAACTTTTTGTAAACTTTTTTTTTTGTGTCATTATTCAATCACTTGGGACAAAAAAAAAAAAAATATTCAATGGGCTCAACATGCCCCTTGGAAATTTCTTTGGGGTGTCTACTTTACAAAATGGGGTCATTTGGGGGGGTTTTGTACTGCCCTGCCATTTTAGCACCTCAAGAAATGAGATAGGCAGTCATAAATTAAAAGCTGTGTAAATTCCAGAAAATGTATTCTAGTTTGTAGACGCTATAACTTTTGTGCAAAACCAATAAATATACGCTTATTGACATTTTTTTACTAAAGACATGTGGCTGAATACATTTTGGCCTAAATGTATGACTAAAATTTAGTTTATTCGATTTTTCTTATAACAAAAAGTAGAAAATATCTTTTTTTTTTTTTTTTTTTTCAGTCTTTTTCCTTTTATATTGTAAACAATAAATATCGTAGAGGCAATCAAATACCATCAAAAGAAAGCTCTATTTGTGGGAAGAAAAGGACGCAAATCTCATTTGGGTACAACATTGCATGACCGCGCAATTACCAGTTAAAACAGTGCAGTGCGAAATTGTAAAAAGACCTCTGGTCCTTAGGCTGACAATTGGTCCGGGGCTTAAGTGGTTAAGCTAGTGCATTGTTGGTTCACTTACCTTTTCCTTCGATTTCCCTTCTAAATGTTTTTTTTTTCTTTGTCTAAATTTCTCACTTCCTGTTTCTCCTCAGTAAACTTCACACCATCATCCAAGCGGGGTTTAGTCAGCCAGAACAGCTTACTGAGGAGGAACAGGAAGTGAGAAATTCAGACAAAGAAAAAAAACATTTAGAAGGGAAATCGAAGGAAAAGATAAGTAAACCAACAATGCACTAGCTTAACCGGTTCCCGACGAGCGCACGCCGATGTACGTCGGCAGAATGACATGGGCAGGCAAATGGGTGTACCTGTACGTCCCTTTAAATTTGCTGCCCTGCCATCGCGAGCGTGCCGCCGGCGGCGCGCTCGGGACTCTATCGCCGCGGGCATACCCGCGATCATCTCACAGGGCGGTTGAACGAGGAAATGCCGTTGTAAACAGCATCCGTTCTGCCTAGCAACTAGTTCTGCCTAGCAACTAGTGACGCTGATCTCTGCTCCATGTGTTTGGAGCAGAGATCAATGTTCACTAAATTAAAGCCCAGCCTCCAACAGTTAGTAACACACCCCTAGGAACACTTAACCCCTACACTGCCACCCACGGGTTAACCCCTTCACTGCCAGTGTCATTTACACAGGAATCACTGCATTTATATAGTGATTGCTGTATAAATGACAATGGTCCCAAAAATGTGTCAAAAATGTCCGATGCGTCCGCCATAATGTCGCAGTCACAATAAAAATCGTCGCCATTACTAGTAAAAAAAAAAAAAATATTAATAAAAATGCCATAAAACTATCCCCTATTTTGTAAACGCTATAACTTTTGCACAAACCAATCAATAGTCGCTTATTGCGATTTTTTTTATTTTTTTTTACCAAAAATATGTAGAAGAATACGTATTGGCCTAAACTGAGGGAAATTTTTTTTTATATATATATATTTTTGGGAGATATTTATTATAACAAAAAGTAAAAAATAATGCGTTTTTTTTTCAAAATTGTCGCTCTATTTTTGTTCATAGCACAAAAAATAAAAACCGCAGAGGTGATCAAATGCCACCAAAAGAAAGCTCTATTTGTGGGAAAAAAAGGACGTCAATTTTGTTTGGGAGCGACGTTGCATGACCGCCCAATTGTCAGTTAAAGCGACGCAGTGCCGAATCGCAAAAAGTGGCCTGGTCTTTGACCAGCAAAATGGTCTGGGGCTGAAGTGGTTAAAGGAACCTATTTAGAAAATAAAAAAAACAAACCTTTACAACACCTTTAACATAAATCCGTCATCCACTTTGGATATCAATAAAAGTTCGTATGTTTTTTCTCCATTCGTTGCACAGTAAAGCGGAAAAAAGTAAAAAAAATAATTGTGAACAGTCATCCTGTATACAGGAATACCCCACTTTTAAGTACATAATGGGGTTTATTTGCTAAAGCTGGAAAGTGCAAAATCAGGCTCATGTCTGCATAGAAATCAATGAGCTTCCAGGTTTTATTACCAAAGCTTAATCAAGCCAAGGTTAGAAGCTCATTGGTTTCTATGTAGAAGTGAGCCTGATTTTGCACTTTCCAGCTTTAGTTAATAAACCCCATTGTGTACTTAAAAGTGGGGTATGCCTGTATTTTAGATGAGACATGCAATGGGGGATATTTACGAAAGGCAAATCCACTTTGCACTACAAGTGTAAACTACAAGTGCAAAGTACACTTGAAATTGCACTGAAAGTACACTTGGAAGCAGTGGCGGCTGGTGAAGTTTTAGGATGGGGGGCGCAAGACCACGCCCCCTCAGATTTGGCCCATCCCACTTCTCACAAGCCACACCCCTTCGCAAATCAACATCATATACCAGGCTGCACATTATACACTGGGCTCTGCTAAAGCAGATGAATCATGCCTATCTTGTGTATAACCACATCAGGCACCTTTTCTGCAACCTGTAAATCGCACATATTTGAAATCTGCAACCTGTAAATCACACATGTCTGCTTTCTGCAACCTGTAAATTGCACATATCTGCATTCTGTAAATCGCACATAACTGCGTTCTGCAAACTGTAAATTGCACATATCTGCATTCTGCAACATGTAAATCGCACATACCTGCATTCTGTAAATCGCATTCTGTAAATCGCACATATCTACAACCTGTAAATTGCACATATCCACAACATGTAAATCGCATATATATACAACCTCTAAATAGCACATATCTGCATTCTGTAAATTGCACATATCTACAACCTGTAAATTGCACATATCTACAACCTGTAAATTGCACATATCTACAACATGCAAATCGCATATATATGCACAACCTGTAAATAGCACATATCTGCATTTTGTAAATCGCATTCTGTAAATCGCACATATCTACAACCTGTAAATTGCACATATCTACAACCTGTAAATTATACATATCTACAACATGCAAATTGCCCATATCTACAACATGCAAATTGCCCATATCTACAACATGCAAATCGCACATATCTACAACCTGTAAATTGCACATATCTACAACATGCAAATTGCACATATCTACAATATGCAAATCGCACATATCTACAACCTGTAAATTGCACATATCTACAACATGCAAATCGCACATATCTACAACCTGTAAATTGCCTATATCTACAACCTGCAAATCACACATATCTACAACCTATAAATCACACACATCTACAACCTGCAAATCACACATATCTACAACCTGTGAATAGCACATATCTGCATTCTGTAAATCGCACATATCTACAACCTGTAAATTGCACATATCTAACATGCAAATCGCACATATCTACAACCTGTAAATCTTGTTTGGGGGGGCAGGTATGGGGGTTAATGCTGCCGACCACGCAGCATTAACCCCCATACCTGCCCCCCAAACACGATTTAAAAAAAGGGTTATCGGTGGTCGGCAGCATTAACCCCCCACCCTGCCTCCGCTAAACAAGATTTAAAAAAAAAGGGTTATTATCGGTGGTCGGCAGCATACCCCCCCCCCCCCCGACAAGATTAAAAAAAAAAAAAGGGTTATTATTAATAACCCTTTTTTTTGTAAAGCTTCTTTGGGGGGGGGGGGGGTATGCTGCCGGTCACTGATAACACTATTTCTTTAAATCTTGTTTAGCAGGGGGTGGGGGGGTTGGGGTATGCTGCCGAGTGCGACCACCATAAGATAGATCGATGTGGAGGGGCTACCGGCGGCTGGGCGGAATAAATGATCAAGATTGTTTAAGCTGCCATGCGGCAGCCCCTTACCTGATCCTCTCAGGCGGGCAGAAGAGAGAAGTGCCGTGCCAACGTCACTTCCTTAAATGACGTCAGAAGCACCTCCCACCGCTCACTCAAGTGCAAGTCTATGCACTTGCTCGGCCAGTCGATCGCGCCGGAAGCTGTGGCGCAATCAGCTGCGCCACAGAGATCTCTTTTTTTTGGGCAAATGAAGCGCCTCGTCTGCAATCTTGTGATTGCATAGACGTGGCGCTTCCTATATTGCACTGCGCCCGAGCGCCAGTGCACATAGGGAGGGAAATTAAAAAAAAAAAATTCTTAAAGGGACATGTTTAAAAAAATGATTATTTTTTTTTATTTTTTTTTACTACATAGGAGGGGCCTCCACTGCTTGGAAGTGCAGTCACTGTAGATCCCAAGGGGACATGCAAGGAAAATAAAAAAACACATTTTAGCTTCCCCATGATTGGATGATAAAATCAACAGAGCTTCCACTCAGATCTACGGCGAATGCACTTCCAAGTGCACTTTCAGTGCAATTTCAAGTGCACTTAGCACTTGTAGTTTGTACTTGGAGTGTAAAGTGGATTTTCCTTTCGTAAATAACCCCCAATGTCTCTTCTGAAACAAACTTACCTGCCTGTTTGCAATCTGCCTTTATTTTGCGGATAAAGATTTAGTATAGATTAAAGCGTTTGTTATCCCAACACTTCATATTCCTGATATGTGCCTGTTATACCATGTACTTGTATGAGAAAGTATTCAGTTCCCTTTGTTTTGCTTTCTTTGTGTGAAATCCTTGGTGTTCCTGCCAGTACCTCTGCCGTCCTTTTAAAAACTGACCACACTAAGCAGGAGAGCGTAACATGGTCAGTTTTCTAGCTATGCTGGGAAATCAGTGTACTCTCCTCCAATGATCAGACTTGTCCTGACCGGCCCCTGCTGCACAGCCCTTCACATGGAACGCTCAGTGTACTGCTGCTTCTCCTCCCTCAGCTCTTATGCAGCTGAGAACGGATGGAATGTGATCACTTATAAAAAAGGGTAAAAGGATAGATTTGTCTTTCATTTCTATTTTAAATTGAAGAAGTTGTTTTACAAGGTGATCCTTTACAATCACTTTCAAGTGTTTGTAAAGATGGAAGGTTTTTTATCTTCATGCAGTCTATGCATGAAGATAAAAAGCCTTCTGTGTGTAGCAGCCCCCCTAGGTCCATCTAGATCCAGCGATGTTGTACAAGAGACTCGACTGTCCGGGACTCCCCTCATTGGCTTAGACAGCAACGCGGCACCATTGGCTCCCCCTGCTGTCAAAGTCAGTCATGCAATAAGGGAAGAAAAGGGGCCAGGCCAAGGCTCCATGTCTGAATAGACACAGGGAGTTGCAGCTCGGCTCGGGTGCCCCATAGCAAGCTGCTTGCTGTGGGGGCACTCAAAGGGAGGGAGGGGCTAGGAGCACCAAAGAGGGACCCGAGAAGAGGAGGATCTGGGCTGCTCTGTGCAAATCCACTGTACAAAGCAGGTAAATATGATATGTTTGTTATTTTTAACATATTTTTGTTTTTGTAAATGTCATATTTGCTGTAATAAGTTGTATTCATTGTACAGATGCACTACTTTACAGACAGATTAAGGGCATCCCCAAGTTTTCTTAAAGGAATTTTCCATTTTGCAAGTTCAGATACCAAGGAAAGTGGTCAGAAGCTTTTTTTCTCCCATTGATCCTGAGGTGGTGCCCCCTATATTCCCCGTTGGTGGATGAAGTGAGTGAACTTTTATTTTCTTTACGGACATCTATTAAATTGGCTCCTAGTAATATGGGTGATATGTAAGCCATGTACTCTAGATTTAGTCTCGGTGGTCCCTGTAGAAATCTGTGCGTAAACATTACTTTGTACTATAGATTACAGGTTAAATCCACCTGGAGACCTAAGGATAATGTGCAAGTCAAACATATGTGGTCTTGGTGGTCCCTGCAGAAACCTTCTCTACCACAGGATTATTCCACCTGGAGACCCTTTAATGTTTAAAGTGTCAAGGGCTCCTGGATAAAGTCTATATATTATTTACAGATTGCCTGTATCACTCCAACGTGCTGATTTCAGTTTATGGAAGTGGATATTATGTCTGGAACATCATGTCAGCAAAGGGTCTTTTAAACTTATCCGATGTATTGGCCTTAGAGGATTGCCTTATCTTTCCAGCAATACATGCAGCTGTTGACGAGCCCTTCCTGAGTTTGATCTGAAAGGTTTTAAAATTACAATGTTTCATTGTAGGAAATGGATGACTTATTACATTTATGTTGTAATGCTTTATAGCCATCTTCATAAACTCCAGGACTAACAGCATTCTTCACGTTTTTACAGTAGAACTATAGGCAAAAAAGTTTTTTCCATTTTGGGTAGAGCACGGGAGAGTTTTAACCCCTGTGAGATTTCTTTTCCGCCATCTGTGTCCCATGCCCTACTAAAACTCAGCAATGACCTACTAACTGATAAAACCAATGGCCAGTACTCCATACTCATACTCTAAGCCCTTGTACACACGGTCGGAAATTCTGACGGAAAATGTCCGATCGGACCGTGTTGTCGGATAATCCGACCGTGTGTGGGCTCCATCAGACTTTTTCCATCAGAATGTCTGACCAACAAAGTTTGAGAGCTGGATATAAAATTTTCCGACAACATGATCCGATCGGACAAAGTCCAAATCGTTTGTAGAGAATTCTGATTGGACAAAGTGCCACGCATGCTCAGATCAAATTACGAGACCAAAGCTATTGGCTACTAGCCTGAACGTAGTCCCGCCGTAACAAATGAACGTCATCACGTTCCGAACGATCGGATTTTCCGACAACTTTGTCCGACCGTGTGTATGCAACATCAGTTTCGGACAAAATCCGTCTGAAAAAATCTGATGGATTTTGTGGTCGGAGTTTTCCGACCGTGTACACAAGGGCTTAGACCTCTCTGCTGCCTTCAACACAGTTGACCACCTGCTCCTCCTCAGCAAACTACACTCCCTTGGCCTCTGTGATTCTCCTTTATCCTGGTTCTCCTCCTACCTATCTCAGGGCACTTGCAGTGTCATTTACAACTCCATCTCCTCTACTCCTCTTCCTCTCTCCGTTAGGTTACCCCAAGGCTCTGTCCTTGGGACCCTCCTATTCTTGCTCTATACCTCGTCCCTGGGCCAGTTGAAAACCTCCCATACCACCTCTATGCCGATGACTCCCAGATCAATCTCTCCACTCCTCAACTCACCCCCTCAATCTCCTCATGGATCTTAAGCTTACTGAATGACATGTTGGTATGGATGTCACACCGCTTTCTCAAACTCAATCTAAAACTGAGGTTGTAATATTTCCTCCTTCCCGGTCCCCCCCCCCCCCCCCCCATGACTTTACCATTAAGATAAACAGCACAATCATTGGTCCCTCCACACTTGCCAGGGTGCTGGGTGTCATCTTTCACTCTGACCTCTCCTTCAGCCCCCACATCCAATCACTGGCTAAATCCTGCCGTCTTAACCTCAGCAACATCTCCAGAATTCCACCCTTCCTGACTAACGACACCACAAAGCAACTTATTCACTCCTTGATTATTACCCGCCTTGACTACTGAAACTCTCTCCTTAATGGCCTACCCTTATGCAGGCTATCCCCCCCTTCAGTCTATAATGAATGCTGCTGCTAGACTAATAGACCTCACTAACCGATCCGTGACTGCTGCTCCTCTCTGCCAATCCCTTTACTGGCTTCCCCTACCCCACCATATAAAATTCAAAATGCTAACCACAACATACAAGGCCATCCACAACATCACCCCCAGCTATATCACCAATCTCATCTGCAGATATTGCCCAAATCTTCCCTCCGCTCCTCCTAGGACCTCCTGCTCTTTAGCTCCTTTGTTACCTCCTCTCATGCTCATCTTCAGGACTTCTACAGAGCCTCTCCCATCCTCTGGAATCCCCTGCCCCCGTATATCCAATCAGCCCCTAACCTGTCCACCTTTAGGAGATCCCTGAAAACTCACTTATTCAGGGAAGCCTATCCCACACCCACCTAACAACCCCATCAAATTATTCCTCGCATCTATTACCTTTTGTACCACCACCCCTTTCCTTTAGAATGTAATCTCTACGAGCAGGGCCCTCCTGTCCCTTCTGTATTGTACTGTAATTGTGCTGTCCCCCCTCTACATTGTAAAGCGCTGCAGAAACTGTTGGCGCTATATAAATCGTGAATAATAATAATAATAATAATAATTTCCCTTCACTTCCTGTCCCATAGCCAAACAGGAAGTGAGAGGAAATCCCTGAAAATTAAGGGAATTCCTTGGGGACCCCCAGATCACCACAACTATTGTCCTCATTGGAACATTTCCCCTCTATTACATTTTTGGGGACAACCCAAAATGTGGAATTTTCGTTTACTTTCACTTTCAATGATAATGGTAAACAGGAGAAATAGAGAGGGTGAATCTCCTTAATGGGACACACAGCAATAAAAACGGTCAGGTGTTCTAATCCAAATCCACTCTATCCAAAATTTATAAAAAAGTACCAGTTACTTACCGGTAACTGTCTTTCTTGGAAATCTTCCAGGACGGCACACCTGAGAGATGAGAGGCTCCTCCCTACAGGAAACACAATCAATCGACAGCTGTTTTAAGTCCCCACCCTTCCCCTTGATCCTCAGTTTGTAGAGAAGTAACTCCTGAACCAGGTTCACAAGGGAAATCATTCCTCATAGGTACTCACCTTCTAGTGTTCTAGAATTTTCTCTCCTCCAACGGGCGGGAAGTAGGCCTGCCGTCCTGGAAGATTTCCCAGAAAGACAGTTACCGGTAAGTAACTGGTACTTTTCTCAAGTCATCTTCCAGGACGGCACACCTGAGAGGATAAACAAGTACCTCAGGCCTACCTTAGGGTGGGGCCACTGCAAGACCCTCTTGGCGAACCTTGGCTCTGCAGTGAGCTTCACCTCCACTCCATACGCTCATATGCTTGATGAAGGCATCTTAGCTGGATCATGCGGCTGATCTGCAGGTCTGCTCCACAGATGTCCCTGCCTTTTCCGCTTCAGATGCAGTATCTAGGTGAAATGGGCTCTTAATAATGGAATCAGAAAACATGTTAAACTTGTAGGTTAGCAATGTTGCCTATCTCACACATCTAACAACCATGGCCTATTATGCCTGTAGGTGCTACTTAGAACCACTAAAAAGATAAATAAGAGACCTATGTAAGACAAGGACACTACATTAATCAATAAGAGGGCCTGTCTTAACACCATCATGTTGAGGGAAATAAAACTGCTTCCTTTTTATCTTTATGTCAGCAAAAGACTAAAGGGAAGCCTACTTAAGGGAAATAGATTAACAGAAGCTTGAACCCTGGGTTTAAGGCATGCCCAATCTATGTCCTTACTTACGCCTGAGAGCCTTCTTCAGGAGATTAAAGTCCCTAGCAGGAGTAGACTACCCATATTGCTATGTCTAGTTTTGCTAAAAGGGCAAAATGAAGGCCATGCACCGAGCCGAAACCTATTCGATCGGGTATACATCTTTATACTTCATCCTCAGGCCCTAATACTCCTCTGAACAGAACTCTCCAAGTTCTTACTAAACAGGGCGATTCATTATCCCCTTCCTCCAGTGTCCCATAACCCTACAGGGCTTCAACCCTAGGAAATGGTTCTGGCATCCCTGAATGCAAGTGGTCAAGGTTTTCTGACATGTGGCATCTGCAGCCCGAACTCCTGGCCCCTCCATGGAAAAGAAGGCTGAAATACAAAAAGGTGATACATGCATTATTAATATCACAAATAAAATGATCATAGATTGTGGGCACGGCACAATAGATTTAGACAGAAAGGACACAAGCATAGACAACAATGTTGTGTGCCTGAGTGTGACTAGCTAAACCAATATATCAAATATGGGAAGAGACCCAAATCTGAACCTCAATGTAGACAAACAGTCCTCACAGTCTGGTTTTCTGATGTGCTGCCAAGACGTAAAAACATTAAGACTCAAGCAAACCCTAAATGCTGCGTATTTCTTTAGTGCAGCTAGCTAGGTCATAACTGATATATAAATACAGAAAGGACAGGAACCCCCTTTACTGTTGTGCTTTACCTATGTACAGCAAAACAAGGCTATAAATATAAAGACAGAAAGACCCAAACTTCTATGTTGTGTATTTCTGACAAACCACCACAGTTATAAGATTAATATGAACACCAACTCCCGTGTTGTGCATTTCTGCTATGCCACAGGGAAAAATATGGAACACAAGACAATCCTTTCTGTCATGCACTTCTGTAGTGTAGTTCAGATAGAACCAACACTGAGAAAGGACACAAGCGACCTGCAGCATTGTGTTTTTCTGAAACAGAAAGCACCAACAAGCTTCAATCTTGAGTATTTCTGCTGTGCAACAACATAAAAGCAGACACTGAGGAAAAAGACAGACAGTCTTTACAGCTGCAATCTTTCTGGTCTGCTGCAAAATAAAACAATATCGCTATGATGAGTATTCCTGCTGTGTAGCAAAACCTCAATCAGAAGGGACAGATACGTTTAGGGTTCCCACACCCGTGCGACCCAACCTGCGACTTGGGACTGCAAGACACATGAGAAGTCATATTCTATGGCTTCCAATGGGTACCATTTGTGTCTGTGCGACACCAGCAGTCCCTGATTCCTGGATCCACAGACCTCAAGATTACACAGGTCGCAGGGAAAATAAAAAAATAGCAATTTTCAGGTCGAACAAGTAAGGGATCCCCAATGCTGTGACTCCCTGGAGGATTGCAGCCAACAAACCCCTGCTGTGTATCCCTAAGATGCAGAAAGGTAGATCCATGAGAAACACTGCTCACTGCTGTGCCTGATATACAAACGATAAGGCAGTAAATATAGGACATACAGGACACAAACATTCAATCTTTGTGTATGTCTGATGTGTAGTAATATACCAATACTGAGCAGAGAGGCCACCATCCTCAATGTGTCTCTCAGCTGAGCAGCAAAAACAAAATCAGAAAAAGACAAGCAACCTTCACTGCTGTGTCCTTTCTGATATGCAGCCAATAAGGCAGTATATGCAAGACATAAAAGGACAGACAACCTTCAATCTTGTATATGTCTGATGTGCAACAATATAACAATTCTGAATAGAGATAGCACATCCATATTGAAGCGATTTGGCCTTGCGACTCAACATGTCAAATCGCATGGCTAAAATCAGCACAACACCACTTTGTGGAGCTACATGGATTACCAAAGGCAGTATATGTACTACACCTGGCAGGGGTTCAATTTGTATTCCTGCTATGTAGCCCAACAAATTCGAACCATCAATTTTCACTGCTGCCTTTCTGATAAGGCAGTAATACAGGACACAAAACCTCACAGACCTTAATGCTGTATAAATCTGATGTGCAACAATAAAACACTATGAATAGAGATAGCACATCCATATTGAAATGATTTGTCATGCGACTCAACATGTCAAATCGCATGCTTAAACTCGGCAGCCATTGCCGTTAATAGCACTGTCTGAATCAGCACAATGCCACGCAAATCAGGACCATCAGACTTCACTGCTGCCTTTCTGATAAGTAACCAACAAGGCAGTAAAACTGGACACAAAGCCCCACAGACAGACCTCAATCTTGTGTATGTCTGATGTGCAGCAATATAACCATTATGAGCAGAGATGTCACCAGACTCAATGATGTGCATTTCTGCTGTGCAACACAAAACCAGAAAGTACAGACCACCTTCACTGTTGTATTTTTCTGATCTGTAGCCAAACAAAGCAGTACCTTTAGTATATAAAGGACAGCAAACAAGCTTCAGTGCAGTGCATTTCTGATGTACAGCAATATAGCCCTTATTAAGCAGAGATGTCACAAATCTCAATGTGTATTTCTGCTGTGCCACAAAAACATCCCAGCAAGCACAAACCTTCACTACTGAGGTCTACTGGTGTGCAGCCAATGAGGAGTCATGGTCTATCCCTTTATGAAATAACCAACAGGCAATTTATTTCATAGGCATAGCCTGGGCTGTAGATACTAAACCTTCACCACCAGTGAAGGAACAGATCCTAAAATGGTTGGACACCCTACTATTAGTAGTAGTTGTTGTCCTACCTTACCTCCATAGACTGAGCAAACGCTAGCCAGCACAAATCCAGGTGGTGCCGATTAGCAACTAAAGTCTCAATGAGCCCAGCCCTAGAGACCAATTTAAGACCTCTCTAGAAGAGGTGGTTACGAGTTTAGCCTGGGAGGTAAATAGCTATTTGCAGGCTTCAAACAATCAATTACGTAGCTCTTGCATAGGTTTGCACAGAAAATCCTCAATTAAAAGGATGTAGGGAGCGATCTATGGTGAATCGCCTTTAGATCTGCCACTGAGTGGATTGTAGCCCAAACCAATAAAAAAAGTTTCTTCTTACCTCCTACACTATAATATAAACACAGTGTAAAGGTGGAGTGGGAGGTTGGAGCTTATGAAAGTTAACTATAGCAGGCAACCCCCAAAAGGAGGATCTGTGACAAGGGAACCCCTACTGTGCCACACAGAAGCTTGGTCTCTGCCCATCCTTGAGTGTTAGGTCAGTTTTTGAACATTGTGAAGCAACTTCAGATTCCTAGCAGCTGGGCTAATAGGGCCGGTAACCTAGTGCACCTGCTGACCAGGGGAGCTTCTGAATCCACCAACCACTGCCCAATTAATAACCTGTTCAGTGGTATACCTGGCCTGTAAGTAACTTTGTATCTACCAGGTCCCCTCTGTACGCTATATTCATCCCTACTAAATGTACCACAACTGGGCATGTAGGGAGAGGCTGGCAACCTACTGCTGCGATAACCACAGTGTCTCTGCTGTAAGAGGGAGCTGTGGCTGGTGGTTTTAGCAGTGGTGTCTGCGCTATTTGTATCCCGACCCCAGGTTCTGCACTGCACCAGTCAGTATATACACGGGGAAGGGGGAGCAATGGCCTACCTACCTCTTTCTCATCTGAGGTGGTTTAGGCACACTCGTTCCTCTGCACCACCTGTCCACCATACAGCTTCTCTGATGTAAGAGGGGCTGCAGCTGGTGTTTTTAGCAGAAGCTTAAGGGCTATTTGAATCCAGACCCCAGGTGAGATCTCAAATGCCCAAAAACCCTCTGGCTGGAATTGGGGATTTTGCAGCTAAATTCCCACGGCAAAAGGAAAGTAAAGTACTCACCGTTGTCGTCTTCCTCTTTTTGCCACAGCCAGCGGGCTTGCTTTTCCATCCTTATGGTCCACACGCAAGGAGGATAGCCGCCAAAGTGCTCCCCCCCCCAACTGTCCCCATAGGGAGGTGCCAGGTTAGGCTGTGTCTTGCACTGTACCAGTCAGTCTATATACATGGGGGGGCAATGCCTTCCATTCCTCATTCCCATCTTCATATCTGAGGTGGTTAAGGCAGACATCCACCGTAGTAAACTGGTGCCTCCTCGCTCTAGAGAAAGGAGGATGTGGGCGCCTGCTCCTACTGACTCTCAGCCTTCCCTCCTGGGTAAGAACGCCGCCGCCATTTTCCCGAAGTTTGAAAATGACGCGGGTGCTTGTTGCCACGCCCTCTCCGGCAGCCCACGCGAGCTACCAGGGACCCAGGAGTCGGGGACAAGATCCCCCTGGAAAGAACCGATGGCCAGCACCCCCGTCTGAACAGCCACCTGTACAGGTAAGGAGGGGGAGACAGGATAATGGCCCCTGAAGTTCTGGGTACACCACTGTACCCAGGGTCCTTCAGCTCTCAGGGGGGCTCTTCCAATTTCTGCTGCCCGCCCTGAGGAAAAGATAGGGGAACCCCCCAGGAAGGACAAGAATATCCTACCAGACCCAGAGGCTTCCCAGGCTTGTGGTCCGGCTCCCAGGGGGAGACCACCAGCCCCAGGCTTCGGGTCATTTGGAAAAAAACAAACAGTTTCACTGTGTAGGGAGAAACACAATCAAAAACTGAGGATCAAGGGGAAGGGTGGGGACTTAAAACAGCTGTCGATTGATTGTGTTTCCTGTAGGGAGGAGCCTCTCATCTCTCAGGTGTGCCGTCCTGGAAGATGACTTGAGAAAAATTGCCTTTAGTTATACCTTAAGGATCTATTGTATTCTGAGAGGGCATCACCCCTTTTTCTATGTGATTAATACACCCTCTTTTTATTTTCTGTGATATATATGTTTAAGACACTTAAAGTATATACAGGTATACCCCGCTTTTAAGTATGCAATGGTGTTTATTTACTAAAGCTGGAAAGTGCAAAATCTGTCTCACTTCTGCATAGAAACCAATGAGCTTCCAGGTTTTATTACCAAAGCTTAATCGGACAAGCTGGGGTTAGAAGCTCATTGATTTCTATGCAGAACTGAGCAAGATTTTGCACTTTCCAGCTTTAGTAAATAAACAACATTGTGTACGTAAAAGTGGGGTATGCCTGTACAGTATATTTATGCTTTAGAATGTATTTATGCACTTTTTCCTATTAGAAGGGTTGTTTTGAGTAGAGCTTGTTTTTATTAGGTACAGCTATGTTTTTAATATATAATACAAAGATATTGCCGCGCTACCAGAGGATGGAGACAAGGAAGAGACACTAGTTGTTGCAAGCACCACAATGGTCAATCCATAACCAAGGTATGTAAATAAAACAGAATCAGTAGATGGTGTTGCGCTCTACACCGAAAAAAAGTGCCAAAAAAATAAAATAATTATAAAGGTACTAAGCAATACTCCCAGGAGGTAAAATGTCCTTAAAGCGGGAGTTCCGACGTTTAAAAAAAAAAAACCAGCAGCTGCAGTATTTGTAGCTGCTGGTTTTTTTTTTTTAAACGACTTTTAAAATAAGGACACTTACCCGCCCAGCGCGCCCGCGATGTCGGCACCCGAAGCCGATCTCTCGATCGTCTCTCGGGTGCTGCCGCCGCCATCTTGGGTATGGGAATCAGGGAGTGGAGCCTTGCGGCTTCATTTCCCGGTTCCCTACTGCGCATGCGCGAGTCGCGCTGCGCAATAAGGATGGTCCCCACTGTCTCTGGGATCCATGTGTTTCCCAGCAGACAGCAGGGGACCTTTGGAAAGGGGCGTAGATTCTGCGGAAAGGGGCGTATATTCTGCAGATATCTATGCCGGAAGTGGGTGCAGATACCTGTACTGTGGAGGGTTCCAATGAGCGGAAGCTCCACTTTAGGGTGGAGCTCCGCTTTAATTAATAGTAGAAAATGATCCATAAACAAGTGCTGCAATCCCGCTGATATTCTATGCAAATACAGCAATGTAAACGGTGACTTTTCTTCAGTGCAGTAACACCTCAATGTGAAATGGTCCCTTACTTTACCACTGTAAGGTAACAGCGTGTATATGAAGCCAATAAAGATCCAAGGTCCTGCTGTGGATCCCACTGATGGTTATCCATCAAAGCCGTAGCGTGGAGCTCATCTATAAAACATGTGTCATAAAATCTTATGACTGTATTTTAACCTTTCTCTGGTAGGCGGAAGTAAAGAGCATCTCTTGAACAATAAGCAGTTAGTAGTGGAAGAAGTAGGGAGCCAGACAGAAGGAAAGGGCCATCACCAACGATCCTAGTCAACAAACCAAGGCAGAAGTCTACAGGGTTATTCCAGAAGGCGGCATTGAGGACAGGCAGGGTCGGCAACAAGGATCAGCATAATCTAAATGAGTGGTCCAAAAAGCCAAGTTGGAACAAGCACAAGTCAGCAACAAGAAATACAATATATAGAGAAAGTACAGCGCTAAAATACACCTATATGTGAAGATTAGTGTATGTGACAAACAAAATCAAAATATGATATGAATATAAACAGTCCAAATGTATAAACAACAGTGATTAAAGTCCCAGAGAGAATGTCCACTATAATTGGACTCCTGAGGTTTAAATTTCCAAACAACACTCCTGGACTTCAAATTTGCAAACAACACAAGTGAAGGAAATTTCTTTTAACCGACTACTGGATAGTCATTGAAGGTAGGTACTCTTACCGGATACGTTGGACACATCCACCATATAGTAGTGTGTCATCAAGGCTTTAAGGAGGCTCTGATAGCCCAAACAGGGAGATTGCCGGCCCGATGATCAATCACCTCCGAACTCCTCGTCCCAAATCTTGGTCATCCACAGTCTCCAATTAAGAAGGGTAGATCAGTTTTCCAAAACTTGGACACCTGTAGAGTTTTGTCTGGGATGGCTCCCCCGGGACTCACCAGGGAGGGGAAAAATACAGACGCCTCTCATGGTGAAATTCAACCAGTAACAGTTTATTGTAAACAATTTCTTAGGTAAAAAAGCATAAAATACATAAAAATCACGTGATAAATATTAAAACAAAAAAGGCAAAACGGGAGCAGGAATATGCTATCCCTACGCGTTTCGACAGCAAATTCATCTACTGGGGCATAACCTGACCCCCCCACATTGCCATGAGAAATACAATATGATACCCCACCAAGCAGAAAATAGAAGCTATACTAGGGCCATGTTTCTATGTTTTTAATATGTGCTTTGGGCCTTTAAAATATTCTAAAAACTAAAAATATTTGTTGAGTGGTTGGTTGCATATAGATATATAATTTTCCTTTATTTTTCCTTTATATTTGATTTCTGTGGCAGCCCTGCAAAGTAGATATTTTTACCTTCTGGTTTCCTGGGTTTGGATTCAGCATCGTAACTTCAATAAAGTTCGCTGAACAGACTGAACCTCGGTATGTTCAGCTCATCACCAGTGAGAACTGCACTCAACTCCCCAAGTGTCAGCTTGGCAACTTGACTGCCATCAGCCGGCTGCAGTCTCTGTACAGCAGAGCTCAGGGAGGGGAGCAATAAACAGCACAAGGAGCAAATCAGGAGTGTTGTAGTGCAAGGTTCATGCTAATAGCAGGACAGAGAACACTGTCAGAGAAATTAGCTTATCAGTCTGCTGCCTTCCCTTTTTCATACTGTCCAGTCAAAGGGAGGGAGTGGGGAAGAAATTTGTGAAGTTCCTCCACCACTAACTCGCTTATCCATGTCTTTATGGACCTTGCTTTGTGCACTGGTGCACAGTCATGTTGGAACAGGAAGGGGCCATCCCCATACTGTTCCCACAAATTTGGGAGCATGAAATTTGTCAAAAATGTCTCGGTATGCTGACGCCTTAAGAGTTCATTTCACTGGAACCAAGAGGCCAAGTCTAACCCCTGAAAAACAACTCATACCATAACCCCCCTCCACCAAATGCATGGACCAGTGCACAAAGGTCCAGTGCAAGGTCCATAAAGACATGGATAAGTGAGTTTGGGGTGGAGGAACTTGACTGGCCTTCACAGAATCCTGACCTCAACCCAATAGAACACATTTGGGATGAATTAGAGTGCAGACTGCGAGCCAGGCCTTCTCCTCCACATCAGTGCCTGACCTCCCCAATGCGCTTCTGGAAGAATGGTCAAACATTCCTATAGACACACTCCTAAACCTTGTGGACAGCCTTCCCAAAAGAGTTGAAGCTGTTATAGCTGGAAAGGGTGGGCCAACTCAATATTGAACCCTATGGACTAAGGCCCCATACACACTATTAGATTTTCTGCAGATTTTTTTCTACAGATTTACCAAAACCATATATGAGGTCAAACCTTAAGAGTTTCAATTTGTATGCAACCAGACAGGCCCTTACACTACATGGTTTTGATAAATCTGAAGACAAAACTCTGCAGAAAATCTAGTGCATATGGGGTCTAGGGTGCCAGTGTGTGTGTGTGTGTGTGTGTGTGTGTGTGTGTGTGTGTGTGTGTATACACACACACACATAGCTCCCAACTGTCCCTGATTTTGAGGTACTGTCCCTGATTTGGAACAATGTCCCTCTGTCCCTCTTTCCTCCTCATTTGTCCCTCATTTTGGTCTGATCTATATAGCTGTAAATAAAATGCACTATTTATCTTTCAAAAAGTATTTCACAGTGCTAAACCTTTCATCCGATCTCTAAATTGCTTCATTTGTAAATTGCAAAATCTGGTATAAAGGAATATTAGTGGTAAAAAAGAAGCACCTTGCGAGTTTAACAAATAATTTTTTGTATAATTCTCTATTAAGGGGGCGTGGCAGGGGGTGTTTCCTATGCCTACATACCTTTGCTAATAGGTGTCCCTCGTTCTCATCTCAAAAAGTTGGGAGGTATTTATATAAAATTCTGCTTTTAATAAGTCAGAATGGTATTATATAATATATATCAATATACAAATATTCACTGGATAAATGTCTGTGCTGACAGATATTGCATCATCAGTGTCAGCCTGCTGTTTTCATGTTTACAAGCCTGTCACTATTTTTGGCATTACTGTTCCCCAATTAAGATAAATCTAGGTCATTACACCTGAAACAATTACAATGCTGTCTCATCTCTAAAATTTGTATCACATATGCAGTGTAACCTGTTTCCTTACAGTTCTTCCTTACTCAATGCTAATTGCAAGCCGATATTTCAGTATAGTGGCGATCAAGCTGAATCACCTGCTGAATCCCATATAAACTGAATATTCCTACCCACATTCCAAGTCCTGCACAACTGATGCTACTATTAAAGTGGTTGTATACCCATTTTTTTTAATTTTTACCTGCAGGTAAGCCTATAATAAGGTTTACCTGTAGATAAAATGAATATCTCCTAAACCTGTATGGTTTAGGAGATATTCACTTTGCATGCAGCCGCTCACGTCAGCAGCGCATGCGCTGTGAATGCCCAGCTGAAGGTCAGGCAGATGCTGCTGGACCTTCCGGGAAGAAGCGACTCATCCCGGCTCTGGCGACTCACAGCGCCACGAACCTGGAAGACACACCGAGGGCAAAATGTCAGCTCCCTCAGCGTGGACCAGGATTAGATCCCAACACCTTGTTCTAAGGCATTTCATAATGAGCTAGTATGCTAAGAACTAAGAAAAGTCATAAAGCATATATAATGTAACAAGCTTTTATCAACAGTCGTAAAATTGTTCAGAATCAAGCCCCATACAACAAGACTCACATGTAGTAAAGCATCACAAGAACTACACCACCATGCTCATGTTGCCCATGTTCCCTGTTTATTATTTTAAATGATGAAAACAACATCTTTTAAGAGTAGGTTGTCTACATTATAATAATACGTTATTTCTCCAATAATGTTGTGATTGTAGACAATGTACTCTTATGTCTGGCCTGTTAAGCAGGAACAGGCTGACTTTCGGTCTGTGTACTGCTGTCTGTTTAACAGACCCCGGTCTGATGGGGTCCATTACTGTTGAACAGTCCTGCTGAAAAAGCCAATTCGATCAGTGAAAGGCTGCAAGGACTTATCAGTGGGAGAGATCCCTGCATCACACATTTTTTTACTCAGTTTTTTTCGCTCAACCCACTTGTAAACAAACAAAAAAAAAATGATACATGTATACCCTGCTTTAGAAGATGGTGTTACTACTTTGTGTGAATCTTTCTGTATTGTGTACAGCCGTTGTGTATTGAGTCTGTGTTAAATCGTGTACAAGTTTATCACTGTCCAAATAAAAGCTATTCATTTTTATTACATTGTATGTGCTTTATAAATTTTCCTCACACCTTTACCCACTTCAATACCGGGCACTTTCCTCCCTTCCTGCCCAGGACAATTTTCAGCTTTCAGCGCTGTCGCACTTTGAATAAAAATTGCATGGTCATGCAACACTGTACCCAAACTAAATTTTTTATAATTTTCTTCCCACAAATAGAGCTTTCTTTTGGTGGTAGTTGATCACCTCTGGGGTTTTTATTATTTGCTAAACAAACCAAAATTTTTTAAAAAACAAAACGATTTTCTTCATTGCTGTTATAAAATTTAGTTTTCTCTTTCACTGACGGGCACCGTTGAGGTGGCACTAATGAGCGCTGATGAGGAGGCACTTATATGTAGAATTGATGGACACTGATAGGGTGCACTGATGGGCACCAATAAGTGGCACTGATGGTCACTGTCAGGCAGCACTGACTAGCACTGAGGGACACTAATAGATGGCACTGATGGGCAGCACTGATTGGGCAGGTACTGACAGGTGTTACTGCTTGGCACTGTGATGGACAGTGGCACTATGGTGGGCACTGATTGGCACTTTATTGGGCACTGACAGGAGTTATTGATTGGGCACTGACTGCCAGCTGCTGGGCAATGATTGGCAGCTGATGGGTACATTTGATGGGGGCAGTACTGATAATGTGCTGATTATAAGCACAGATCCCTCCTCTGACAGGGAGAGCCACGGATCAGCTCTCCCCGTCTGTGAAAACCGAGGAATGCCATTTACTGGCACTTCCTGGTTCATGGCGATGATCAGCTCTGATTGGTCACAGCTTACTCTTAAAAATGCTATCCTGGCACTTCCACCCCATCAGTGCTATCAGTTTGGCACCTCAATACTTGTAGTCAGAAAATTCTAAATTAATGAACTTTACAAATATTTATGAGAGCACAGGAACTTGATTGTGAGAATATCCCATAGTCCTACCTTGGAGTTATTACTACTATGATTGCCTATTGGAAATGACCCATGACAAAAATTCTGAATGTAAAGGAGGTCCAGTGGATGAAGACTGAAGATCTCTTAGATACCTAAAATGTCACGCTTTAAAAATGCGCACGCTTGTGGAATGGTGACAAATTATGGTACTTAGAAAACTCCATAGGCAATGTTTTAACTGCCTTTATGGGCTACCTGTTTAGAGTTACAGATGAGGTCTAGTGCTAGAATTATTGCTCTAACGTTCACGGCGATAATACCACACATGTTTGGTGCTAACACCGTTTACATATACATGCACGACTTACGTGTGCGTTCACTTCTGTGTGCAAACGCGGAGGGATGGGACGCTTTTAAAAAAAAAAAATCATATTTATTTATTTTACTTCTTTTCTTTTTTTACACTGTCCCTTTTATCGTGTTTATTCCTATTACAAGGAATGTAAACATTCCTTAAATAGAAAAAAGTACGACAGGTCCTCTTTATGGAGAAATCTAGGATCAAAAAGACCCCAAAACTCTTTTTTACCTCTAAAAGCAAAAGATCAAAAAAATTTTTTTGATCTTTTGCTTTAAAAAATTATTTGCTTTCAGCCTGGACCGGAAGTAACATTATGATGTTTCTCCGGTCCTCCAAGGCCATAGAGGCGATCAAGGAGTATCTACTCTTTAATCGCGTATGGGAACAGTTGGCTGAACCGTCGGGTCATTTCTTGGGTAGAAAGGGTAAGCCAGAGAAACACTGGCGAGTGGCGGGGGCACATCCCCTCCTGCTGCTTTGGAAAGCATTTCAGCGGCTCATGAGCCCCTTGGAATGCTTTCATTAGAAAGCCAGCTGCCGGATGCAAAAAACGGTACAAGGGTTATGGTTCATATCTTCAGCCATAATCGTCGGTAAACCACTTGCAACCCACAAAGTATATAAAATATACGAATTGTATCGGCAAGTGGTATTAGCTCTAATTATAGATTACATATAAAAAACATATGGCATAAAAAAAGAGGCAACTGGAATCTACTGTCAATGTCAACACAACAACAGAAAATAAGACACCAGAACAATAGATGTGACCTCTGTGACCATCTTAATTCTATACAAAGGACTGTGTTTTGAAAAAGAACACTACAACCCTCCTTTCTATTGTCTCTGCTGACTGACCTTTCTAGACAAATAAACTTGCTTAACCTGCTACTATCATATTGTTTTTTTTTTATGCTCCAACAGGTTCCACTGGTATTTACACTATAACTCTTATCGTAACCCATTTTACCTGACTAGTTGGAGAAGGACAAGCCAAGCTGTAGAGCTTCATGGTACGTCTCAATTTTTTCTATCATTTTATGTTATTTTTCTTCCTTTGGGGGAGATTTATTAAAACTGGAGCACTTAGGAGCTGGTGCAGCTGTGCATGGCAGCCAATCAGCTTCTTATTTCAGCTTGTTTATATAAGCTTTGACAATAAAAGCTAGAAGCTGATTGGTTTCTATGCAGAGCTGCTTGATATTTTGCACACTCCAGTTTTAGTATATCACCCATACAGATAATAGCATAGTTACAATAGTTAACAATACTTAAATTCTGCAGTGGGAGACAAGTTATTTAGCAGTTTCTCACATGAGTATAGCTTGATTCATTAGCTGACTCAGTAATCTTTTTTGTTTTTGTAACTAAGTTATATTGTTTAGGAATGCCTGCAAAAACAGCAATATAGCTTTTAAATCAGGACTTCAACCAAAGTTTTTTTTTTAATAGTCTGGCTTTATACATTTTTTGTGCTTTTTGGATTTTTTTATTGTTGTATTTTTTGGTTTGAATGTGTTTTGTTTTAGCCAATGGAAAGCTGGTTTCTAGGAGAAAAGGATGGTTTGGTTGTTAGACACAACATTGCACACAAAAACAAAACAAAACAAAAAAAACACTAAACCTGCAGTCCTGATAATTTTTCTCTATAAATAATAGAGCAACTGTCTGCCGATATTGGGGGAGATTTTGCCCCCTTCACGCTAGTGCGACTTCTAACGGGCGCAGAATCGCATGACAGGACAAATGTCATTGCTTTCAATGGTGCCCTGCGATTTCAGCCCTGTAGACTTCTTTGTAAAACACTCACTTAGACCCCTTTCACACCACACTGGCGATAGCGGATTTGCGGCGCATTTCAGCCGCTAGCGGAGCGATTTTACCCCCGCTAGTGGCCGAGAAAGGGTTTGAACCACCGGCAATATGCCGCAATAGCAGCGTTTTGCTGGCGGTATTACAGCGCTGCCCCATTGATTTTAATGGGGAGCAGCGGTGGAGGAGCGGTAAACACACCGCTCCGTCACCGCTCCAAAGAAGCTGCTGGCAGGACTTTTTCCTGACGTCCTGCCAGCGCACCGCTGTAGTGTGAAAGCCCTCGGGCTTTCACACTACACATAATGGTGCAGCTTATTTAGGGCGGATTGCAGGCGTTATTTCTAACGCTATAGCGCCTCCAGCACGCCCTGGTGTGAAAGGGGTCTTACTAAACCTGGAGTGGACAGAATAGTGCAGCTGTGCATAGTAACCAATCAGCTTCCAGGTTTTATTATCAAAGCTTAATTTAATAAGATTGATTACTAGGCAAAGCTGCTCCAGTTTAAAGAAAATCTCCTCCATTGCGTCCTTCCCACATTACAATCCACTGAGACCCCTTTCACGCTATTCAGGCGCTTTAGCGTTAAAAAAGGCGCCTGTAAAGCTCCTGAAAGAAGCCTCATCTGCAATCCCAATGTGAAAACCCGAGTGCTTTCACACTGAGGTGCTGTGCTGGCAGGGTGTCAAAAAAAATCCTGCAAGCAGCTTCTTTGCAGCACTTTTGGAGCGGTGAATACACCGCTCATAAAGCTCCCCTTCCCCTTGAAATCAATGGGAAGTGCCTGAAAAGCGCTTTTGGCAGCAGAGCTTTGTGGGTGCTTTTAACCTTTTATTTGGCCACTAGCAGGGGTTAAAAGTGCCCCAATAGCGCTCGAAAAATGCTGGTACAAGCATTTTTCGGGCGCTGGCAGTGTGAAAGGGCTCTTAAAGCACTTGGGCTTTCACATTGGGATTGCAGATGAGGCTTCTTTCAAGCGCTTTACAGGCGCTTTTCTTAACGCTAAAGCGCCTGAAAAATACCCCAGTGTGAAAGGGGTCTAAATTAAACCTCCATGAGTGCAGCACTGCTTATGCTTGACTACTTCCATGCTAACAATGTTAATAAACAAAATGATTGAATACTCAATTACACCAGGTGGAAAATTAGATATGCTAAATGCCGGTTCACCTTTGTGCAATGTCAGACATCGCATGTGATCCACAACGCACCCGCAACGGTTGTAAACTGCCTGTCAGTTTTATGCGATGTGGGAACCGGCACTGGAATCGCGCTGGTGTGATTAAAAAACCACCACTAAAAAAGCCCATTGGAATGGGCAGCGCTTCCGAAGCGCCTGAAACGCCCTTCTTTGGGGTTAAGAGCACCCCGCAAGTAGGGTTGCCACATCATCCCTTTAATCCAGGACACATTAATTACACAGGTTCTGAGGCTGATTTAATGCAGGTAAGGCACTAAGTGAGTTCAATTACCACCTTAACCACTTAAGGACCGCCGTATTCCCATTGTACGTCATCGCAATGGCACCGGCAGGCACAAGCACGTACATGTACGTGCCTGCCTTCCAGCGGGTGGGGGGTCCGATCGGATCCCCTCCCGCTGGATATGGCGGTCCGGTTCGCTTCAGGAGCGATCCGGGATGAGGGGATAGCCGTTGGTTTCTAGCCATCCCCTCTCGATCGCTCCTGGCGAATGAGAAGCTTCCTCCCTCTGTGTATAGTAAACACAGGCAGGGAGGAAGTGATGTCATTCTCCTCGGGGCGGTCTTTTTGACCGGACTACGAGGAGAAGACAGAAAGCAAGTGTGCACCAACACTACACTGACATGTAGGCACACACAGGCACACAACCCCCCCCAGTCACAGTGTCACTGATTGCAGTGATCATTTATTTACTGATCACTGCATTCAGTGTCAGTTGTAAAAGTAAAAACTGTCAGGGCAGTTAGTGTTAGGTCCAGGGTAGCCCCCTACCACCCCCCAATAAAGGTTTAACCCCCTGATTGCCCCTAGAGTTAACCCTTTCACCTCCTTTTGCCAGTGTCACTAAGCGATCATTTTTCTGATCGCTGCATTAGTGTCGCTAGGTAGCTAGTTATTTTTTTAGGTTCACCGCCAGGTTTTTATAGCGCTAGGTACCCCGATATACTACCCAATAATGGTTTTAACCCACTGATTGCCCCTAGTTAACCCTTTCACCCCCTTTTGCCAGTGTCACTAAGCGATAATTTTTCTGATCGCTGCATTAGTGTCGCTAGTGTCGCTAGGTAGCTAGTTATTTTTTTAGGTTCACCGCCAGGTTTTTATAGCGCTAGGTACCCCGATATACTACCCAATAATGGTTTTAACCCCCTGATTGCCCCTAGTTAACCCTTTCACCCCCTTTTGCCAGTGTCACTAAGCGATCATTTTTCTGATCGCTGCATTAGTGTCACTAGTGTCACTAGGTAGCTAGTTATTTTTTTAGGTTCACCGCCAGGTTTTTTAGCGCTAGGTACCCTGATATACTACCCAATAATGGTTTTAACCCCCTGATTGCCCCTAGTTAACCCTTTCACCAGCGATCACAGTATAAGGGTCACTGGTAACGCTGGTTAGCCAGTTAGTTATTTAGGTTCACCGTCAGGTTTTTATATAGCGCCAGGGACCCCCATATATTACCTAATAAAAATTTGAACCCCCTGATTGCCCCTAGTTAACCCTTTCACCAGTGATCACGTATAAGTGTTACGGGTGACTCTGGTTAGTTTGCTTTTTATAGCATCAGGGCACCCACCGTTTATTACCCAATAAAGGTTTAACCCCCTGATCACCTGGCGGGTGATATCAATTAGGTTTTAGGGTCAGGGTGCCAGTACCGCTAACACCCACATGTAAAGCATACACCTCCCGTAGTGGTATAGAATCTGAACAGATCAATATCTGATCTGATCAGATCTATACTAGCATCCCCAGCAGTTTAGGGTTCCAAAAAAAACGCATTGTTAGCGGGATCAGCCCAGATACCTGCTGGCACCTGCGTTTTGCCCCTCTGCCCAGCCCACCCAAGTGCAGTATCGATCGATCACTGTCACTTACAAAACACTAAACACATAACTGCAGCGATTGCAGAGTCAGGCCTGATCCCTGCGATCGCTAACAGTTTTTTTTGGTAGCATTTTATATTTAAATCCGGAAGGCAGTGCTTGGTTTTCGGGGTCCCGTACGTGGCTAGGCTCCCAAAAAGTCCCCCACATGTGGTATCCCCGTACTCGGGAGAAGCAGCAGAATATATTTTGGGGTGCAATTCCACATATAACTATGGCATGTGTGAGCAATATATCATTTAGTGACAACTTTTTGTAAACTTTTTTTTTTTTTGTGTCATTATTCAATCACTTGGGACAAAAAAAAAATATTCAATGGGCTCAACATGTCTCTCCACAACTTCCTTGGGGTGTCTACTTTCCAAAATGGGGTCATTTGGGGGGGTTTTGTGTTATTTTGGCATTTTATGGCCTTCGAAACTGTGATAGGTAGTGAGGAGTGAAATCAAAAATTTGCACCCTTAGAAATCCTGAAGGCAGTGATTGGTTTTCGGGGTGCCGTACGCGGCTAGACTCCAAAAAAGTCCCACATATGTGGTATCCCCGTACTCAGGAAAAGCAGCAGAATATATTTTGGGGTGCAATTCCACATATAACTATGGCATGTGTGAGCAATATATCATTTAGTGACAACTTTTTGTAAACTTTTTTTTTTTTTGTGTCATTATTCAATCACTTGGGACAAAAAAAAAAATATTCAATGGGCTCAACATGCCTCTCCACAACTTCCTTGGGGTGTCTACTTTCCAAATGGGGTCATTTGGGGGGGGGTGTGTACTGCCCTGCCATTTTAGCACCTCAAGAAATGAGATAGGCAGTCGTAAATTAAAAGCTGTGTAAATTCCAGAAAAATGTACTCTAGTTTGTAGACGCTATAACTTTTGCGCAAACCAATAAATATACGCTTATTGACATTTTTTTTACTAAAGACATGTGGCTGAATAAATTTTGCCCTAAATGTATGACTAAAATTGAGTTTATTCGATTTTTCTTATAACAAAAAGTAGAAAATATCATTTTTTCTCAAAATTTTCGGTCTTTTTCCATTTATATCGCAAAAAATAAAAATCGCAGAGGCAATCAAATACCATCAAAAGAAAGCTCTATTTGTGGGAAGAAAAGGACACAAATTTCGTTTGGGTACAACATTGCATGACCGCGCAATTACCAGTTAAAGCAGTGCAGTGCGAAATTGTAAAAAGACCTCTGGTCCTTAGGCTGTTAATTGGTCCGGGGCTGAAGTGGTTAATCAGCCACAGAACCTGTGTAATTAATGTATGTCCTGGATTAAAGGGATGATGTGGCAACCCTACCTGCAAGTGAGCAAAAAGAGCAGCTATAGCGGCGCTAAAAGGAGTGGCACTATAGCGCTGACGTGGTCGTGGCCCCAGTGTGCAAGGGGTCTAACACAAGTCGATGATTGCCTCTCTTCTCCTGTCCCAATGCTGTCAGTGTGAGGAAAGAAAAGCTGATAACCGGCTTGTGTTTACAAATATGTGATCAGCTGTCATTGAACAGTTGATCATGTGGTAAAGGGCTGCTGTGATTAGCCCTTCACCTCGATCTGTGATCAGCTGGGTCTGATCCCCATGATCATGGGAGGACGTCCATGTACGCCCTCCCGGCAAAGTAAGCCCGTGCTGTAGCCATATTTCAGCTATAATGTGGGCGGAATGTATTTCATTTGATTGAAATAAAAAATAAAAAATAGCCAGGTCAACCAACACAGAAGAAAAAGACAAAACAAAAAAAAAAAAAAAAAACACACACACACACACACACACAAATAGAAAACCTCCATGTATACTATCATATACCCACAGATGATCCAAAAAAAAACAAAAGCGCAATTCAATTTGCTCCAGCGAGGGGAAAAAAAGCAGGGAGAAAAATCAACCACATTGATGACACACATTACACATTGTTAGGCACACAGTTAACCCCTTGATTGTCTCTCAATGTTAACCCCTTCAAAGCCAGTGTCATTAGTCGTGTCAGTGTATAGTATTAGCACTGATCACTGTATTAGTGTAACTACTGATGTCAGTTTCCACGCAGTGTCAGTTAGTGTTAGATTGTCCACCGCACTATAAGTTGCTGATCATCGCCATTACTAGTATAAAAAATAAAAAAAGTCCAGTACATATACCATCATTTGTAGATGCTATAAGTGTCACACAAACCAATCAATATGCACTTACTTATTGGGATTTTTTTTAACCAAAGACATGTAACAGAATACATTTTGGCCTAAATTTATAAAGGAATTAGATTTAAAAAAATAAATAAAAATTATTGGATATGTTTAATAGCAGAAAGTAAAGAATATTGTTTTTTTTTTTTCAAAGTTTTCGGTCTGTCTTTGTTTGTATGGTAAAAAATAAACAACCCAGAGGTGATCAAATACCACCAACAGAAAGCTCTATTTGTGTGGGAAAAAAAATGGAAAATGTAATTTGCGTACAGTGTTGCATGACTGGGCAATTACCATTTAAAGTGAAAGTAAACCCATCGATTTAAACAGTTAAAAAAAAAAAGGCATGCCAGGAATGCTAACTGCACATCCAATGGCTGGTGTCATAACGAATCACATGTGCAGCACCATAGCAGTTGAAGATTAACCACTTCCCAACCAGCGCACGACGATGTACGTCGACAGAATGGCACGGGCAGGAATATTGGCGTACAGGTACGTCCAATATTCAATGCCGCCCTGCCATCGGGAGCGCACCGCGCTGGTCGGGTCCCCCATGAGTCCGGTCGCGGGACCCGCGGACTCGATCGCCGCGGGCATCCCCGCGATCGTCTCACGGAGCGGCCGAATAGAGGAAATGCCGTGTAAACAGCATTTTTCCATTCTGCCTAGCAACTAGTGACGCTGATCTCTGCTCCATGTGATTGGAGCAGAGATCAGTGTTCACTAAATGAAAGCCCAACCCCCCCACAGTTAGTAACACATCCCTAGGAACACTTAACCCCTACACTGCCACCCACTGGTTAACCCCTTCACTGCCAGTGTCATTTACACAGGAATCACTGCATTTATATAGCAGTGATTACTGTAGAAATGACAATGGTCCCAAAAATGTGTCAAAAATGTCCGATGGGCCCCCCACAATGTCGCAGTCACAATAAAAATCGCTGATCGCCGCCATTACTAGTAAAAAAAAAATAATAAAAAATTATTCATAAAAATGCTATAAAACTATCCCTATTTTGTAAACGCTATAACTTTTGCGCAAACCAATCAATAATCGCTTATTGCGATTTTTTTTTTACCAAAAATATGTAGAAGAATACGTATCGGCCTAAACTGAGGGAAAAAAATGTTTTTTTATATATTTTTGGGGGATATTTATTATAACAAAAAGTAAAAAATAATGCGTTTTTTTCAAAATTGTCGCTCTATTTTTGTTTATAGTGCAAAAAATAAAAACCGCAGGGGTGATCAAATACCACCAAAAGAAAGCTCTATTTGTGTGAAAAAAAGGACGTCAATTTTGTTTGGGAGCCACGTCGCACGACCGCGCAATTGTCAGTTAAAGCGACGCAGTGCCGAATCGCAAAAAGTGATCTGGTCTTTGACCAGCAAAATGGTCCGGTCTGCAAGTGGTTAAACAGAGGCAAAGATGGCAGCTTCCTTGGCTGGAAACGATAAGGGAGTTTACTTCCACTTTAAAGTAGCGCAGTGCTGAATAGAAAAATATGCCCTGGTCAGGAAGGGGGTAAAATCTGCAGGTTAATCAAGTGGTTAATAATACATTATTGCATACCTCCCAACTGTCCCTGATTTGGAAGGACTGTCCCTGATCTGGAGCAATGTCCCTCTGTCCCTCTTCCCTCCTCATTTGTCCCTCATTTTGGTCTGATCTATATAGATGTATATAAAATGCACTTTTTATCTATCAAAAAGTGTTTTCCAGCGCTAAACCTTTCACCTGATTTCTAAATTGCTGCATTTGTAAATACCAGAAAGCCAATATAAAGGAATAGTAGTGGAAAAAAAAATCACTTGGATTTAACCAATCTTGTTTTTTTGTACAATTCTCCTTTGATGGGGAGAGGCAAGGGTGTGTCCTACATACGTTTGCTGATAGGTGTCCCTCATTCCCATCTCAAAAAGTTGGGAGGTATGATTATTGGCATTACATTGTTACAGTGGGGTGGGAGGGGGCATTCAAAGAGAGTAGGAGCTGTGCAACGAGGGGCAATGTGCTTGGTTTATATTTCTGTATATGATACTGAGCCACTGGTTAAAGTAAGCAACTGTTTATTTTCGGGGCAGTATATCTTCAAACAGTGGTTTTACCCCGCTACAAAATATATCCTCATTGGGTCGATTATAGTTCCCAATGAACCCTAGCTAGCTGAATTCATAATTGGGCTGATAGTTTCGGAGCACTGGGTGGATAACATTTCCTCTTTGAGGCCCCATTCACACCTGAGCATAGCGGGAACACACTCCCACTCGCATTTTTTTTGTGCATTAATGTGCCTGCCCTAGGAGTGACAAGCGCCCCAAAGTAGCTCCAGAACCTTTTCGGTCGTGGAGTGTTGCCTGTTTTTCAGTGCCAATTTTGGAGCACTTATAGTGCATTTTTCATATGACAAATGTCACTAGCCACGTTTGGGGTGCCATTAATAATTTATGGCACCGCAACCATGATGTACATGTGTAATGCATTTATTTGCCTTTTGTTTTGCCACACATTTAGGAAGAGCGCAGGTGTGAATGCAGCCTGAAGCAGCATATTATGTGAAATAAGAGTTGTAGGCAGGAGAGCATAAGACTCACAGCTGACTGCGCTCAGCATTGGAACCAGTGATGTGAATATCACATTAATGTGCACATTAGTATATGCAATGCTACTCATTAGAGATTTCCAGTGTCGCCCCACTAAACATTTTGCAGACCTTTATGTTTTTCTTAAGCCCCATACACACTTTTAGATTTTCCCTTCAGGTTTACCAAAACCATGTAGTGCAAGGGTCTGCCTGATTGCATACAAATTGAAAATCCTAAGGTTTGACCTCATATTATGTGGTTTTGGTAAATCTGAAGGTAAAACTCAGCAGAAAATCTGATCGTGTGTATGGGGCTTTAGATATTCATCCTGTCTGCCCTAGTGGAGCAGTACAGCGTCAGAGACAAATAAAAGAGGGGTAATAAGACATTGCACCTTAGTACACCTATGTCAGTGGCTCACATTTTATATGATACAGTTGTAAAAAATATATATATTGTTATTATAATTATATGAACCCTGTAATACAGCATCAGTTTAGTGTGATTATTTATATATATATATATATATATATATATATATATATATATATATATATATGTATATTCTGTCATTGCTATTACAACCGTCTGTACTATACGGGTCCCTTTAATTGATATGTGCCGAGCACTCATAATGATGTTATATTGATGGCAATAAAAAAATATGCAGTTCTATGTATCTTGTTAAACCGATTTGTTTTCACCTTCAGAACACCTGCTTGTACAGTCACAATGTTGGGGACGGACAACACCCTGAGATCTGGCCATATGCTCCTTTTGTTGCTTGTAGCCAGTTCAATATTACTGGGCATTAGCTATATGAATGAGATGTATCAAAGGATTCAGCTTCAGGTATGACATTATAGAAATGATTATATTTTGATCATAAAAATATGCATTTGTTTTTCCATCAATTTTAATAGTTTATATTTTCCGTACGGATTTGCTTACCTTTCTGCGGTTTCTTTTCTATTAGACATGATAGAAGACCTGTTTCACTCTGCAGGCTCCTCGTGTGATGCTCAGATGTTGTTTACTGTTGTCTAACGCCCATTGTGGAGCTCGCCCCTCTGTATGTGCTGGTGCAGTAGGATAAGCTCATATCAACATATGTAAAAGCTAACTCTACTTTTCTGATCATGTTTCATGGTACATCCATATTTAGGGTGTAACATGAAACAGGAGTCCACAGCCCCAAACCTCAAACTGCTCCCCCACTTACAAAATCTGGGAGTCTTCTCCCTGCTATCTCCTATCATTTGAATTTGTGACGTCACCACTTTTGCAGTTCATTGATACTTGCTCCAGCTCTGTAACTAAAGGTCGGTACCTCAATATGGACCTGAAATAGAGGAATAGTCTGCAGAAGTCAGAGCATTGCACCCGCGATGCACTGATCATGATTGCAATGCTTTGCAGCCTCAAATGCAAAATAAAATTATTAACACACTTTTTTGCAAAATGATTGCATTTTCTAATTCATTTGCAACAGGTGGAATTATCCATTAAAATGGAAGTGAATGCAAACAATTAAATTCACAGCTGAAATATGTAGAGCCTCGTACACACGATCAGACTTTCTGATGAGAATTGTGTGTTGACAGACTGTTGGCCTAAAGTCCGACCATTTGTATGCTCCATCAGACAATTGTTGTCGGATTTTCCATTGACAAATGTTGGATGGCAAGCTTACAGATTTTCCGATCGTGTGTACACAAGTCCATCAGACAAAAGTCCAAAATACAAAGACACATGCTTGGAATCAATGCTCACCAAACTCAACATTAGCAGAAGGTGCCCAAAGGGTGGCGCTAAAGAGCTAAAAAGCCACATAGTACATCACTACATTCGTGTTTGTTGGCTGACAATTAATTGTGTGCCATTAAGACAAATTCATGGCCAACGCCCTTTGGACAAAAGTATGATGCTTTGCGGAAAATCCAATCGTGTGTACGAGGCTTAAGAGTGGGGATGTCTAACCTGACAAAAAAATATGCAATTTGGTTCAGATAACTTTCTAATCCAAACGTCTGTCATTCAGCACCTTTTTCCTTTCTTTTGCTTCCCTGCCACTCTTTTCACTCGCAGGAACAAAGAGAAGACCCTCTGTGTAAGTTCCAAATCACAGTTTGATGTGCACAAAACTAAAGCCAGCCATGTATGGGTCGAAACTCAGTTCAGCAGGGATCGGACAAATGGTTGGTTGTACAGAAGTCGATCTACTGATTAATTTCTGTACAACTGCGTTGTTGGATTATTACAGCCTGAGCTGCGCTGCTAGCTATAGCTGCCAGCTTTGATCAATGCCAGCAGTGAGAGGACTCACCCGAGCAGGGCCCTTTGATTCCTCTTGTAATGAATTGTATTGTAACTGTACTGTCTGCTCTCATGTTGTAAAGCGCTGTGCAAACTGTTGGTGCTATATAAATCCTGTATAATAACATCGGGAAAAAAAATGAATTCGCTATGGGCTGTCTTAGGACTCTCTCCCCACCCCCATTTGACAGCACTGAGTGCCTCAGCATCAATCACCAAGTACCAATTATGTGAAGAATTGGAGCACATGTCCTCCCATACCCAAAAGTACTAAGTGTGATATACATCTCCAAGTGAACATATTAGGAGGTGGGCAAAAAGAAGCTAAAATAAGTATCTGAAGGGGATAAAAGAGGACTGTAGCTGAGCAGGAACGCAGTCAGCGGAGGGGGGACATGACAGGGTTGTAAGGGTATCCAAGCAATGAGGGGTTAACATAGGTAGTGGTGTTTAAACTAGGAGTTTAAGTTAAGTTTAAGGAGTTAAGATGAGCGAGCTACATAGACTGTTGGTCCAGCTCAGGGCTGCAGCCGATGTACACGGCTCGGGTGCAGAGCCAGGTCGAGGCTTCCCTGCAAGTGGTCTGGCAGAAACCCCTGCAACCGGGGTCTGCATCACCACATGCTCGGAGGTCCAGGCATCCGGAGTGCTTCAGTCCTGACAGGACCCCTTGGGCTCAGTGCCACAATGGGAGCCCGCCTTCGGACCCTTCAGGCCCCCCTGCCAAGCACACGCTGGCTTTTGTGGGTGCTGTGCCTGGGAGGAATTCCCAGCTCAGTCGGAGCCCTCGGGGGGTGGGTACTCACCAGAGTGTGGCCCCGGTCCCATCCTCCATTGTCAGGATTCCGGAGCAGGTGGCTGGCGTATCTGGCGAGGCTCCAGCCAGAACATCAACTCGGCGTGGGAGAGCAAAGGGAAAGCTCTTCCTACAGGGCGATGGAGCGGCGTGAGAGAGCAGGCACGTCTGCCTAGGGTGGAAGGAAGATGGCGGCGAACACCTCCGGGTCACAATCGGTGCCTGGGAGTCCTGGTCCGGTAAGGGTGCATGATGATGATGGCAGAGGCGAGAGAACGGGACCGGTGCGGAGGATGACAATGCTTGCGAGCGTGTCGGCTGCAAGGGACTTGCCAGCAGCAGATGGGGGAGAGGACGGCTTGCAGCCTGGAGGTCGAGACCCGTGGTGCAAGAGGACCGGTCTGAAGTGGAAGCCAGCAGCGCAGGGGAAGGGGAGCTGAAAGCAGTGAGGGAGGCTGGACCTGCGGCTGGGGGGGGGGGGGTCCCTGGCCCCACACAGCCTGGTGAGTTCCTCTGCTCTTTTACCTTTTCTTTCCCCTTCTTTACTGACTGGAGTGGGGGGTCAAGGAACGGGAGGTATGAGATAGGACTACTGTGCAGGGGTCAGATATGCTTGCCCGGGATGTTCTGGCTGGCTTGAGGGAGCCCTTGCAGAAACTGGAGGGGGCTGCGGTACAAAGGGGGCGATGGACACGACCTAGAGAGGGTACCAGAGGAGTCGGCGCCTGGAACACCCCCTTCCCCGGTGCAAGTGGGGTTGGGGATGGGGATACATCAGGTGACAGGCAGTGTAGCTGCGGGAGCAGAGAAGTCCAAGGATGGGGACAAGGAATCGGATAAGGCGAGACTGGCAGACTCGGCTAAATGAGAGGTATATGTTTGCTTCGAGGGGCCCCTGGGGGCTCACCTCAAGCCTGAAGTAAAAGACAAGATTTGGAAGGGGGAGTATGTGGAAATTTTTTCTCTACTCCCTCTTGAAAAATTGAACTTGGACCGGGGAAAACCTGAAGGAAGATGAGGAAAAGCGTAGGTATCGCCTCATCCCTCACATGTTTGCCAGTTGGTTGCAAGCATTTGCAATACTGGCAAGTGTGATCAGCGCAAAAGAACCAGAGAGTTGTTCGGCCCTATTTTGTTAATTAAATGCTACTGTGGAGGCTAATAGGGTTTTTTGGTGGCGTGGCATGGCTCTGCTACAATGGGCAGCGGAAGGCCGTCCAGCCTGCTATTCCCTGGTACCATAAGGATATCGGTCTCTGGATGAAACTGATGACGCCGGCCAAAGTGGGGAACCATTTTTTTTCCAGGAGGGGCTGGTGGCACCTCCACCTCAGGTACGTTGGCTTCTAGGAAGAAAGGACATGCTGGTAGTTTAAAAACAGTTTCTTCCCATTCAGTGGGACCTGTCGTTTTAAACACGAGTTTTCTGAGTGTAGCGACGGCCATTCTCTCGCATGCTGATTCAAGGAAGGAAAAGGTTGGGCGGGCGATGGGTCTGGAAAAATGGAGGATTCCGGTGAGAGTGGAAAGAATGTTTTTTTTTCCCAAGTAGATCCCTGGATTGGGAGTATACCTGCCTCCTTGGGAGGGTTTTACGGAGGGTTTTCGTATCCAGTGCACGTTGGGGGGGGGGTTCCACCTTTGCCCAATAATTTAGATTCGGCACTCTAGTTCCCAGAGGTGGTGTCAGAGAAACTTTTGAAGGAAGTTTCCCTAGGTAGAGTAAGCGGACCTTTTTCCTCTCCTGTTTCCGGGCCTAGTTGTGTCCCCCCTGGGGGTTGTTCCCAAAAAAGAGGTGGGCAAGTACCATTTAATACATCATCTCTCCTACCCTAAAGAGGGCTCGGTCACTAATGGTATTGACCCACAGGCCTGTGCGGTCGCCTATACATCGTTTCACACGTACGCATGGGTGCGTACGTATGGCCATGGTTCATTGTTGGTCAAGACGGATGTGGAGGCAATTTTTCGCCTGCTCCCAATTCATCCGGACAGTGTGCACCTTTTAGGATGTCAATGGCAAGGTTCGTATTTCGTTGATCACTGTCTACCGATGGATGGGATGTTCCATTTCCTGTACTCTGTTTGAGGCCTTAAGGCTTCATGCACACGAGACGCAGATGCAAACGCTGCTGGACACATGTTGAAACCGGCGTTTAGAAACGCGCGTTTTGCCGCGATTTTTACCGCGATTTAGCGGCGTTTTACCGCGTTTTACCGCGTTTGCGTCTAGAAGCGTTTAGTTAAGCTAACATCATAGACCCTCCCCAGCTCAAAAATTAACTATTTCAGCAATTTTGTGAGACCAGAGTGAGTAGCAGCAGCTGTGAGAGCTGCAGTGTACTTGTATTTAGCGTGTCACTTGCCACGGCACCTGCCACAAGTTGTGGATTGTCCACTTGCCACGTGACTTGCCACATCACCTGCCACGTCACTTGCCATGTCATCTGCCACAAGTTGTGGATTGTCCAACTGCCACGTCACCTGCCACAAGTTGTGGATTGTCCACTTGCCACGTGACTTGCCACATCACCTGCCACGTCACTTGCCACGTCACCTGCCACAAGTTTTGGATTGTCCACTTGCCACGTCACTTGCCACGTCACTTGCCACAAGTTGGGGATTGTCCACTTGCCACATCACTTGCCACCTGCCATGTCACTTGCCACAAGCTGTGGATTGTCCACTTGCCACGTCACTTGCCACGTCACCTGCCACGTCACCTGCCACGTCACCTGCCACAAGTTTTGGATTGTCCACTTGCCACGTCACTTGCCACGTCAGCTGCCACGTCACTTGCCACAAGATGTGGATTGTCCACTTGTCACATCACCTGCCACATCACTTGCTACATCACCTGCCACGTCACCTGCCACAAGTTGTGGATTGTCCACTTGCCACATCACTTGCCACATCACCTGCCATGTCACTTGCCACGAGATGTGGATTGTCCACTTGCCACGTCACTTGCCACGTCACTTGCCACGTCACTTGCCACGTCACCTGCCACGTCACCTGCCACGTCACTTGCCACGTCACCTGCCACAAGTTTTGGATTGTCCACTTGCCACGTCACTTGCCACGTCAGCTGCCACGTCACTTGCCACAAGATGTGGATTGTCCACTTGTCACATCACCTGCCACATCACTTGCCACATCACCTGCCACGTCACCTGCCACAAGTTGTGGATTCTCCAATTGCCACGTCACTTGCCACATCACCTGCCACGTCACTTGCCACGAGATGTGGATTGTCCACTTGCCACGTTACTTGCCACGTCACCTGCCACGTGACTTGCCACGTCACCTGCCACGTCACTTGCCACGTCACCTGCCACAAGTTTTGGATTGTCCACTTGCCACGTCAGCTGCCACATCACTTGCCACAAGATGTGGATTGTCCACTTGTCACATCACCTGCCACATCACTTGCCACATCACCTGCCACGTCATCTGCCACAAGTTGTGGATTGTCCACTTGCCACGTCACTTGCCACATCACCTGCCACGTCACCTGCCACAAGTTGTGGATTCTCCAATTGCCACGTCACTTGCCACATCACCTGCCACGTCACTTGCCACGAGATGTGGATTGTCCACTTGTCACGTTACTTGCCACGTCACCTGCCACGTCACTTGCCACGTCACCTGCCACGTCACCTGCCACAAGTTTTGGATTGTCCACTTGCCACGTCAGCTGCCACATCACTTGCCACAAGATGTGGATTGTCCACTTGTCACATCACCTGCCACATCACTTGCCACATCACCTGCCACGTCATCTGCCACAAGTTGTGGATTGTCCACTTGCCACGTCACTTGCCACATCACCTGCCACGTCACTTGCCACAAGATGTGGATTGTCCACTTTCCACGTCACCTGCCATGCCACCTGCCACAAGTTGTGGATTGTCCACTTGCCACGTCACCAGCCACATCACCTGCCACAAGTTGTGGATTGTCCACTTGCCACACCACTTTCCACGTCACCTGCCACGTCACCTGCCACAAGATGTGGATTGTCCACTTGCCACGTCACTAGCCACATCACCTGCCACAAGTTGTGGATTGTCCACTTGCCACATCACTTTCCACGTCACCTGCCACAAGTTGTGGATTGTCCACTTGCCACGTCCCTTGCCACGTCCCCTGCCACATCACCTGCCACAAGTTGTGGATTGTCCACTTGCCACGTCACCTGACACAAGTTGTGGATTGTCCACTCGCCACGTCACTTGCCACATCCCCTGCCACAAGTGGATTGTCCACTTGCCACGTCACTTGCCACGTCCCCTGCCACAAGTGGATTGTCCACTTGCCACGTCACTTGCCACGTCACCTGCCACAAGTTATGGATTGTCCACTTGCCACGTCACATGCCAGTCACCTGCCACAAGTTGTTGATTTTCCACTTGCCACGTCACGTGCCAGGTCACTTGCCGCGTCACCTGCCAGGTCACTTGCCACGTCACCTGCCACAAGTTGTGGATTGTCCACTTTCCACGTCACTTGCCACTTCACCTGCCACGTCATTTGCCACAAGTTGTGGATTGTCCACTTGCCACATCACTTGCCACCTGCCATGTCACTTGCCACAAGTTGTGGATTGTCCACTTGTCACATCACCTGCCACATCACTTGCCACATCACCTGCCACGTCACCTGCCACAAGTTGTGGATTGTCCACTTGCCACGTCACTTGCCACATCACCTGCCACGTCACTTGCCACGAGATGTGGATTGTCCACTTGCCACATCACTTGCCACGTCACCTGCCACGTCACTTGCCACGTCACCTGCCACAAGTTTTGTATTGTCCACTTGCCATGTCACTTGCCACGTCAGCTGCCACGTCACTTGCCACAAGATGTGGATTGTCCACTTGTCACATCACCTGCCACATCACTTGCCACATCACCTGCCACGTCACCTTCCACAAGTTGTGGATTGTCCACTTGCCACGTCACTTGCCACATCACCTGCCACGTCACTTGCCACGAGATGTGGATTATCCACTTGCCACGTCACTTGCCACGTCACCTGCCACATCACTTGCCACGTCACCTGCCACGTCACTTGCCACGTCACCTGCCACAAGTTTTGGATTGTCCACTTGCCACGTCACTTGAAACGTCAGCTGCCACATCACTTGCCACAAGATGTGGATTGTCCACTTGTCACATCACCTGCCACATCACTTGCCACATCACCTGCCACGTCACCTGCCACAAGTTGTGGATTGTCCTCTTGCCACGTCACTTGCCACATCACCTGCCACGTCACTTGCCACAAGATGTGGATTGTCCACTTTCCACGTCACCTGCCATGCCACCTGCCACAAGTTGTGGATTGTCCACTTGCCACGTCACCAGCCACATCACCTGCCACAAGTTGTGGATTGTCCACTTGTCACACCACTTTCCACGTCACCTGCCACGTCACCTGCCACAAGATGTGGATTGTCCACTTGCCACGTCACTAGCCACATCACCTGCCACAAGTTGTGGATTGTCCACTTGCCACATCACTTTCCACGTCACCTGCCACAAGTTGTGGATTGTCCACTTGCCACGTCCCTTGCCACGTCCCCTGCCACATCACCTGCCACAAGTTGTGGATTGTCCACTTGCCACGTCACCTGACACAAGTTGTGGATTGTCCACTCGCCACGTCACTTGCCACATCCCCTGCCACAAGTGGATTGTCCACTTGCCACGTCACTTGCCACGTCCCCTGCCACAAGTGGATTGTCCACTTGCCACGTCACTTGCCACGTCACCTGCCACAAGTTATGGATTGTCCACTTGCCACGTCACATGCCAGTCACCTGCCACAAGTTGTTGATTTTCCACTTGCCACGTCACCTGCCAGGTCACTTGCCGCGTCACCTGCCAGGTCACTTGCCACGTCACCTGCCACAAGTTGTGGATTGTCCACTTTCCACGTCACTTGCCACTTCACCTGCCACGTCACTTGCCACAAGTTGTGGATTGTCCACTTGCCACATCACTTGCCACCTGCCATGTCACTTGCCACAAGTTGTGGATTGTCCACTTGTCACATCACCTGCCACATCACTTGCCACATCACCTGCCACGTCACCTGCCACAAGTTGTGGATTGTCCACTTGCCACGTCACTTGCCACATCACCTGCCACGTCACTTGCCACGAGATGTGGATTGTCCACTTGCCACATCACTTGCCACGTCACCTGCCACGTCACTTGCCACGTCACCTGCCACAAGTTTTGGATTGTCCACTTGCCATGTCACTTGCCACGTCAGCTGCCACGTCACTTGCCACAAGATGTGGATTGTCCACTTGTCACATCACCTGCCACATCACTTGCCACATCACCTGCCACGTCACCTGACACAAGTTGTGGATTGTCCACTTGCCACGTCACTTGCCACATCACCTGCCACGTCACTTGCCACGAGATGTGGATTATCCACTTGCCACGTCACTTGCCACGTCACCTGCCACGTCACTTGCCACGTCACCTGCCACGTCACTTGCCACGTCACCTGCCACAAGTTTTGGATTGTCCACTTGCCACGTCACTTGCCACGTCAGCTGCCACATCACTTGCCACAAGATGTGGATTGTCCACTTGTCACATCACCTGCCACATCACTTGCCACATCACCTGCCACGTCACCTGCCACAAGTTGTGTATTGTCATCTTGCCACGTCACTTGCCACATCACCTGCCACGTCACTTGCCACAAGATGTGGATTGTCCACTTTCCACGTCACCTGCCATGCCACCTGCCACAAGTTGTGGATTGTCCACTTGCCACGTCACCAGCCACATCACCCGCCACAAGTTGTGGATTGTCCACTTGCCACACCACTTTCCACGTCACCTGCCACGTCACCTGCCACAAGATGTGGATTGTCCACTTGCCACGTCACTAGCCACATCACCTGCCACAAGTTGTGGATTGTCCACTTGCCACATCACTTTCCACGTCACCTGCCACAAGTTGTGGATTGTCCACTTGCCACGTCCCTTGCCACGTCCCCTGCCACATCACCTGCCACAAGTTGTGGATTGTCCACTTGCCACGTCACCTGACACAAGTTGTGGATTGTCCACTCGCCACGTCACTTGCCACATCCCCTGCCACAAGTGGATTGTCCACTTGCCACGTCACTTGCCACGTCCCCTGCCACAAGTGGATTGTCCACTTGCCACGTCACTTGCCACGTCACCTGCCACAAGTTATGAATTGTCCACTTGCCACGTCACATGCCAGTCACCTGCCACAAGTTGTTGATTTTCCACTTGCCACGTCACCTGCCAGGTCACTTGCCGCGTCACCTGCCAGGTCACTTGCCACGTCACCTGCCACAAGTTGTGGATTGTCCACTTTCCACGTCACTTGCCACTTCACCTGCCACGTCACTTGCCACAAGTTGTGGATTGTCCACTTGCCACATCACTTGCCACCTGCCATGTCACTTGCCCCAAGTTGTGGATTGTCCACTTGTCACATCACCTGCCACATCACTTGCCACATCACCTGCCACGTCACCTGCCACAAGTTGTGGATTGTCCACTTGCCACGTCACTTGCCACATCACCTGCCACGTCACTTGCAACGAGATGTGGATTGTCCACTTGCCACATCACTTGCCACGTCACTTGCCACGTCACCTGCCACAAGTTTTGGATTGTCCACTTGCCATGTCACTTGCCACATCAGCTGCCACGTCACTTGCCACAAGATGTGGATTGTCCACTTGTCACATCACCTGCCACATCACTTGCCACATCACCTGCCACGTCACCTGCCACAAGTTGGGGATTGTCCACTTGCCACGTCACTTGCCACATCACCTGCCACGTCACTTGCCACGAGATGTGGATTATCCACTTGCCACGTCACTTGCCACGTCACCTGCCACGTCACTTGCCACGTCACCTGCCACAAGTTTTGGATTGTCCACTTGCCACGTCACTTGCCACGTCAGTGCCACATCACTTGTCACAAGATGTGGATTGTCCACTTGTCACATCACCTGCCACATCACTTGCCACATCACCTGCCACGTCACCTGCCACAAGTTGTGGATTGTCCTCTTGCCACGTCACTTGCCACATCACCTGCCACGTCACTTGCCACAAGATGTGGATTGTCCACTTTCCACGTCACCTGCCACGTCACCTGCCACAAGATGTGGATTGTCCACTTGCCACGTCACCAGCCACATCACCTGCCACAAGTTGTGGATTGTCCACTTGCCACATCACTTTCCACGTCACCTGCCACGTCACCTGCCACAAGTTGTGGATTGTCCACTTGCCACGTCCCTTGCCACGTCCCCTGCCACGTCACTTGCCACAAGTGGATTGTCCACTTGCCACATCACTTGCCACATCACCTGCCACAAGTTGTGGATTGTCCACTTGCCACGTCACCTGACACAAGTTGTGGATTGTCCACTCGCCACGTCACTTGCCACATCCCCCGCCACAAGTGGATTGTCCACTTGCCACGTCACTTGCCACGTCCCCTGCCACAAGTGGATTGTCCACTTGCCACGTCACTTGCCACGTCACCTGCCACAAGTTATGGATTGTCCACTTGCCACGTCACATGCCAGTCACCTGCCACAAGTTGTTGATTTTCCACTTGCCACGTCACCTGCCAGGTCACTTGCCGCGTCACCTGCCAGGTCACTTGCCACGTCACCTGCCACAAGTTGTGGATTGTCCACTTTCCACGTCACTTGCCACTTCACCTGCCACGTCACTTGCCACAAGTTGTGGATTGTCCACTTGCCACATCACTTGCCACCTGCCATGTCACTTGCCACAAGTTGTGGATTGTCCACTTGCCACGTCACTTGCCACCTGCCATGTCACTTGCCACAAGTTGTGGATTGTCCACTTGCAATTGCAATTGTTTAAAATATTTTTCTACTGGTTTTTCATCATTTGCAATCATTTTTGAGATTTTTAATGTAAAAAAAAAGGTCACCTTTAAAAACGCATATAAACGCAAACGCGGCAAAACGCGGTAGCGGTGTTTTGCCGCGTTTTACCGCGTTTTGCCGCGTTTTGCGTCTGAAACGTGGAAATTTTTGCTTCTGAACGCATTTTTTTGCTTCTGGAAAAACGAGATTAAACGCAACTGCATAAAAACGGAAAAAAACGAGACTGTGTGCATGGACACATAGGATAACATTGAATGAGTTCAGGGGCAGTTGAAAAAACTGTCCAACTGCATCTGAACGCGCGTTTAACTGCGTCTCGTGTGCATGAGGCCTTAGTTCTTTTGTCCAATGGGTCGTGTGGGATGTGTCCGGCCTGAATTCCATCATCCACTATCTGGAGGATTTTCTGTGCATTGGGCCACTTGCTTCCAACACCTGCGTGGTTTTGCTGGGGACGCTGCAACACATAGCAGGCTGTTTCGCCATTCCTTAGGCCCCAGAGAAAATGGAAGGCCCGGCGACTGAGCTGCTTTTTCCTGGCATAACTATCGTTCGGTAGCCATGGAGTACCAATTGCCCAAGGACAAACTTTTGGCTCTGCGGAAGGAAGTGGGAGGCACGGCAAGCAGGCGCAAGATATAAATGAGGGAGTTGCAGTCCTTGCTTGGGAAATTTAATTTTGCCTGCAGGATCATTCCCATGGGCAGGATTTTTTGCCGCCAACTTTCCTTGGCTATGGTGGCCGTCATTGCCCCATGACACTATATTCCTTTGACTAAGGACCTAAGGGGCGACCTTAGGATTTGGGACACTTTTTTGGAGTCTTACAATGGGTGATCCCTGTGGATGTTGGGCCCAGTCAGCAACGCTGACTTGGCTCTGTTTACGGATGTGGCTGGGTCGGTAGCTTCCACTGTGACAATATGGGGGTGGTGACAGCTATAAGTAATATCTCAGCCTTCTCGCTGCCTGTAGTGCACCTTTTACGCCATTTAGTACTGCTCTGCCTACACTGAATGCTTTCATTTAAGCTGTGCACATTCCTAGGGTATGTAACAAGATAGCGGGTGCCTTGTCACGTTTGCAGCGGGACGAGTTTTGCAGGTTGGCACCAGAGGCGGAGCAGCATGGGACACCTTGTCCGCAGCGGTTGCGGACGATTGCATTGGAGTTGCTCTGGTTTAATTCAGGATTCCCTGAGTGTTGCGATGTGGTAAAGCTATTCCAGGGCATGCCGGGAATGTAATTCTTTGGTGTCAGAGTTAGGGAGGCTGGAGCCCGGGGGGGAGGTGTCCTCCTTAGTTCTGTATTTTGTGGTGCGTAATTTTATTCGGGGGGCTTCTGCGTTGGCCGTAGACCACAAATTGGTGAGCCTAGCCTTCTGGTTTAAGTTACAGGGTAGTGGGGATGCACAAAATCCTTTGTTGTCAGGCAAGCTATGAAGTCGTACCACAGGTGTCACCGTACCAGGAACTCCTGGTGTCCAGTATCTGTCTCCATATTATTGGAGCGCCTGCTTTTGATCTGTTCTTTAGCTTATGAACGGACTATATTTCAGATAGCCTTTTTGCTGGCATCGGATGCATCGGTACAGATTGGAATATGTCATTCCAAATCGGATCAGGGAGGCAGAGGGGTACACTTGGAATTGTTCCAGGGAAACATTGTGGGTCTTTGCCCAGTTGTTGCTCTGGAACAGTTTTCTGCAATACGACCACAGCTAGTGGACCCCCTGGTTAACTATTTTGCCAGACTGGCAGGGCCCCCGGATGTACTTATTATACATGTAGGGCACAATGATTTAGGTATCAGATCCTCTAGAGAGCTTATCCGAGATATTTGTTTTGACTTTCTCAGGCTTCATAGTGATTTCTCAGGCACCATCATACTTTGGTCGGATATTGTGGGCCGAACGGCATGGCGGGAGGCCAGATCAGTGAAAAAGATTAAGTCCAAGTCAAAGTCAATAAGGAGGTGGGGAAGTTTTTTGTTAGGAATGGGGGGGCCTTGTCCTCAGACACTTGGAGTTGGAGTCTGACACTTTGCAATTTCTGAGGGGCAACGGAGTTTACCTCAACTCAGTGGCCACTGACCTGTGGCCTCTGATGTTGGTGGATGAATTGCAAAGGGCCTTTCGTGTGTGGCGGGCGCTCAGGTGTAAGGCTTTACACCTGCAGCGCTGTGGCTTTTTTGGGGTCCTTAACAGCGGTATAATTCTGTTCACTGGGTAAATGGTGGGGAACCATCTCAGGTATCGTATCCTCGAGTGGGAATGGTTCACTGCGTAGTGACCGGGTAGGGTTAAGAACCCTGGGTGGCTGAGGTCAGCTGGGTTTAGGTTTGAGTCAATAGGTCACGGCTGGGGTGGTAACTCAGCTAGCTGATGCCACTGGCACAATAATGGTATGGGTATATTGGTACCATCAAGGATCTCAAAATCATATCTGGTTTTTGGTCAGTTAAATATTATGTTGGTTTTTTAAATAAAGCTGTTTTGTTACTAAAAGGTAATTTTCAGCCATTTTACCCCACCCCAGGTGTTGTGTGTTTATTTATGACAGAAAGGGATTTACATGGGTTACAAGGGAAAGGGGATGAGGTAAGTGGGTGATTAGTTCTTAGCTACCCTAGTCATGTATTTGTTCCTGTCCCCTACACGGACAAATCATGGGTTTACCTTAAAATGAGACCTAATCAAGGTACATACATTACATATTGTTTATGACATACGTTACCCTTTTAACGAATTGAGCATCAAATATAAAAAGCTTTATAAGATTGCAGAATCTTGTTAGGATTTAGGATTAGGAAAACTGAAAGAAAACATTTATTGATTAATGTAAGATTATAGGTGAATTCATATATCAGATTGTTCATTACAGTCTGGGACAAAAAAAAGTGTTTGAAGGACATGATCTAGGGCTAATCAGATAAACAATCACACTTCTTAGTTTTGCTGGCAGTTGTTACAAAGGGCTTGATCAAGCGGAGTAACCACCTTTCACCACCTCTCATAATGTTGTTAAGACCTAAACAAGGAAGTTCAAAGTTTAACCAGGAACAAAAAAAAGCAGGAAGTTAAATAAGAATTCAAGAACATACAGCATATTATTGAGGGATGTAGTCATAGCCAACTATACAGTTGTAAATAGGGTTGCCACCTTTTCTTCAAGCCAAACCCGAACACTTTAGCAGCGCCGGCAAATATTTTTTTTTTGTAGTACATTAAATTCATTACCACTGTACATTGTAATGAACAGCATTTTTGTTATGTTGTATACATTATACATATAGTTTTGTGATTAAATAACATTTCTGGAGGGGGTGATGGGTGCAGTATGTACAGGAGAGGAGTGTGGAGGGTATGATGGGGGCAGTATGTACAGGAGAGGAGTGTGGAGGGTATGATGGGTGGAGTATGTACAGGAGAGGAGTGTGGAGGGTATGATGAGTGGAGTATGTACAGGAGAGGAGTGTGGAGGGTATGATGGGAGCAGTATGTACAGGAGAGGAGTGTGGATGGTATGATGGGTGGAGTATGTACAGGAGAGGAGTGTGGAGGGTATTATGGGTGCAGTATGTACAGGAGAGGAGTGCTATAATGGGTGCAGTATGTACAGGAGAGGAGTGCTATGATGGGTGCAGTATGTACAGTAGAGGGGTGCAGAGGGTATTATGGGTGCAGTATGTACAGGAGAGGAGTGTGGAGGGTATGATGGGTGAAGTATGTACAGGAGAGGAGTGTGGAGGGTATGATGAGTGGAGTATGTACAGGAGAGGAGTGTGGAGGGTATGATGGGAGCAGTATGTACAGGAGAGGAGTGTGGAGGGTATGATGGGTGGAGTATGTACAGGAGAGGAGTGTGGAGGGTATTATGGGTGCAGTATGTACAGGAGAGGAGTGCTATGATGGGTGCAGTATGTACAGGAGAGGAGTGCTATGATGGGTGCAGTATGTACAGTAGAGGGGTGCAGAGGGTATTATGGGTGCAGTATGTACAGGAGAGGAGTGTTATGATGGGTGTAGTATGTACAGGAGAGGAGTGCTATGATGGGTGCAGTATGTACCGGAGAGGAGCGTGGAGGGTATGATGGGTGCAGTATGTACAGGAGAGGAGTGTGGAGGGTATGATGGGTGCATTATGTACAGGAGAGGAGTGTGGAGGGTATGATGGGTGGAGTATGTACAGGAGAGGAGTGTGGAGGGTATGATGGGGGCAGTATGTACAGGAGAGGAGTGTGGAGGGTATGATGGGGGCAGTATGTACAGGAGAGGAGTGTGGAGGGTATGATGGGGGCAGTATGTACGGGAGAGGGGTGCAGAGGGTATGATGGGGGCAGCATGTACAGGAGAGGAGTGTGGAGGGTATGATGGGGGCAGTATGTACAGTAGAGGAGTGCAGGGGGTATGATGGGGGCAGTATGGGGAGGGAATTCTTGCAGTGTCTGGGGGGTGACTATGGAATGAAGTCCCTCAGCTGGGGGGTAGTAAGCAGCTCGAAGTGATGTCTGTATGAAGTGGTCTGGGGGTGATATAAGCTGGGGGGGGGAGTTAGAGGCTGAGAAGCGGTCAGATAGGGATGTCTATAATTAAAAAAAAAAAGCTATTGTGGTCATCTACTAAAATATACACAACAATACTATTCAATGAAAACAATGTGTTATAAGATGCTGCCCCCAGAGATAATTTGAAGGTAATGTATGACCATTCATATATCCTGTGTTCTCCAGGCTCTGGACTATCAGAGGTGTAAACTCGCCACATACACACGGGGTTAAGTGAATGGTCATAAATGACATCACATAATCTGGACAGAGGTTGGGGAAGTTTGTGTACATAGATAAGTGTGCTGCTTGGGAGATACTGTGATCTGACTGCAGACTCTTCCCCTCCCCCCCCCCCCCCCCCCCCCACACACACACACACACACACACTCACTGCTGTCTCTTCTGATTCTTAAACCTTCACAAAATAAACTCTCCTGGAACTTTTCTTAGTATAATAATAAGTCAGCTCACCTCTTGATGAGCAGCCCGACAGCAGCTCCAGTGATCTTCTCCGCTCCGCCTCCCCCTTCTCCCAGACCAGGCACTAGTGATTGCAGAGGGGGGAACAGAGATAATGGAGATCCTGCAGGAGCCTGGAGGGGGAGACAGAAAGGAGCTTCAGATTCCCAACACACACATAAAAGCACAGTGTGTGTATTTATTGAGATGAAATGATACTGCTGCTGTGACTGTCTCCACAGTGGCATGTATGCTAATGAAGCTCCCCTCTGCCAGAATGGTCTGTCCGGGATTCAGGCAGTCTGAAAACCGGGCAGATGATTCAGAACCTGGACTGTCCGGGTGAATCCCGTACAGATGACAACCCTAGTTGTAAAGGGAAACTGTTTTTTTTTTTTATGTTTCTTACATATGCATTTACAAAATGATTATTTGCTTAATATATACATTACATAGTTATAAAACTGTCTCCAGCACTTGAGGTAACAGCCATTCTTCTACTCACTGACCAGTAATAGTGGGGAATTCGTCACCTGATAGACACTAATACCAGGTTCTCTTTTTACAACTAACTACCAACATCATGGCATGCTTTCCCTTGCTGACCACTGACTCTGGGGCATTTTTTTTCTCTTCCTAACCATAACTCTGGGGCTTTCTTGCTCCCCCTGATCACAGCTGCTGGGACATTTTTTTCCACCACTGACTACCATTGTAAGGAGCACTCAGGCAGTTGCACTCTGTATTCTGTGCTGTATTTTACAGTACATATTCTTGACCCTTACTCCACCTACCCGGTTAAAAGAGGTTTCCTTACACCTCTAGTCTAAACACCCTTGGAATATTGACAGTGAATGAAAGGGCACAGAGTGGTATGGGTGCTAAGAGTTTAAACAGAGGTGCTCACTTCTCATAGAATAACTTGCCAGGGATGTGCTCAAGCAGACTGCAGCGAGATCACCAAGGATGCAGTGGAGGGTGCCACCAATGTTCAGACTAAAATAGCAGCTGGTAGGAGTACCAGAAACCAAGACAAGCTGGCAGCAGGTTTTAAGACAGGCCAGGAAAACAGATAGCAGGCAGGACATGAGACAGAATGGCGGTCAGGGTGCAGGCTGAAGTCACAGGAAATCAACAGAGTTGCGATCAGAAGGCAAGCCATGGTCACACCAATAAATTAACAGAATTGTGGTCAGGAGGCAGGCTAAGATCATACTAGGAAATCAACAGTATTGTGGTCAGGAGGCAGGCTAGGATCATACTAAGAAATCAACAGTATTGTGGTCAGGAGGCAGGCTAGGATCATACTAGGAAATCAACAGTATTGTGGCCAGGAGGCAGGCTAAGATCATACTAAGAAATCAACAGAATCATGGTTAGAAGGCAGGCTAAGGTCACACTGGGAAATTAGCAGTATGGTTAGAAGCTAGCCAGGTCAGCAATGAGTAAACAATGGAAGCCAGGCTCAGGATCAAGCTGGGTCACAACAGAAGGACAGTGCAAAGACAAGTCCAGATGAAAGCTGAGTAAGCAATGGGTAGGTGCTAGTTTGGGCCACAGGTAAATAGCTGAAGACCATCGAGCAACTTACTAGTTATAGTGATTGTAAAGGTGCATTAGAAAAAAAAAAGTTATACTTACCTGCCCTGTTGCAGTGGGTTTGCACAGAGCAGCCTGGATCCTTCTCTTCTCCGGTCCCTTTTCTGTGCTCCTGGCCCCTCCTTCGGGCCGGAGGTTCTTTACGGCATGACCAGTCCTGTCCAATCACGGCTGATCACGATGTAAACAAGAGCCGTTGATCGGCTTTTCCTCACTCGTGTCTGACAGACACGAGTAGAGGAGAGCCGATCGGCGGCTCTCCTGACAGGGGGAGTTTGTGCTGATTGTTTATCAGCGCAGCCCCCCCTCAGATGCCCACACTGGACCACCAGGGAAGCCCCTAACATATGGATGACTAGGTACATCCACCCTGGCCATCCACATGTGCCAACTTATGCCCAACATGCCAATCAGTGCCCACAAATGGGTACTGACTGGCACCATTATAGAACTAATAAAATCAGTGATGCCCAGCAATACCACCCACCAGTGTAATCAGTGCCATCCATCAGTGTCTGTAAGTGCCACCTATGAGTGCCCATCAGTGCCCTCCTAGGAGTACCCATCAGTGTTGCCTATGAGTGCCCATCAGTGCCACATACCAGTGCTGTCTATCAGTGCCACCTATCAGACCCCATCATCAGTGCCACCTCATCGGTGCCAAATGGTGCCACCTTAGCAGTGCCCCTCATTGAAGAAGAAAATGTACTTATTTACAAAAAAAATTTAAGAGAAACAAAGAAACTTTTTTTTTTTTTTTAAACATTTTTGGTCTTTTATTTGTTGCGCAAAAAATAAAAATCGCAGAGGTGATCAAATACCACCAAAAGAAAGTTCTGTATGTGGGAACAAAATGATAAAAAATGTGTTTGGGTACAGTGTAGCATGACCGCGCAATTGTCATTCAAATTGCAACAGCGCTGAAAGCTGAAAATTGGCTTGAACAGGAAGGTGTATATATGAGTGCCTGGTATTGAAGTGGTTAAATTGGCACCGAGACTGGAATTAGGCGTGCATGCCTGTGGACCTGTACTTGAGAACTAGCATGCTCCCATAAATTAGCATGTTCTTGTGAATTAGTCTGCTCTCACAAATGAGGAAGCATGCCACGTACACACGACCAAACTTTCCGGCAGAAAAGGTCAGACGGACTTTCGACTGACTTACGACGGACCTCAAATTTTCCGACAACAAAATCCGATCTGACTTTTTCTGATCGCTCGTAGAGAATTTCGATCAGACAAAGTGCCACGCATGCTCAGATCAAATTACGAGACTGATCGGATTTTCCGACAAACTTTGTCCGACTGTGTGTATGCAACACCAGTTTTGGACAAAATCTGTTGGAAAAAATCTGATGGATTTTGTTGTCGGAATGTCCGACCGTGTGTACAGGGGCTTAAGCGTTTGCTGGGTTTTAAATTTAGGTCACTGGGGTTGGTGTACTAAAACTGGGAAGTGCAAAATCTGGTGCAGCTCTGCGTAGAAACCAATCAGTTTCCAGGTTTGGTTGGTTGTCAAAGCTTAAAGGGATTGTAAAGTGAATATTTTTTTTTTAAATAACAAACATGTTATACTTACCTCCACTGTGCAGCTCGTTTTGCACAGAGTGGTCCCGAACCTGCTCTTCTGGGGTCCCTCGGCGGCTGTCTCTGCTTCCTCCCGCAGGTACTTCTATAGAATGCATTAAGCTGAAAAAACATTTACCTTTACAACCCCTTTGAGTCCATTCACTCAGGGGCAACTTTGGATCCAACTTGAAGTCATCCCAAGTTGCTTCGGCAACATGATAAAATCAATGTAAGTGAATGAGAGCCCTCTTAATGTACACTACTGAAGTCGCTCCGACTTCAGAAAAGGTTCCTGTACTACTTGAATCCGACTTCTAGGCAACTTGTACCCATTGATTTCAATGGAAGTTGCCTCCAAGTCTGATCCCCGTCTTAACTGAAGCAACTTTCCAGGAAGTAAAAATAGTTTTCTAGGCAAACCCCTCCCTCCCACAGAGCTGATTATTATGTGATTGGCCACTGGCAAAGTCCCCTGTCCTGGAGGCAACTTCAAATTGCCTTGTAAGTTGCCTCAAGTCGTGCTGCGATTCATATTCAAGTTGTGTCCAAGTTGCCTCCCAAAGTCTTGCTGGAAGCCATGTTGCCCCTGTGTGAATGGACTCTAACTGAGCAAGCTGAAGTTAGAAGCTGATTGGCTACCATGCACAGCTGGCCCAGATTCTGGTTTCTCCAGTTTTTGTAAATAAGCCCCTGTGTATCCTTCTGTTGAGGCTTACATTTCATGATAATGGTTGCATACATCCTGTCTGTTCCAAAAAAGAGCACAGAATTTCTAAGCATGGTCTCTCTGATCCCGTTCGTTATGACCTTTGATTTCCTGGACTTGTTTGTCCTGACCTCACTGATGCAACACCTGCTTTAACCTTGACTGTGTTGCTAACAACATCATACTGCTCCTTACTTTAAGGCCCGTACACACGATCGGATTTTCCAACAGGAAATGTTTAATGATAAGCTGTTGGCGGAAAATCCGACCATGTGTATGCTCCATCGGACAATTGTTGTCGGACTTTCCGCCAACAAATGTTGGTTAGCATGTCTTCAAATTTTCCAATTTCCAATTGCAAATGTGTGTTGTCTGATTTTCCGATCGTGTGTACACAAGTCCACCTGACAAAAGTCCAAAGTACAAACACGCATGCTCGGAAGCAAGGACAGTCAGAAGCGGTCAGTTTTGTAAACCAGTGTTCGTAATGGAGAATTAAAATTTGTGACGTGGCAAATTATGAAATCTCCAATGCAGCGCACATTCTCTTCTTCTTTAATGGGATAATAATGAAGCTGGTGACACTGATGGAGTTATTGCAAACTAATTTTCAAAGGCTTTTTTCTCTAGTGATATCAAGAATATTATTTTTTTTAAAATTTTTTGGCAAGTTACCACAACACCATTATCCTGTAGTTTTTAAGATCAAAGATAAAAACTATGTTGGTGTCTCTTGTTAATTTTACATTGTTTTTTGTATTTTACATTGTATTTGGGGGGCGCCACAGGGCTTCCCCAAAGCACCAACCCCCCCATGTTGAGGGCATGCGGCCTGGTACGGTCCAGGAGGGGGGGGGGGCGCTCGCTCGTCCTCACCCCCTTCCTGACCAGCCAGGCTTCGTGCTCGGATAAGGGTTTGGTATGGATCTGGGGGGGGGACCCCCACGCCATTTTTTTGGCGTAGGGGGTTCACCTTAAAATCCATACCAGACCTAAGGGCCTGGTATGCTCCCGGAGGGGGAGCCCACGCCGTTTTTTTTTTTTTAATTTGCTGTGGAGTTCCCCCTTGAGAGCTCATTCTCTGATTGGCCACGGCAAAAGTCGCCTGGCCTGGGGCGACCTAAATTCGTGTTGTAAGTCGCTCCAAGTCATGTTGACGAGTCGTGTCCAAGTTGCCTCCAAAAGTCACGTTGTAAGTTGTGTTGCCCCTGTGTGAACCGGCTCTTAAGGTACTGTTTGAGGGGTAAAGCAGGAAATTGAACCCGTAGGTGTAAAATCCTTTGCAAAACAAAACCAGAGAATTTCCAGCTCAATATACCAGTCAATCTTCTACTAACCAAATTATTCTGTCTAACAGTTTGCAGTAAAGACAGGGGATTAGTTAGCCTACATCTGCAAATACATGCGTAGGGTGCAGAGCCGCTAAAAGGCACTCCAATGTTTCTGCAGTCCTAACTCGTATGAGATATTCTGCAATGGAAGCACATGCATTCTAATGGCTAGATAGAGGGCCGGTGGGCATGGAGGGAGCCCAGCCCTCCTTAAAGGCACAGGGGCACACTGGACACCCAGCGCATAGCACAATGGCAGCAAAGGTGTCCAGTGTGTCCCCTCACCAGTATTACATCAGTAACAAACAACTGGCCATTGCCCCCACCTTTAACTGGTCTTCACAGCAAGAAGCACATGATCCTCCTCTTCTTGGGTCCCCGGCCATCATTCTTGGCCCCTCCCTCCTGCCAAGTGCCCCCAGAGCAAACAACTTGCTATGGGGTCACCCAAGCAGTCACCCTTCGGAGCTGCAGCTCTGTGTGTCCATTCACACACAGAGCCATGGCTTGGCCACCGCCCCCTCTCTTTCTCTTGTTGGCTCACTGGCTATGATTGACAGCAGCGGGAACCAATGGTTCCCGCTGCTGTCTCAGCCAATGAGGAGGGGAAGCTGAGGTTACCGTACACATCATTGTATCGCAATGGGGCTTAGGTAAGTATTAGGAGTGGCTGGGGGGGCTGCTGCACACAGAAGACGTTTTACCTTCATGTGTAAAAAATCTTGAGCCTTTACAACCACTTTAAGGTACTGTTCAAGAGTGAGATACGTGCAGAGTTCAGGAGTACACTACATACAGAGGGCAGAGGTCAGGAGTACGCTACAGAGTGCAGGGGTCAGGGGTGCCTTATGTACAGGGTGAAGAGTGCAGGAGTATACTATGAGCAGAGTGCAGAGTTCAGGGGTGCACTGTTTACAGAGTACAGAGTTTAGGGATACACTATGCACAGTGTGCAACCCCAGCTTCAACCCCCTTACCCCCCTCCCCCAATGCTTCTTCACAGCTCTACTCTCTCCTACCTGGCCTGTTTCTAGTTCCTCCCTGTGTAGGCAGCTCTGCTGCACTTTGCAGGGAGATGTTCTCTCTCTCTTTCTGATCTGTCCCCACTGTGCCTCCTATGAGTGCATGCAGGGATCTGTCAGATCCAAGAGTCACTGAGACGACCTGTCCCTTGTAAACACAAAGGCTTCTGTGTTTAGGAGTGACAATGGGCAGTGAAAGCGGAGAGAGAGAACCGGAGGTGGCACAATGAAGTTCCTCCACATTCCGGCTGCAATGGTTCGAGGGCCACATGACAGGACCCTTTGGCCCTTGTGTTTGACATATGTACTTTAGACATTGTGCGAGGATTTTCTGAGTCTGTAAATACAGACTACATCAGTACATCGAAAATACATAGTACTGTCAATAAAATGTACAAAATGTACAAATAACAAATGTAACAAAAAGAACATCAGTCTGCAGTATACCGCATAGTTCTAAGAAGGTATAGCAAATCCTTCATGAAGTTACTGGAATTAGGATAATGCTGTCTGACTTGGAGCTTGAAGAAGGTAAGTATCATGGTCTGCACAAGGCTTGTTTTTTAATCGTACAATAGGTCTCATTCTCTAGTGTATGTGGAACGAAGAGGGGAACAAGAGAAAACTCAGGAGGCATGGGTCCCAATATTAAGTGAAAACTGGTTTAGCTACAAAACCATAAAACATGGCAAGGAGAGAGGCAGAGCAGGAAGAAAGAAAGAATAAAAAAAAGGCAACTGGGATGGAAGTACAAAAATAAGGGGGGGGGGGGTCATTAGACATGAATTTTCATATAGTAATAGCAAGCATTAGATCCCAGCTAGTTGGTTTAGATAATTCACCCAGTGTTTGTGATTCCAGGTATTAGGTCTAGGTACTGTGAAGTGCAAGTATATGCCGTCCATGGCACTTGTGAGTGCATTTTAACATTTCTTTCATCTCAGTGAAAGTACTACACAGTGTTTCTGTGTTTTGGAACACTTTTTTCTTTTCTTATTACTTTATTTTCTCTTTTTTCAGACAGACTTGGCCATTGTGGAAAGACAAACACAACGTTCTATAACAGAGAAATCAATTATTCAACATAAGGCAGCCCAATTAGAATTGAAACTAGAAGGTGCCGTCCAAGAAAGGAAAAGGTTAGAAGATATGCATGAATTTCAATCGCGGCAGCAAAATACAAATTTTGAAAGGGAAAAGGTAAATATTTGGTGTCTTGTTAGCTATGTAATTGAGATCAGCATTAAATAAATCTGTATTAATGGGACATAAAGGATTCCATGGCTAATGCTTCTGAAAATGCTAGTTGTCTGGTTTTCATGGTGATTGCCTTACTTTAATAGTTCCATTCAATGACATTGTAAAGGTACATTTTTTATTTTCTACATAGCTTCCTTTAAGCTAGTGCATTGTTGGTTCACTTATCTTTTCCTTCGATTTCCCTTCTAAATGTTTTTTTTTCTTTGTTTTCTTTGTCTGAATTTCTCACTTCCTGTTCCTCCTCAATAAGCTGTTCAGTAAGCTGTTCTGGCTGACTAACCACCAGCTCGAATGAGGGTGAGAAGTTTACCGAGGAGAAACAGGAAGTGAGATATTCAGACAAAGCAAAAAAACATTTAGAAGGGAAATCAAAGGAAAAGGTAAGTGAACCAACAATGCACTAGCTCAAAGGAACCTATGTAGAAAATAAAAAAATTACCTTTACAACCCCTTTAAGTTATGTAGATTTGGGCTTTTCTATAACTTCAGAACAGCATACTTGTTGTCAGTCGGTGGACCAGAATGTTTTGCCGCTTGTGGGTCAGCAATAACAGACCCACATATAGTGTGTACTGTATATGTATATTGTGGTGCTTTGTCATCTTAGTCTTATTTGTACTCTAGTGCACATATGCAGTAAAAATAAATATATAGATGTGAATGCCATGTTTATTGCAGTACCCTGTACTGGCACAAATATAGCAAGTGCCATTTCTGGTGCACTGAAGGTCACCAAATCCTAATGGAATGCATTAATGCAATGCACGTCAGCACATTAACACTCACTTGAATGAGCAATATGTGTTAAAAATAAGTTATGATACATTTACAATTTGCTGGCATCGTGTCTTTTGTTAGTCAGTTTTCATTCTTCGCTTTCTATATCCTGTTAGGGGTGTGTGAGAGGAGATCTTTTTTTGTGCTGTAGGACCGAAGGCACTGAATTCAAGCAAAGTTGTTTATACATATTTTTGTATTACTGTTCAATACAAGATGTATGGGCGCAAATCACACTGCAAAGAATTGCATTCGATTTGAACAGGAACGTGGTGCGATTCCTCACCGAATTGCATGCAATTTCTCCCACCGTTCCTGTGTGTGTGTCTGTGTATAGAAAGGAATTAAAGCGCCATCTAGTGGGCAATTCCAAAAATGTTAGAACTCACAGTACATAGAGCCTGCATGCACAGGCCAATGTAGGTGTTCACAGGGCTGGAGGAGAGGTGGTCCACCCCCCAAGCTGACATCACTTCTGCCCTATACCAACGGGGTCCTGGAAATTTTCCTCCAGTCATGTGAGCACTTCCAGTGGCCCTGATCTGCTACCATTGGTGGCCTGGGACACATTGAGTATGTAGATTACATGTGGCCAGATGTATTGTGAGTTCTAACATTTTTAACTGCCCACTAGATGGGGCTTTTCCATTTTTATACACACACGAACAGTGAGGAAAATCGCATGCAATTTGGAGAAGAATTGCACTGCATCCCCATTCAAATCGCATGTGACTCTTTGCAGTGCGATTTGTGCCAATTTTTTTTGTATTGACCCAAACTGCAAAGTATCGGTATCAGTGAGTACTGACTGGAAGTATCGGTACTCGGCTTCACCGATAAAAATCTAGCATCGGTGCAACCATGATGACAATCTTACTGAGGAGTGTGGTCACCCTAGGACAGGGAATGCACTACTACTACAATGCTACAACCACATAACACCTCCCTCTTTTCTCTATAATAAAGGGAGATGTTTTGAAGTCCACAGAGATAGCTGGGTACAGTGTTAACTGATTGCAGTTCTGAGGCAGAGAGCAAGATTTCTAGCAGGATTAACTGCTATGTTTTTTGTATGCACTTATCGAACAGATATAATAAAAGCCTTTCAATAATATACAGACCAAGAAGGAGGAAGTTGGAGAATTGTATTTTTAGAATTTGCATACACTTTAAATATAATTGAAATTGTCAAACAAAATATTACTTAATATGCAGGCTACTAGCAACTATCCATATAACAATTAAAACATTGACACCTGCTGGTAGTAGGAAAACCGTGCACTAAAATTTTTGTAACATTTTATTTTTCATAATGCATGTTCAATTCATTGTTATAGACTTTTGAATTAAAAGCAGGTATCAGTGATTACTACTATTTTTAATAGTAAAAATCATGATATAAATAAATATTTACTTTAATACATGTACATTTATTTTTCCTGTAGAAGGACCTTCTAGAGACTATATCGTTAAAGGAGGAGAAAATAGCAGAACTGAAAGGTAAGATTAAAAAAAAAAAAAATATATATATATATATATATATATATATATATCTCTATCTATCTTAAATAAACCTCTTAAGTATACATGAAATTAAAAAGAAAAAGTGTGTATGTATGTATAAGATAATAAATAAATATATATATATATTCGTACAAAGTAGCATTGATCTCAAATCGCAGTTAAAATTGCGGCCGCGAAATTGTGGTAAAATTGCGCGACTTTGAAGTCGCACACGCGTAAAAGGGGCCTTAGGAAAATAAATAAATACATGAATAAGAAGTAACTGAAATCTGAAGTATGAATAGGATATTCACCTGTGTATGGTATTTTTTTAATTATAAATATGTAGCAAAGTCCCAGGGCCCTTGAAGCCCAATGGTGACTGGTGACCTCCAGAGTTAAGGACAGCTGACATCAGGGCTGGACTGGGACAGAAATTTGACCCTGGACTTCATCCAGAATGGCCCACTTACATTTTGAGTGTCCCATCATCACCCCCTTACATCAGAGTGTCCCATCATCACCACCTTACATCAGAGTGTCCCATTACCAGCCCCCTTACATCAGAGTATCCCATCAGCACCCCCTTACATCAGAGTATCCCATCAGCACCCCCTTACATCAGAGTGTCCCATCAGCACCCCCTTACATCAGCAGCCCCTTACATCAGAGTGTCCCATCAGCACCCCCTTACATCAGAGTGTCCCATCAGCACCCCCTTACATCAGAGTGTCCCATCAGCACCCCCTTACATCAGAGTGTCCCATCAGCACCCCCTTACATCAGAGTGTCCCATCAGCACCCCCTTACATCAGAGTGTCCCATCACCAGCCCCCTTACATCAGAGTGGCCCACTGAGCCATCGGCCCACCGGGAAACTCCCGGTAGTTCCGATGGCCAGTACATGCCTGGCTGACATCCTTCAGTGTAGAGTGGGTTACAAGGCACGGTGGGTGTAATGCAGGATGAAAAGCTGAGCGCCAGACACTTTTTGAATGCAAAGAGATTTATTGTCTCTTAAACATAACTGTACAGAGAGGACTAAAGATGGGCTAACATCCTTGTGTACATGAAACAGAGAACAGGGTCCACCCTTATGAGATTTTAAAGGCCCTAGTGGTGATATAACACCTACAAGCAAAAATGGGTATTACCGTATTTATCGGCGTATAACACGCACCCCAAGTTTAGGAGGGAATTTAAAAGAAAAAAACTTTTAGGAGGGAAGTTTAAGGAAAAAACTTACATTTAAATGCCCATCAATGCAGCCTTATCATTGTCATTTGCAGCCTTGTCAGTCATTTGCAGCCTTGCATTGCAGCCTTGTCAGTCGTTTGCAGGCTTGTCAGTGTCATTTTAAAAATGGCACCACCGAGATACAGAGCAGATGTCCTGTATATCTCGGCGGTGCTCGTTCTCGGCCGTTCTCAGCGGCTCTCGGGTATTTTCGGCCACACTCGGAGAACGGCCAAAAATAGCCGAGAACAGCCGAATATACCCGAGAACGGACGAAAATACCTGAAAGCTACCGAGAGCGGCACAGAAGATTAGGAAAGGAGGGGGATCGGTGTATAACATGCACCCCTGATTTCCCCCTGATTTTAGGGGGGAAAAAGTGCGTGTTATACGCCGATAAATACGGTATATATAAAAATAAAAATGTATTATAAAGGATTTAAAAAAATACATGATATACAAATACTTACTGTGAAAAGCATGCCTAATATTATTATATGACAACATGACATAATGACTAGATGTTGTAAGGGTCCCAGGAGACAGCACAATATAAAATGCAGGCTTCACACCCAACGCATTTCAGTAATTATTTCCTTCTTCAGGGGTGTATCAAAAAGATGGAGCCATTCATACTATAAATGCAAAAAGATAAAGTTTAAACAAATACAGCGTATCAAGGCATAAAAAAAATACTATCTGTCTATTTATGGAAACTAAGTCCAAGGACAGACTTACATGTTGATGGTAAAAAAAAATCACATATTAGCCACATACATTTAGAAATTTAAAACAGCCAGATCCTAACCTGGGGTAACCCATGCACCATAGAACCACTCACAATTTTTAGCTACTAGTGGTGAGGTATGCAGCTTTCAAACCAAAAGGCCTGCATGAAAGATATGTATATAACACGATTGTTGTAATCAGCATAACATGGAGGTAAAGCTTTAACTATAGAATTCAGAGAATACATATAAAAAGATTCAATTGTAGCGCCGTCTCCCAATGAGCACGCGCTATTTGTTTTGTAAATTTAAATTTCTCTAAAACCACAGTTGGGTTTTGGGGTCAATTGTTCTAAATTATGGTCTCAGTACCAGTTTGGCTGGATTGCACTATGTTCTGCTTGACCATAGGTGTCAGTGTCACCTCTGGCAAGCATGAGAACGCTGTCCGGTTGGACACATTGGATGCCAATCTCTCTCGCAACCAACCAGTGAGTGTGTCATCTTGCTGGGAATTCTGGGAGGGGGAACTTAAGGTGCTGAGGTCATGCGATACGGGGTTCTGGTCCAGAGGATCATTCTGTCTTCTTGGTCCTGGTCCTCCTGACCAGCCCTCAGTGGCCCTCATGGCCTGGGGTGCGGATCCATCTGTTTATGAGTCTTGGGGCTGGCTAGCCCGAGGCGCAGTAACTGGAAGGAGGATTCCAAGGTGGTCCGGTGCCGTCTTGTCTTTGGAGAGGCCCAGCAACTGAGAACGCAACTAGGGGAGGACTCTTCAGAAGAGGGCCATGCAAGAGGCTGGCTGCTCGGTAAGAGCCTGGAAGCTAAGTTGACAGACACCAGGTGAATCCACACTCATATGGCATCGCCAGACCGGCTGCAAGATACTGGTACCATACGAGGGTTCTCTAATTTCAAATATCCTTCAGTTACAACCAAGTCTGTGGCAGAGACTTTTTATTTACAAATTCTACAACCAAGTCTGTGGCAGAGACTTTTCTCTATCTGAACCATCTATCGGTTGCTAAATCTGCTGAGTGGAGATTTATCCGATGGTTGTAATATCCGGTTGCAAATGGCTATTCTCTGGATGCTATGGTGAGAGATTTATGCAGTACCAAGAGCACCTGAACTTCCTACCTTTACCCACTATCCTTTATTAAGAGACTGTGTTTTGTCTACCATTTTGCAAATAAAAATTCCTAAAGTGGATCCAGTGTCAGTCTCTACAGTTCTGTGGGCCATCTACCTCAGAAAACCCCTAGACGCATACGAGGTCAAGAAGGTAACGGTAAGCCCAAATTTAACCAGCTGCTCCTCTCGGGGATCAGTGCTACACAATAATCAAGATAAGGCATTAATGTCATCATTTTGTAGCCTACAATATATGAATCTATGCAAGACCAATATGGTGGCCATTACAAACCAAACAAAAAGAGCAGTATCCCTGCATTACTTTTTTTGCAATCTGAAGAATGAAATAATTTCTGAAACTAGTTGGGTGTGAAGCCTGCATTTTATATTGCGCTGTCTCCCGGGACCCTTACAACATCTAGTCATTATATCATGTTGTCATGTAATTATATTAGCCACGCTTTTCACAGCAAGTATTTGTATATCATGTATTTTTTTAAACCCTTTATAGTATAATTTCTATTTTTATATATAATACAGATTTTTTGCTTGTAGGTGTTATATCACCACTAGGGCCTTTAAAATCCCATAAGGGGGAACCCTGTTCTCTGTTTTTTAAAAATAGCTGTGGGAGAGAGGATTATAGGGCCAGAACACCTTTAGGTAGATGCAATGTTAATTGTCAGACTCCGAGACTTCTACAGAGAGACAGCTATGCAGGTGAAGGCCTCCAGCCGGACACCACTTCTGTATGGGTAGTACCGCTGTCTCCTATGGCAACAATCTTGTAGCTGTTACTAACGGTAAAGGTTTTCAACTATCTGCAACATGAACAGTTCTCTTTTAACTCACACTCACTCACTGTGGGTCTTCACTCAACGAACTCCCAGTCTCTCTCACTAGACTTCAGATCCAATAGCCACTGGATCCCCTAAGCTCTTCCACTGTAGCACTCAGTATCTTCCTCAAGCACCACCCCAGCTTCACTGCTGGGTCCACTCACAGATACTCCTCAAGCTTCACCCCTGCTGACACGTTAGGTCCCTGGCTTGACACTCCACAAGCATCACCTCTGCTGTCGCACTGGGTCCCTGACTTGGCACTTGCTGATGCTTTCCCACTTCTTCACTGTACCCGGTTGGCAAGAAGTCTGCTCTGGTACTGGCCTCAGCTCACTCACTGTGGTCTCTGGTAACAAGATGGTCCCTTTGTGGCGACAGCTTCCCCGCCACCTCCAACCATGACTGGTTCCCTGCTTGGCAGAACCGTTACTTCTGGTTGGACTACAAGCCCGCAGTCCCAACCCTGCACTACTTCTGGATAGGCTCTCAGATAGCCTAGCAGCCGTATGTCCCCGGGATAGGCTTTAGGTTTCGGACCTAGCAGCAACCTAGCAATATGACACACATCCACCCAGACAGCCATCCAGGTGGCACAGAACCCTGATCACCTGACTCCACCCAACTAAATAGGTTCTCCCAGCAGGCCAAGGGACCCAAGAAAATCACTGCCCATTGGCTGAGACACGCCATTCATTCCTAATCTGTCCTTGCAATGCCATTGTCTTATCTAATGTCACCAGCTATCCAGGCTATCTAGTGACAGAAGAGAGAAGTGCAGCAATTCCAGAATTGGGGCAAAATAAATTGACCTCCTAACAATTGGCCAAGGCAACCATCACTTGGCAAATAAATTTAATAGCAACCCTGCCTAAACATCAGGGTGCTACAAATACGTTTTAGAAAAGTACAAAAAATTACAAATATAGAAAAAAAATATAACACCTGAATAAGGATAAGGGAACCAACACACAAATATTCCATATTTAAATAGCAAATCTGTGATTTGCCCATGGTTATTTTAGCCATAGGGTGTGAGGAAAGCCCTGTGAAAATTAAGTCACTAAATTTGAAGCCTACACAGGGATTTATGCTGGGTTCACACTTGTGCGATCACAGACATCGCATGTGATTCGCACCACATTTCTGTGCTGCATTGCCATTTCACAGTTCGCACCGTGATTCGCAGATATCGGTGTGAAACACTGGCGATTCAGGTGCAATACAGGAACCCACACAGGATTCACAGGGTTTCCCACATCACATGTCCCAGTTCGCACTTGTGCGATGCGGAAAGCCCTGCAAATCCTGTGTGGGTTTCCGAATCGCACATCAATGTAAAGTTAGTGACATCCCCAGTTCAGTTCGCAGATCGCAGTGTAAATTCTGAAATGGTGCAGGAGTTGGATCACATAGGTGTGAACACCCATGCGATCCAATTCCAGTGCAGCCCAAAAAAAGGGTCCTGCACCATTTTGGTGCGGATGCGATATGTTTTCAGCAATTCAGGCTGAATTTGCATCACACAGACATCGCATGTGATCTGCACAGCAATGCGAATCAATGCAATGTCTGTGATCGCACAAGTGTGAACCCAGTCTTAAACTCAGGTGACAGTTCTGATTGATTGAATGATAATGCAGCAATTATATGGAGTTCTCCGTACCCGAGATTACTGGACATTTCCTTTGGCTGCCAGTGCTAAAGAGAGTATACAGTCATGGCCGAAACTGTTGGCACCCCAGAAATTTTTCCAGAAAATCAAGTATTTCTCACAGAGGCGATTCAGTTCGCATTGTGTGCTATACAAGTATTTCATTCATTCATTCACAGCGAAGTATTGCAGTAAGACATGTTTTGCTATACACATGTTTATTCCCTTTGTGTGTATTGGAACAAAACAAAAAAAGGGAGGAAAAAAAGCAAATTGGACATAATGTCATACAAAAGTTCAAAAATGGGCTGGTCAAAATTATTGGCACCCTTTCAAAATTGTGGATAAATAAGATTGCATCAAGTATGTGATGTTCCTTTAAACTCACCTGGGGCAAGTAACAGGTGTGGGCAATATAAAAATCACACCTGAAAGCAGATAAAAAGTTCACTTAATCTTTGCATTGTGTCTGTGTGTGCCACATTAAGCATGGACAACAGAAAGAGGAGAAGAGAACTGTCTGAGGACTTGAGAACCAAAATTGTGGAAAAATATCAACAATCTCAAGGTTACAAGTCTATCTCTAGAGATCTAGGTTTGCCTTTGTCCACAGTGTGCAACATTATAAAGAAGTTTGCAACCCATGGCACTGTAGCTAATCTCTCTGGGCGTGGACGGAAGAGAAAAATTGATGAAAGGTTGCAACGCAGGATTGTCCGGATTGTGGATAAGCAGCACCAAACAAGTTCCAAAGAAATTCAAGCTGTCCTGCAGGCTCAGGGAGCATCAATGTCAGCATGAACTATCCGTCGACATTTAAATGAAATGAAACGCTATGGCAGGAAACCCAGGAGGACCCCACTGCTGATACAGAGACATAAAAAAGCAAGACTACAGTTTGCCAAAATGTACTTGAGTTAGCCAAAATCCTTCTGGGAAAACGTTTTGTGGACAGATGAGACCAAGATAGAGCTTTTTGGTAAAGCACATCATTCTACTGTTTACCGAAAATGGAATGCGGCCTACAAAGAAAAGAACACAGTACCTACTGTGAAATATGGTGGAGGTTCAATGATGTTTTGGGATTGTTTTGCTGCCTCTGGCACTGGGTGCCTTGAATGTGTTCAAGGCATCATGAAATCTGAGGATTACCAAAGGATTCTGGGTCGCACTGTAGAGACCAGTGTCAGAAAGCGGGGTTTGCGTCTGAGATCTTGGGTCTTCCAGCAGGACAATGACCCCAAACATACATCAAAAAGCACCCAGAAATGGATGGCAATAAAGTGCTAGAGAGTTCTAAAGTGGCCATCAATGAGTCCAGATCTAAATCTCATTGAACACCTGTGGAAAGAACTTAAAATTGCTGTTGGGAAAAGGCGCCCTTCCAATAAGAGAGACCTGGAGCAGTTTGCAAAGGAAGAGTGGTCCAAAATTCAGGTGACAGGTGTAAGAAGCTTATTGATGGTTATAGGAAGCGACCGATTTCAATTTTTTCCAAAGGGTGTGCAACCAAAGATTAAATTAGGGGCAGGGGCGGACTGACTACTCATGGGGTCCCCGGGCAATCAGAGATTATGGGGCCCCCAGGCAATCAGAGATTATGGGGCCACACTGTATACGCAGACATGTTTCTATTGGCTGAGAAGGTACTGGAGAGGTGGGGCAGTTATAATCTCAGGATTTTTAGACCAAAAGGATGTCAGTAAGGGACATTTCAGAGACAGATGTAAAAAAAAAAACACAGATTTTTTCATACTGTCCCTGGTTTTACTGAGGCTGGCAACCCTGATGGCAACCCTGATGGGGCCCCCTAGTGGCCGAGGGGCCAAATGGTCAGTCCGCCCCTGATAAGTTTTGTGTGACATTATGTCCAATTTGCTTTTTTTCCTCCCTTTTTTTGTTTTGTTCCACTACACACAAAGGGAATAAACATGTGTACAGCAAAACAAGTGTTACTGCAATACTTTTCTATGAGAAATACTTCTAGAAAAATTTCTGGGTTGCCAACAATTTCGGCCATGACTGTATGGTATTAAAAGGAAAGGTAAGTACAAGCTGCTGGGAGTGAGAGGTATAAAAGCATAACATACATATTAGCATTCTTACCGATCCAAGTAAATAGACTGGAAGCCAGAAAAACTACATTCCTGCTATATAAGTAATTTGCATATTTATAGCCATAATAATTTAGTGCATTGGGAGAGTACAAAATGACACAATCAATCATCTGTACTAAAGCTATAAAGAAATAAAATAATAGCCACAATGATTTTATATTTATGAAGGTTTAATAAAGATGTGATTTGAAGAATTTCTCACAATCCTGATGCGCTGAATTCTGTTTATTGTATTGGGGAGGATGTCACCATTTTCCACACAGGGGGCAGTGGGCCTTGACATCAAATATTATCGCTTCAATAATATTTATCCACTTAAGGGCCGAGCCTCTTTGGCCCCTTTCACCATTCAGATCCGCCTGTCAGTTTTTTTAGGCGGATCTGAGCGGTGACACGCCCGCTGATATCCGATCTGCCCCAATCCGCTCCGCAAAATCCAGACGGATGGAAACCCTATTTTCCATCCGTCTGACGGAAGAAAAACGGACAGGTGGTCCGTAAACGTCTGAACCCCCACAGGGGAGAGCAGACTCTCTGACAGGTCCATCCCTGCACAGAGTGCAGAGACGGACTTGTCATCCACCAGCTCAGTGGGGATCAACAGAGCGACCCCTGCTGAGCAAGCGGATGCTAAATACGGACAGCCCTGTGTGAAAGGGGCCTTTCTGAGATTTGGTGTTTACAAGTTAAAATAATTTTTTTTGCTAGAAAATTATGTAGAACCCCCAAACATTATTTTTTTTTCTAACACCCTAGAGAATAAAATGGCGGTCATTGCAATAATTTCTGTCACACCATATTTGCGCAGCGGTCTTACAAGTGCACTTTTTTTGGAAAAAATGTATTTTTGCATAAAAAATAAGACAACAGTGAAGCCCATTTTTTTATTTTTTATTGCAAAAGATAATGTTACGCTGAGTAAATTGATACCCAACATGTCACACTTCAAAATTGCGCCCGCTCCTGGAATGGCGACAAACTTTTACCCTTAAAAATCTTTATAGGCGACGTTTAAAAAATTCTACAGGGTGCATGTTTTGAGTTACAGAGGAGGTCTAGGGCTAGAATTATTATTCTCGCTTTAATGATCACGGTGATAACTCGCATGTGTGGTTTAAACACTGTTTTCATATGTGGGCGCTACTCGCGTATGGGTTCGCTTCTGCACACGAGCTTGGCGGGATGGGGAAAAAATATTTTTCTTATTTATTTTACTTTTTATTTTTTATTTCTACACTGTTCTTTAAAAAAAAAATGTGTCACTTCTATTCCTATTACAAAGAATGTAAATATCCCTTGTAATAGAAAAAAAAGCATGACAGGACCTCTTAAATATGAGATCTGGGGTCAAAAAGAGCTGAGATCTCATATTTACACAAAAATGCAATAAAAAAATAAAAATAAAAAATTGTCGTTTAAAAAATAAATAAATAAAAAATGTCCCTTTAAAAGTTATGGGCGGAAGTGACGTTTTGACATCACTTCTGCCCTGCAATGGTATGGAGACGGGTGGGGGTCATCTTCCCCTCACTCATCTCCATACCTAACAGAGAGAAGGATCTGATTGCCTCCACCGCTGTCAGCGGCTCCGGTTATTTGCTATTTCTTTTCCCCACAAAAGTGGAGTTACCCCTTTAAAATGGAAGGGTACACAAAGTAAAAACTGATTGTCTAATATCAATGTAAGCCAAGGGTCTCAAACTGGCAGCCCTCCAGCTGTTGCGAAACTACAGGTCCCATGATGCATTGCAAGGCTGACAGTTTTAAGCATGATTCCCACAGGCAGAGGTATGATGGGACATGTAGTTTTGCAACAACTGGAGGGCTGCCAGTTTGAGACCCCTGAATTGTAAGCTTTTATTTCTCATGGGGAAAAACTATAGAAAATAACAGGATGCACAAGCAAGATTAATTAAAATGTTGACATACATCTGTTGTGACTTTCTTCTGATCCGCAGTAAAACAGAAGACCTTAGTGTATCCAGTGACAAATGGCCTGGTTTGGGGCACATTTATGAATCACTGCCTAGCTTGTGCTTGAATAATTCAAACTATTTGAATTATAGGGCCATGTGTATGCTAGATGATTATTGTGTCCCAGATTTTTATGGCGATTCTTTACCAGTCCTTGTTATTACACTGGACACTAGCCAATGCTGTTTTTTCTAAAATTGTAAAGCAGAAATGGCACCAGGAAATGATCAACACAAAGGCAGAAGCATGCACAGCCTTTCATACACATATTTTGCTGGCCAGTGCATTCATTAAAGCGGTCCTGCACACACTTTTTTTACTTTATCTCACTGCCTTCCTAATCTGCCAAAGAGTGCTAAATGGCCTTTTTTTTTTTTTTCAATCGTACCTTATAATTGCTTACCCGGTCTATATACACATGCCTCTGTGTCTGCGGCTGTGGGCGGGGTTTGTGCGGGTATCCGCATCATTTCCTGTCTCCTGGGATCTGGTGTCATTCATCCCAGGAGTCAGTGCGGACAGCTGATGCAAAATCCTGTTATGGCAACATAGTTGTTTACGTCGCTCGGCACTGTTGCCAGTGCGCATGCGCGGGAACCAGCAAGGCATGCTGGTAGTTCTAACGAAAGGGAACAAGCAAGTGATTGCTTGTGGGCTTCAAATGCCCACAAGCAAAATGAAAACTCAGTTTTCTTTTTAAAAGTGCCAATTTTATCAAAAAATGGACCTGGATACCGGACAGACATCTAACAAGTGAGTTTAACGTTCGACTGCTAATACTTGTAACATGAGAAAAATAAATAAATGTGTGCAGAACCGCTTTAACCACTTGAGATCCGCGCTATAGCCAAATGACACCTACAGCGCTGATCTCCTTTGCCGGGACTACGTCCATTGACATCGTCCCGTGCACGAGCGGCCTGTGCGCCCCCTGAGGGGCACGCGCGGCGCGCTCTGTGATCGGCGAGTCCATGAGACTCGCCTGATCACCGATCCGTGCAAGGGGTCGATCCCGACCCCTTATCACGTGATCAGCTGTCAGCCAATGACAGCTGATCATGTGATATAACGGAGCCGGTAATCGGCTATTATTCCTCCTCGCGCTGACAGCGCGAGGAGAAGAAAAAAAAAAGCCGATCACCGGCGGCCGTGATCGGGACATCAGTCCCGATCACGGCCAGCCCTGCTAGTGCCCACCTGCCCCCTGCCAGTGCCCACCTGCCCCCTGCAGTGCCAAATGTTTAAAAAGTAAGTGCCCCCGTCAGTGCCACCCAGCAGTGCCACCCACAGTGCCACCCAGCAGTGCCCACAATCTGCCTCAAAGGTGCTGCACCCCAGTGACACTTATCCGTGCCCATCAGTGTCATCTACCAGTGCCCAGCAGTGCCGCCCATCAGTGCCCAGCAGTGCCACCTATCAGTGCCCATCAGTCCCATCTATCAGTGGTACCTATCAGTGCCCATCTGTGCCACCCATCCGTGCCACCCATCTGTGCCCATCTTTGCCCATCAGTGCCGCCTTATCTGTGCCCATCGGTGCCGCCTTATCTGTGCCTATTAGTGCCGCCTTAACTATGCCTATCAGTGCCCACCAGTGCAGCCCATCAGTGCCCACCAATGCAGCCCATCAGTGCCCACCAGTGCAGCCTATCAGTGCCGCCTAATCAGCGCACTTCAATGAAGGAGAAAAATGACCCGTCTGCAAAATTTTATAACAAACTATTAAACATGATTTATTTTTATTTTTTTGCATCTTTTTTTGTTTGTTTAGCAAAAAATAAAACTCTGAGCTGTAACTAAATACCACCAAAAGAAAGCTCTATTTGTGGGAAAAAAATGATAAAAATTTCATTTGGGTACAGTGTTGTATGCCCGCGCAATTGTCATTCAAAGTGCATCAGCGCTGAAAGCTGAAAATTGGTCTGGGACTGAGGGGGGTTTAAGTGCCCAGTAAGCAAGTGGTTAAATAGTCATCCCTGCCACAAAATTTTGCATGCAATATTGGGCTACGATACTGCATTTATATAGGAGTACTGTGGTATATGAGTTCAAAGGTACCATACTGGAGTAGCCACTTCATTATGTTACGCATGACACTGAAACAGACCCCTCCTGTACAGATGTGTACAACACCATTACAGGTCCATGGTTTTGCATTACTATAAAATGTCAAAAAGCCATCACAATAGCACAATGACCTCAACAGGTCATCACAATAATCTCAACAGGGGATCTGCCATACAAGCTGTGTAGCCTGAATGGAGGAATCTGTTATATGCTTTCTGTTTAGCTTGAAGGCAGAATGAAAAAAATAATATGTGTATGGCCAGCTAAGGCTTGATTCACACCTATGCATTTTACCTGCTTTTTGCATTTTGCAGAATTGCATTACAGCTCATTTAACATGGTTTCCTATGGAACACGTTCTGTAGAGCAAGTCTGCAAAATGCAAAAAGCACTAAAAATGCCATAGGTGTGAATCAAGCCTTAAAGTGATACTAAACACACACAATTTAATTGACATTGTACCTTCTATTTCTATATGTGGATGATGGCACTGTAATTATTTTAATTTAAAAAAAATTAAGTATCTTTCCTAATCCAAATACAGCTGTCACATGACTCAAAATCTCTCTTAGCCTGTCTGTAGGAAAACATGAGCAGGATGAGCTTTTAGTATCTCACAAAAGTGAGTACACCCCTCACATTTTTGTAAATATTTTATTCTATCTTTTCATGTGACAACACTGAAGAAATGACACTTTGCTACGATGTAAAGTAGTGAATGTACAGCTTGTATAACAATGTAAATTTTCTGCTCCCTCAAAATAAGTCAACATGCAGCTAAAATGTCTAAACCGCTGGCAACAAAAGTGAGTACACCCCTAAGTGAAAATGTCCAAATTGGCCCCAAAGTGTCAATATTTTGTGTGCCACCATTATTTTCCGGCACTACCTTAACCCTCTTGGGCATGGAGTTCACCAGAGCTTCACAGGATGCCACTGGAGTCCTCTTCCTCTCTTTCACGACAAAATCAGAGAGCTGGTGATTGTTAGAGACCTTGCGCTCCTCTACCTTCCGTTTCAGGATGTCCCACAGATGCTCAATAGGGTTTAGGTCTGGAGATACACCTGGCCACTCCAACACCTTTACCCTCAGCTTCTTTAGCAAGGCAGTGATCGTCTTGAAAGTGTTTTTGGGGTTGTTATAATGTTGGTATACTGCCCTTTGGCCCAGTCTCCGGAGGGAGGGGATCATGCTCTGCTTCAGGATGTAACAATACATGTTGGCATTCATGGTTCCCTCAATGAACTGTAGCTCTCCAGTGCTGGTAGCACTCACGCAGCCCCAGACCATGAAACTCCCACCACCATGCTTGACTGTAGGCAAGACACACTTGTCTTTGTACGCCTCACCTGTTTTTTGCCACGCATGCTTGACATCATCTGAACCGAATACGTTTATCTTGGTCTCCTCAGACCACAGGACATGGTTCCAGTGATCCAGTCTTCAGAAAACTATTTGCAGGCTTTCTTCTGCATCATCTTTAGAAGAGGCCTCCTTCTGGGACGATAGCCATGAATACCAATTTGATGCAGTGTGTGTCGTATGGTCTGAGCACTGACAGGCTGACCCCCACCCCTTCAACCTCTGCAGTAATGCTGGCAGCACTCATCTATTTCCCAAAGACAACCTCTGGATATGACGCTGAGCACGTGCACTCAACTTCTTTAGTCAACCATGGTGAGGCCTGTTCTAAGTGGAACCTGTCCTGTATGGTCTTGGCCAACGTGCTGCAGCTCAGTTTCAGGGTCTTGGCAATTTTCTTATAGCCTAGGCCATTTTTATGTAGAGCAACATTTCTTTTTTTCAGATCCTCAGAGAGTTCTTTGCCATGAGCTGCCATGTTGAACTTCCAGTGATGAGAGAGTGAGAGCGATCACACCAAATTTAACACACCTGCTCCCCATTCACACCTCAGACCTTGTAATGCTAATGAGTCACATGACACCGGGGAGGGAAAATGGCTAATTGGGCCCAATTTGGACATTTTCACTTTGGGGTGTACTCACTTTGTTGCCAGTGATTTAGACATTAATGGCTGTTTGTTGAGTGATTTTGAGGGGACAGCAAACACTGTCATACAAGCTGTACACTCCCTACTTTACATTGTAGCTAAATGTAATTTCTTCAGTGTTGTCACGTGAAAAGATATAATAAAATATTTACAAAAATGTGAGGGGTGTTCTCACTTTTGTGAGATACTGTATATGTGAAATTAAATCTTTATTATTTTGTGGAAATAACATGATGTGGGTGAATTTCTGCCAGTCAGTCTGTGTCTTAGAATAAGAGGGAGATGAAGCCTCCACTAATTTACATGTAATATCCTGTCACCATTGTGTTTATCTGGTTAGTGGGTATGAAGGAGGAGGGAGTGGGCTGTCTTTTACCACTGTGTATATGCCCACATATGTGACTGTATAGTCACATGGGCCTGTTTAGATGTGATAGGAAGGAAATGCCATTGGCTCCCACTGCTGTCAATCACAGCCAGTGAGCTAATCAGGAGACTTGGAGACAGGGCAAGCTGCAGCTTTGTTTGTAAATGGACACACAAATCCGTGGCTCTGGAGTGTGCCTGCTTGGGTGTCCCCACAGTAAGCAGCTGTGGGGGCACTCAGAAGGAGGGAGGAGCCAGGAGCACCAGCGTGAGGAAGAGGAACAGGCTACTCTGTGCAAAAAAAAAAAAATACTTTAATATCGCTTTAAGTCTATCTATCTATCTATCTATCTATCTATCTATCTATCTATCTATCTATCTATCTATCTATCTATCGCCACTACTGTGACATGGCAATGTGGCTCCTGAAGCTCTCTTCCCCTGGGATGCTATTACTACAGTCCATTCACATGAATGTTACGACTGTGAGCTGTAGAAGGAGCAGACAAGAAACCGGTGGGGTCAGTATTTTCTTGACCTCCTCTGGAACTAAAAGCAGGCTTATATCAACATCTGTAGGTTAAAAAAATATGTTGACAAGAAAATTAGAAAAAATATTTAGGGTGGAAAATCAAAGATAAATTCTTCTAGCTTGTTCAACAAGTGGTGCTTTTGTGAGATAGAACCATAATTGTATTGAATTAGGTAAGAAAATTATATCCATATTATGACAAAGTATAAGGACATTGTAGAGGAAGGCACCAAAAACAGATGCGTGAGTTAATCTGCTCATGTTCATATTTAACACAGAGCCAGCTAAACCATTTGCGTCCAATTAAAATTTTCAAGTGTGTAAATACATGCTCTCCCCACTGCACACAGTGGTTCTCCGTGATGGCTAGCATTTCCTATAGTCACATATGAGGTGGTGGGAGGAACCAAAGTGTGTGGCAGGGGAGCGAATAATCTCAGACGCGAAAGTGAGAAATGCCTGCCAAGGAGCAGCAAGGCTGTGGTATTTAAACACACAGACCACTGGAAAGGTGACTATATAGCTTCTTCTTACTTTGGATGTACTTTTTTCACTTTTGTTCCTATATTGAAAGGGCCAATTGAATGTGTAGTTTTCCTTTATACCATTTTCCACCTGTAACGTATTTTCTACACATTTCTGATTTCCTTAAACACATTTAAAGACATTGTAAACCCTTATAGACCACTTTTTACTACAGGTAAGCCTATAATGAGGCTTACCTGTATCTACATTGGATATCTCCTAAACATGCAATGGCTTGTTCGTGCCGTTGCTTCAGCTAGTATGCCATTACTGGCAGCTCCCGCAAGCATGCGCGGGAGTGACATCATCATGGCTCCGGCCAATCACAGCGCCGGAGGCTGTGGTACCCAGAAATAACTCCAGGGGCGATGTTGCCGGCTGGAGTGGTGTACGGGGACCGCTAGGGGGCTTCGATCTAAAGTGAGTATTTCATAATGAGCTAGTATGCTATGCACACTAGCTCATTATGCCTTTGTCTTGCAGGTTTTTTTTTGGTGGGTTTACAACCACTTTAAGCTTGAGCCATCACAAGGCATTTAAACCCTCTTATTTTATTAATCTCTTTCTTAAACTGACCCTGGATTATGCATAATCGACTTTGGGGTTGATTTACTAAAACTGGAGAATGCAAAATCTGATGCAGCTGTGCATGGTAGCCAATCGGCTTCTAATTTCCGCTTGTTTAATTAAGCTAAAAAACAAAAACTGGAAGCTGAGTGGTTTCTATGCAGAGTTTCACCAGATTTTGCACTCTCCAGTTTTATTAAATCAACCCCTATGAGTGTTGTCACATATTTCTGTTCATGATGAGCCTTCTAAAGATCAGTGCCTATAGCAGAACCAGTTTTTGAAAACCCCCAAAAGTACAGCAGGCCTTTAGCCACTCTGTTGGTCTAAACACGATATTCTCAACTAGGGTTCCAGGGAACTGTAGGGTTCCTCTAGTGGTTGCTAGGGGTTCATTTATCTATGGCTGATTGACCCCCATTTGATGGTGCCTTCATGGTTCCAGATCCAATGCCACTTGGCAGAGCTAGTAGCTTAACACCAATGTTATTTTTGGCTGTCTGTAAAGGTGGCATTCTGACCACATGCTGAAAGACAGCTACAGTGTGGTCGGCTTATTTTGGGTGGATGTCCGTGGGATGTTCTCACAGAATCGCATTCCCGCACACCCCCTGGGGAGCGCACCCGGGAACATCTCTGACTGCCGGGTCCAGGAGACCCGGCACATCACAGATCACGGTAAATGCCCGGTGATAGTGGCCGTTTACCATGTGATCCCTCTGTCAAATCACGGAGCATCACTTGTAATATCATGACACCGGTTCCTCCCTCCCCTCTCTGTACCGATCGGTACAGTGTGAGAGAAGACAGGGAGAGATCGTTTGCAGCTCTGTGGGTACTACAGATCCAGTCCACAGCGCTTCTCAGTGCCCTTACTATGCCAGTACTCTGCCATACTATGGAATGCTCTGCAATACTCTGCGATACTGTGCAATACTCTGCCACTACTCGCCAATAAATTTTAACAGAAACAAGGAATTGTTTTCTTTTTTTACCGAATTTTTAGTCTTTTTTGATTTATAGCACAAAAAAGAAAAAACCTAGCGGTGATTCCACTGTGGACTCAGAAAACAATACTTAAGATGGCTCTGCCTAACCCCTGGAAATAATTTTTTTTAACTTTCTTTAAACAGTAAGTAATATGTGATTTGGGCTGGATTACAGTGGCTATAGTTTGCCAATTACTTATTATAATGGACTAAATGAAAATAAGCATCAGAGTGGGAAAGTTTACTTCCTCTTTAAATGTTCTCTTTGGGGTAAAAAGACTAATGCCGCGTACAACCGATCAGACTATCCGGCGGACTTAGTCTGGCAGACAAACCACCGTAAAGTCTGCCGGACTGTCCGAACGAGCTGACCTGCCCACACACATGACTTTTCCGGCGGACTATCCGCCATACTTTTGAAATGAACGGACTTGCCCCCACACACGGAGGAAAGTCCGTTCATTTTGAGCGTGGCTCCAGGTACCCGGGACCAGCAAATGAAGCATCGCTGGCCCCGCCACCTGGTATGGACTTAAAGGGGAAGCCCTACACCGAAAAAATGGCGTGAGGGTTCCCCTCTAGGTCCATATCAGACCCTTATCCGAGCATGCAACCCGGATGGGCAGGAAAGGGGGTGGGGATGAGCGAGCGGCACCCCCCTCTGGAGCTGTACCAGGCCGCGTGCCCTCAACATGGGGGGGTGCTTTGGGGAAGGGGGCGGGCGGGCCCCCCACCCCAAAGCACCTTGTCCCCATGTTTATGAGGACAAGGGCCTCTTCCCGACAACCAACGGTCTGCGGGGGGCTTATCGGAATCCGTGAGCCCCCTTTAATAAGGGGGCCCCCCGCATCCCAGCCCCCCACCCTATGTGAATGAGTATGGGGTACAATGTACCCCTACCCATTCACCTGTGAAAAAAATAAAAAAAAAACACAACACACAAGGGTTAAAAATAGTTTATTGCACAGCTCCGGGGGTCTTCTTCCGTCTTTGGGGGTCCTCTCGCCGGACTCCTCCATGGCGACAGCGGCGATAGAAGACCGGGCCACCGCTTGTAAAAGAGCTAGAAGAAGGCGCGGAGGCCCGGCAAGAAGAACCGAAGAGGGGGACAAGACCCCCGAAGTTGGAAGAAGAGGGCGGCGACGAAAAAGAAAGCCGGGCTCCTCCGCTAGTAAAAGAGCTAGCAAAAGAGCAGAAGATAGCGGAGGAGTCCGGCGAGAAGACGCCCGAAGACGGAAGAAGACCCCCGAAGCTGTGCAATAAACTATTTTTAACCCTTGTGTGTTGTGTTTTTTTTACTTTTTTTCACAGGTGAATGGGTAGGGGTACATTGTACCCCATACTCATTCACATAGGGTGGGCGCCGGGATCCGGCTGCCCCCTTATTAAAGGGGGCTCATGGATTCCGATAAGCCCACCGCCCACAGACCCGACAACCAACGGCCAGGGTTGTTGGGAAGAGGCCCTTGTCCTCATCAACATGGGGACAGGGTACTTTGGGGTGGGGGGCCGCACGACCCCCTTCCCCAAAGCACCCCCCCATGTTGAGGGCACGCGGCCTGGTACGACTCAGGAGGGGGGGACGCTCACTCATCCCCACCTCCTTTCCTGACTGGCCGGTGCTCGGATAAGGGTCTTATATGGACCTAGGGAGGACCCCCATGCCGGTTTTTTGGCGTAGGGCTTCCCCTTTAAGTCCATACCAGGTGACGGGGCCAGAGATGCTTCATTAGCTGGTCCAGGCTACCTGGAGCCGCGCTCAAAATGAACAGACTTTTCCCCGTGCGGGAAAAGTCAGTTCATTTCAAAAGTACGGCGGACTAGCACACACACGACCATATTGTCCGCCTGACTGCGAGTCCGGCGGACATATTTTGGTGCAAAACTACTTCTGGGTAAAACTACTTCTGGGTTTTTTACTGGATAAAAAAAGTCCGCCGGAGCCCACACACAGGGGGAATGTCCACCGGATTGTTTGATCGCGTGTACACAGCATCAGAAAGCCAGGTTTAAACAGCTAGTTCTGACCTAGGCCCCCCAATTATGATGACTTTGGGCCCATCCAGTTACCCCCTGTAGAATATACTGCAGAGTGAAGCATGATTTCAGATCTCTGGACAGTGACCTAATAAAGCACACTCTTGGCTCTGAGCTATATTATAACAATACAATATAGCACGTATTTAGTCAATTGTACAGTCAACCATATTGTCCCCAATAATCCAAAACCACCAACTATTAATTTTAGTTAATCTTGCCTGCATTTTTACTTTTGTGGCATATGGATATTGTCAGTAATTACAGAGGATGGCAAAGTGCTCATGTATTAAGTTATTAAAAACTAAAAAAATGCCATTAGCAGTCTATAATGGTCATACAAGTCAAGTAGATCATAGCTATAGTTCCATTGTAAGACGTAAATCATCTAAACAGCAAAGGTTGTTTTCATGATGGATGATGCTTGTTTCTATTCTAGTAACTATATTTCTGCTTGAGCACAAATTATGTCTATTAAATTACCACGTCTGACCGACCCATCTCTATATTTACACAGCTGCTTTAGTTGTGCTTTTTAGCCCATAAATAGATTATATCAGCATCATATCCAGAGGTTGTCTTTGGGAAATAGACGTTTGAGTGCTGCCAGCATTGCTGCAGAGGTTGAAGGGGTTGGGGGGTCAGCCTGTCAGTGCTCAGACCATACTCTACACACTGCTTATATAGAACGATGAATCCCATAGCAAGTGGCACCACAATGTGCAAAAACCGTTACTTTTTTCCAAGGGCAGCATATGGTTCCTCAAAAGGACAGGTTTTTTTCAAGATGCTTTGCACTGTTATCAGAGGAACAGCCGAATGAACATTTTACACTGTGGGACCACTGTTTGCAGGGTTTGGTGAACCCTATAAACAATACATGGGTGGAACGCTGTAAACATCGCTCAGTCAACTACGCTAAGGTTACTAGACTTCAAGAGGTATTATTAAATAAAACCTGTGCCTGCTCTGGGTCAAGAAAAGGGTGCAAATGTGTGCAGGGGTCAGCAATCTGTAACTCATAAAGAGTAGCGGTTATGAGTGCATAACACAGAGTGCAGGGGTCCAGGGGTAAGAAATGCACAGATTGTAGGGGTCAGGAGTAAGTAATGCATCAAGCAAAGGGGTCACGAATAAGTAAATCACAGAGTGCAGGGGTCACAAGTAAGTAATGTGGAGAGTGCAGGGTTCAGGAGTAAGTAAGCAAAATGAACTCCTCCTCCAAACACAATTGCCCTCCCCCAACCTTTATGAAAAAAAAACCCCACTTCATAAATTCTACTTGACCCTTCCATTGCTGTGCATTTGCTGATGAGTCCTGATGCTGCAACGGTCTTATGACTTACAATAAAGTATCCTGAATTGAATAGTAAAATTATACTGCTCTGACCAAAAACTATTAACATAAAATACAAAATGAACATAAATCATAATTGTGCTTACTATAGACATATCTGTAAATGTAACCCAACATCACTGTATACCAGTCCTTCATATATTCGTCCGTGAATAAAACTGATACAATCCACCAATCGTAATCAAGTCCATAGAGACAGTTCAGTTCAGTGAGATCAGATTGTATAGTATAAGACCCCTCCACCAAGCCCCTTTTGGGCACACGTTCCCCTATAACTGACCCTCACAGCAAAGGTTTTATAGCACCTTTTAATCAAATCAATAGGACTCCATAAACCCAGCTGGACTCTCTCAAGGCTCAAGCAATCCTCCCCAGAACTATCACGCAGTAAATCCAGCAATCCTCTTAGCTCAGATAATAAAGTATGGATTACTGCTCAAAATTATACAAAAACTGACATAGTGCTCAGAGGTCCTTTTTTTTAGGAAAATATAGAAAAAACACACATAAGTGAATACAATTGACAATATCACTTTAAAACCTTTCCAATGCTGCTCAGGCGGATGGCTCTAACATTGAAAATGTACAGATTTTTAATGCCAACTTACCACCCACGTGCAATGTGACACGGTGACTGCCTTGGTCTGTTTAAGACATGTGCGGTTTGTTTTTGTTCCGAATTAAAATTCGGACGAATTTTCATTAGTCGGAAATTTGGATGTATCTGAATTTCCGAATTTAAACAAATCTGAAATAACGAAATTTGAATTCACACAAAATTCAAACAGTTTTTGAATGCTTTTTGAATTCGAATAGTTTTCCAATTTCCAAAGAGAATAAAATAGAATAGAAAATAAGAGAATAGAAAAAATATTTTTTTTTTCTATTCTATTCCTTTATTTTGTATTCTATTTTATTATTTTTGAAAATTGGAAAACTATTCGAATTCGAAAACTTTTCGAATTCAAAAACTATTCTAAATTGATTCAAAAACGTTTTGAATCGTTTTGAAAACGAATAAATGAAACTAATTCTGAAAACGAATTAAAATAATTTAACTAAACGAATTTATGTAAACAACGAATCAAAATGAAACAAAAGAAATTTTTCCATTCTGCACATGTCTAGTCTGTTTACATTGGGGCAAATAATTCACTCAGACCATGCTACAACTGCGTGCCAAACACGGCTATGAAAGTTGTAGAGAGTTAGTTTAATGTAACCCCATTGGGATACAAAAAGAGAATCCCCCTGGCGATTGATAAACAGGAGTGCAGGAGATTGCAGTACCACCTCCTGAATGCTTGTAAAATAGCTCCAATCTAGAGCCTGTCACCCTTGCAAATCATTCCTTAGTATATCTGTTTTCCAAATATTGGTCTGATGTGCTCACAATAAAACTGTTGTAAACAGTTTTATACTGTTTGTAGTCTCAACATACATTTATATGTTTTGTGAGCAGTCAACATAGTAAACAGATAAGTACAATTTGCAACCTAAAAGTTTAATTTTACATATGAGTGCCGCTCAGTACAACAATGCAACAGACACTGGGAACAAGTCTATGTGGTCAAATTATCCACTGTTTGTGAGTGACCTTTAGTGCAGTGTTTAACCTTTTTTCTGTCAAGCCTCCCTTTAAAAATGATGGACAATCTCGAGGCACCCCTTGAAAATTATGGACATACATTTGTCCGTGGAAAATTTTAAAGCCCACCATCCAACATTTGTCTGCGGAAAATCCGACAACAATTGTCCAATGGCGCGTACAAATCGTCAGATTTTCTGCCAACAGCCTGTCATCACGCATTTCCCGTTGGAAAATCCGATAGTGTATACAAGGCTTAAGTGCAACTAAAAGGCAGGCTTCAGCCACATGCTGGCTTGTATACAATTTTTGGGCAATTTTTAGGCATTTTGCCAAGGCACCCCTGAAGAAACTTCAAGGCACCCTGGTTGAAAAAGGCTGCTTTAATGTGTACAAGATTTTAAGGCCAATAAACAGGAGAAAAGTTCTCCATAGAAATTAAATACTATAGGCTTAATTCAGGAAGCTGAAACACAAATGAGATTCAAAACTCAGTAACAAGGCTAAAATATAGCTCCTTATCCTTGCGCTAAAGCTCTGCAAATTGCATTTCATTTATTGGTTACTAAAATAAAATTGTTCTCATTTGTATTACTACAGATCAATATGAAAGCCTGAAATTACGTTTTGACAGTCTTCACTCGGTAATGGAACAAGTTGAGAAAAATCAGTCAAGACTTCTGGAAAAATTTGCCACCCAGTCGTAAGTTTAAACCGACCTCCTAAAATAGCTCCTGGAGATGGTGAAGTTACCATCGAACAATAGAACTGCATTTGACACAAATGATTTCCACAGTTTAAAATTGTTGTCATCAGTTAGTATCTTTGAAAGTCATTTTTTTTCCCCTTGCAGGACAACTCAACTTAACCTGTCCTTTAATTCCTTCCCACCCACCATCTTTATTTAGTCACTTCAGCCCCATAAGATTTGGCTGCTTAAAGTGGTTGTAAACCCTTACAGACAGACCACTTTGACCTAGAGGTAAGTCTAGATTAAGGCTTACCTGTAGGTGCTAGAAATTTATTATAATAATGTACCAAATTATTAGCTGGTCAACCCCTAAATGTTTAACTTACAGGGTATATACTTAATTCTGTGGGGCATAAACCCTTGTGACCCAGGGCCGTATGTACAGGGGTCGCCATTGTCACCTGGCCCCCTGCTCCAGGTGTCCCGTGTGGCCCCCCTGTACACCTGGATAGGAAGCCAGCGGGGGCGGCAGCATGTAGAGAAACAAATCTCTCCATGCAGCTGCTTAACCCTCCTCTCCCTCCAACAGACATTCAGTGGCTGCAGAAGGGATACGGAGGGCATGGGCCCCTCTACATTTTCAATGTTGCCTCCCTATGCCTGTCCCTCTGCCCCGCGGCTCCTGTGTCATTACCTGGCCCCCCTCCCCCCACAGTGCTGTCAGGTTTCCTCCTCCCGCTAGCTGCTGCGGGGGATACTGTCAGGATGGAGAGTGGGGAAGAAGCTGATAAATGTGTAATTTACCGGCCCCTTCCTTGTTTTATTAAACAGTTAGTGATCAATGGAAATCATTTTTTTTTTTTGTTTTAATTTTAATTTATTTATAGTTGGGTCATAGTAAATGCTTCAATTTATGAATGAACGGGAAGCTCTGTACTGCAATATTCCTGATCATACATTCTGTGCAGCTGAGGCTGCAGAGAAAGGGACTGATGAATCAGTCCTCAGTCCATTTCTCGGTCTCAAATGTTAGACATCAGAGGTCTGTTCAGTCCCTTGATATTTCACCAAAGCCCCCCCCCCCCAACAGGGTTCTAAAAAATATGTAAAAACCAAAATAAAATAGTAAAAAAAAAATGTATTACATGGTAAAAATTATAAAAAAAATAAAAAAATAAGACTACTGACCAGTGGCAGAACTACCAGGGTTACACTTGCGACTGAGCTCTGGTGCTCCGCCTCTGTGGGGAAACCCCAAGATAGCAGGAAGGTGGCTGCTGCAGGACCATAATATAGGGGCCCACGATGGGCGTAAAGGGCCCCTGGGATCAGTGGGAAAGGCCCCTGTCGAGTGCCAGGATGGCCCTTCCTGATTTCTTGCACCAGGGCCCTGCAGGTTCTAGTTGCACCTCTGTTGTGACGCATGACAATTTGTATCAGATCCCATTCCCTCTCCACTTATCCCTACCCTTTCCACTCTCCCCTTATACTTTTGGCTTTAACTTCCTTCCATCTTTTCCTCCCTTCTTTCTACTAAAACAGTGTAAAAGTTTGAGAATTAATTGGTATTACTACGTTCGTTCAGAACACTCGATTCATTTTATTTGGCTGCTGCACCAGCTTGGTATAATGGACATTATGACATTGTTATGTTTAAAGTGAATCTTGTCTTTATTTTCAGACTCCTGGTTATGCAATGAATCTTTGTATCTGTTGTCTCTCTGCACTTAATGAAAATTAATAAACGGATAATAAACAAAAAAAACAATGTACCAAATAAATGAAATATATACATTTAAAAAGTGCATTTTTTTTTGGTAGTGAAGTAAGGTAACCTATGTATAAGGACACTCAAAAATTTGACCTGGGCAGCGAGGCATTGATAACATCCGGTCACCAAAGATAAACAAATAATATTAAGACCCCACCCCACTGAATGCTAGCAGCCTGGGCTTATACGTACCTTTTTATTCCTGATACAGTTATTTTACCCCCAACATTGACTAAGTCAGCTGCATGTGCGCACCAAGGTCTCATTTATTTCTATTGACAGTTGTAATCATGGCAGCCTCTAGCAGTCACTCAGATCTTCCCATAGCAATGAATAGGCCACATATGCTCAAAATGAAGAATAGCTGTCCAGGACCTCTGCCACAACTCTAAGCTGCTCATTCCCCACTGACACACCTGTGTAATTTAAACAATATTAGTATGATAGCACTCTGTAATAATGCAAAGAAAATAGGCCACGAGCAACTGGATGGTAGATTGAAAGGATATGTTATGGCAATGCAGTTAAACAATGTATGAATCAATAGACAACAAAAAGGCAATTGATAAAGTGACCGGTAAGATATCAGTCAACTGAACTGTAGTAATATTAAACCAAATTTTAATGTTGCAAACAGGGTTAATACAGCATTAACTAACCCAAAAATAAAGAGCCTATGCATACAGCCCCAATAGTGGGTGGGTATATGTGTTCCCGACAAAGGGTTACCCCTGAAGGTGACTTTAAAGTACAAGGTGCCCAACTGTCAAGGTTAGCTGCATATCATTGGGTCCTTTCTGTAAGGTGGTGTACATGTAGCTGTCCCTTTTAATAGTGTGCAATTGATAGCTGATTGGCTGCTAAGTAAGCAGCAGGCTCTAATGCATTAACTGTGTTAGTGTTGAGATAAGGAAAGATGGTTTAGTTTACCATTCGTGGTAAGTAATCCCTGTCCAGATTACTTGGCAATCTGCTGTCCTCAGGTACCTGGTGACTCAGTCCTCCCGAACAGGTCCTCACAAGGCCCAGTTTCTGAACTCTGCCCCCCCCATGGTTCTTTATTTCTGTAGACATTCATGACAATGGGCCCTTCCAGCTCTGTTTCCAGCTCATCAATCAATCCCTCTGCAGATCAGTCCTCTTAAGGACACAGCAAGGGTACCGGATCGCTGATCAGGCTCAAGTAAGGTAACAAGTCGGCACTCTGTACAGTCCCATCCAAGGCCACAGGTCTGTATGGCTTGGCTTTCTCCAGCAAAAGGCTCAGCTCTCACCAGAATTGCCCAGGAAAAGTTCTGTCTTTCCTCCTCTGTTGCACAGGGAATACTGGGTAGTGAAGTCCTTAGCCCAATGGCATCCATTTACTCATATTGTGCAGTGCTCCTTCAAGGACTAGACATGACTGCATAGCAAGTTCTCCTTCCTCCTGATTGACTCAAAACCACTGTTGCCAGGATGGAGGGGGATTTCACACAGCAGGGAAGTGAGGGGTGAGAGGAAAGCCCGCAACCTGCAGCCACACAGCCAATCTGTTTACACAGCAGCCCAGCTGGGGAAGAAGAGAGGAACAGAAGGAAGCCGAGTCTCATACAGCCCACTCTTCACACACAGCCAGCAGCAGCACCTGGCTACAAACAACTCCTGTTGTTTTTTTTTTTATTCTAGGTCTCCTTTTGTAAACACTAATTTGGGTTTCTTTTGATGTTATATTAGTATATGAGCAACATTTGTTTTTTAGTTATGATTACACTGTTGAAGAATTTCCATTTTGTTTTTAATATAAAAGCCATAACTATCTCTGATAGGGAATGTAAAGGATATTATAACATAAACCTGGAGTAAGTTTGTAGAATACAAAGAAATGCTGGAGTTGTATAGCAGGCACCTAGATGTCAGAGGTTACTTAGCTGGACAGATTATCAGTGTAAAGGGAACCCCTTCTTGATCTGGTGGTCCCATATTTATACAAGGACGTTCCATCAACTTTCTACAAATAAAAGAAAATACAACTCATCTTCTCAGCTTTTGAAGTCCAACCAGATGAAACCCCACACCCTCTTGGCGAGACCTCATCCAGGCCAGTCTACAGCCTCAGCTTAGGTCACAACACATCATAAATTGGAATGTGTGGACAAAAATTAATAGGTCAATTAATGCTTATTTATCTGCACATTAGCTTTTTGAGCATTTGTGATTCAATACAGGTAACATATTAATTTTGTGTGTGGCGTAGACATTTTGATGTGCTCTTCAGCAATTTACTAGAATGGTAATAATGGTTTTTTTTCCTTTGCAGGACTCAGTGCATGAATGTCATTGGTATGATGGGTAAATTATGTAGTATGGGTAAAAACAATATACAAAAAATACTACCATTTATCAAAGAAAAAAATACTTTCACGACTGCACTCACCAGCCAATCACCTGATGTAACAAGCAAACTTAAAAACATCTCAGAGGCACTAAGTCTAGAAGGTGGCTTCACAAAAGCTCAGACTCCTCTGATGCCAGCTATAACAGACATCTCCTTATCATCGTCAGGTGAGAGCTATGTTTTTGTAGTCAGGTCTTTTTTTTCAGTTGTGGATATAGTGTAGAGATATTAGAACACCTGTCACTTTTTATTGCTGTTCCCCCTTAGGGCCGGTTCACACTGCGGGCGATGCGAGGCGACACGACTTGCCTCGCCGCGATCTGACAAGTCGCCCCCGTTCTGTACAATGGAACCGTTCTGAGAGGAGCGACTCGAGTCGCTCCGACTCAGAAAAAAGGTTCCTGTACTACTTTTGGGTGACCTCGGGGCGACTTGCATTGACTTCTATACAGAAGTCATTTGCAAGTCGCCGCTGAGGTCGCAGCAGGTCGCGGCGAGGCAAGTCGGTGTCGCCTCGCATCGCCCGCAGTGTGATTAACCCTCTCTATGTGTCCAGTTTACCATTATCGCCAAAAGTGAAAGAAAGTCCTAAATTTTGGGTTGTTGCCAGAACAGGAATAGAGGGTATAATCATCAACTGGAACACTAGTTTTGGTGGATTTCCTTCACCAGAGTTTCACAGGTTGCCACTGGAGTCCTCTACCAATCCTCCATGTCGACATCACGGAGCTGGTGGATGTTAGAGACCTTATGCTCCTCCACTTTCAGTTTGTGAATGCCCCACAGATTCTCAATAGGGTTTTTAGGCATGTAGACATTCTTGGCCAGTCCATCACCTGTACCCTCAGCTTCTTTAGCAAGCCAGTGGTCATCTTGGAGGTGTGTTTGGGGTCGTTATCTTGTTGGAATCCAGCCCTGCGGCCCAGTCTCTGAGGTGAGGGGATCGTGCTCTGCTTCAGGATGTCACAGTACATTTTGGCATTCATGGTTCTCTCAATGAACTGTAGCTCCCCAGTGCCGGCAGCACTCATGCAGCCCCAGACCATGACATCCCTACCACCATGCTTGACTGTAAGCAAAACACACTTGTGTTGTACCCCTCACCTGGTTGCTGCCATACATGCTTGGCACCATCTGAACCAAATAAGTTTATCTTGGTCTCATCAGACCAGGCTTCCTTCTGGGACAACAGCCATGCAGACCAATATGATGCAGCGTGTGGCATATGATCTGATCACTGACAGGCTGACCCCCCACCCCATCAACCACTGCAGGAATGCTGGCAACACGCATACATCTATTTCCCAAAGACAACCTCTGGATTTGATGCTGAGCACGAGCACTCAACTTCTTTGGTCGACCATGGTGAGGCCTGTTCTGAGTGGAACCTGTCCTGTTAAACCGCTATATGGTCTTGGCCACCATGCTGCAACTCAGTTTCGGGGTATTACATAGTTGCATAGTTACATAGTAGGTGAGATTGAAAAAAGACACAACTCCAACCTATGTGTGTGATTATATGTCAGTATTACATTGTATATCCCTTTATGTGCTTATCTACTAGTTTCTTGAAACTATCAATGCCCCCCCCCCCCTGCTGAGACCACTGCCTGTGCAAGGGAATTCCACATCCTTGCCACTCTTACAGTAAAGAACCCTCTACGTAGTTTAAGGTTAAACCTATTTTCTTCTAATTTTAATGAGTGACCACGAGTCTTGTTAAACTCCATTTTGCAAAAAAGTTTTATCCCTATTGTGGGGTCACCAGTATGGTATTTGTATATTGAAATCATATCCCCTCTCAAGCGTCTCTTCTCCAGAGAGAATAAGTTCAGTGGTCGCAACCTTCCTCATAACTAATATCCTTCAGACCCTTTATTAGCTTTGTTGCCCTTCTTTGTACTCGCTGCATTTCCAGTACATCCTTCCTGAGGACTGGGGCCCAGAACTGGACAGCATACTCTAGGTGTGACCAGACCAGAGTCTTGTAGAGTGGGAGAATTATAGTTTTATCTCTGGAGTTGATCCCCTTTTTAATGCATGCCAATATTCTGTTTGCTTTGTTAGCAGCAGCTTGGTATTGCATGCCTTTGCTGAGCCTATCATCTACTAGGACCCCCGGGTCCTTTTCCATCCTAGATTCCCCCAGAGGTTCTCCCCCCAGTGTATAGATTTCATTCATATTTTTTGCCACCCAAATGCATTATCTTACATTTTTCTACATTGAACCTCATTTGCCATGTAGTTGCCCACCCCATTAATTTGTTCAGATCTCTTTGTAAGGTTTCCACATCCTGCGCAGAAGTTATTGCCCTGCTTTTCTTAGTATTATCCGCAGATACAGAGATTGAACTATTACCCCATCCTCCAGGTGGTTTATAAACAAATTAAATAGGATTGGTCCCTGCACAGAACCCTGGGGGAGCCCACTACCCACCCCTGACCATTCTGAGTACTCCCCATTTATCACCACCCTCTGAACTCGCCCTTGTAGCCAGTTTTCAATCCATGTACTCACCTTATGGTCCATGCCAATAGACCTTATTTTGTGCAGTAAACGTTTATGGTGAACTGTGTGAAATGTTTTTGCAAAATCCAGATACACCACGTCTACAGGCCTTCCTTTATCTAGCTGGCAACTCACCTCCTCATAGAAGTAGTAGTTGGCAAGAATGATTCTTCATGAATCCATGTTGATTACTGCTAATGATACTGTTCTCATTACTAAAATATTGTATATAGTCCCTTATCATCCCTGTAATTTCCAGGGATGTATTTTGGGCCCTTTTTAAATATTGGTGCTACATTGGCTTTCTCCAATCAGTTGGTACCATTCCAGTCAGTAGAAAAATTAGGAGCAATGGTCTGGAAATTACTTGACTGAGTTCCCTAAGGACCCTCGGGTGCAAGCCATCTGGTCCCAGTGATTTATTAATGTTAAGTTTCCCAAGTCTAATTTTAATTCTGTTCTCTGTTAACCATGGAGGTGCTTCCTGTGATGTGTCATGAGGATAAACACTGCAGTTTTGATTACTGAAGCCCCCAGATTCCCTTGTGAAGACTGAGGAGAAGAATAAATGCAATACCTTCGCCATCTCCCCATCCTCCTTTATAACCAGATGTCCTTCCTCATTCTTTATGAGGCCAATATGGTCTGTTCTCCCTTTTTTACTGTTTACATACTTAAAGAATTTCTAGGGATTTTTTTTTTTTTTTGCTCTCCTCTGCTATGTATCTTTCATGTTCTATCTTAGCTGTTTTTATTTCACCCCTACATTTCTTGTTACATTCTTTATAATGTCTGAATGCTGAGGATAATCCCTTAGCCTTGTATTTTTTGAAGGCCTTCTCCTTTGCTTCTATATGCATTTTTACATTGGAGTTAAGCCATCCAGAACTTTTGTTCACTCTTTTAAATGTATTACCCAATGGGTAATGCCCTTATTTAATATGCTCTTAAAGCAAACCCATCTCTCCTCTGTGTTGTTTGTTCCTAAGATTTTATCCCAATTTATGCCTTCTAGGAAGGTTCGTAGTTTAGGGAAGTTGGCTCTTTTGAAATTCAGTGTCTTTGTATTCCCCTTATGTTTCCTATTTGTGTGATTTATACTGAAGCCAATTGACCTGTGATCACTGTTGCCTAAATTGATCCATATTTCCACATCCGTTATCAGGTCTGTATTGTTGGTAATCAGTGGATCCAGTAACGCTTTATTTCTAGTTGGTGTGTCTATCATCTGATCCATAAAATTGTCCAGCAAGACATTTAGGAACTGGCGAGCCTTACATGAATGCGTGGTTTCCTTCCTTCAGTCTGTCGGATAATTAAAATCCCCCATTATGATAACACTTCCCACCCTTGCTGCTAATTCAATTTTTAATAGTAGTTCTGTCTCCCATTCCTCCCTCAGGATGGGGGGCTTATAGCATACTCCAAGTATTATTTTCCCCCTTAGCTTCATCCCTTTGGAGCTGTTCCCATAAGGATTCCACCTCCTCTTTAGCTCCCTTAGTGATGTCATCTCTCACATTCACCTGTACATTATTCTTGATATATAGTCATACCCCTCCCACTTTTTTACCCTCCCTATCCCCTTGCGATAAAGGATATACCCTTAAATGGTTGCCAGCCAATCAGGAGAGCTGTTGAACCAGGTCTCTGAAATTCCCATAAAATCCAAATCTTCTTCGTATAACAGTATCTCTAGTTCACCCATCTTGTCCGCCAGGCTCCTTGCATTGGTGAGCATGCCACATAGTTTAGACCTGTGGCATGTTATCCTCTTATTGGGTGTTCTGAGATTGCAACTAGGACTTGCTACTATACTTACCTTGGGTTTATGTGCTTTGGTCAACCTATCACTAATGCCCCCAATACTACCCTCTGGAATATGTTCCGCGCTGACTATATCTACCTCTAAACCATTCCCCCGTAGCCTAGTTTAAAAATCCCTCTAACTGAAAGGAACACCATTCTGACTGTGAAACACTGAGGTGGATTACTGATGTTCTGGGGATGTGTGAGCTACAAAGGCACAGGAAATTTTGCCAAAATTGTCAAAATTGATGGCAAGATGAATGCAGTACGTTATCAAAAAATACTGGAGGAACATTTGCATTCATCAGCCGTGCATGGGACATACTTGGACATTCCAATATGGCAATGATCCAAAACGCGTCAACCTGTCACTGGCTACAGCAGAATAAAGTGAAGGTTCTGTAGAAGTCATTTCAGTCTCCTGATCTCAATATCATTGAGCCCCTCTGGGGAGATCTCAAACATGCAGTTTTGCCAAGAGGGATGGGTAGCTTTACCATCTGAGAAGATAAAGAGCCTCATCCACAAATACCACAAAAGACTTCAAGCTGTCATTGATATTAAAGGGGGCAATACACGGTATTAAGAACTGGGGTATGTAACTTTCAGGGTAATTTGGATAGTTTCTGTTGTCATTATGAATTAAAAAGCGTAAACACAGTTGATTGATAATAAATGGCTTCAGCCAAACACTAACCATGAGTGAAAGAAAAGAATTTGTGTTATCATTCATATTCTCTGACAAATGGCCAAGAAATTAAACTTAAGTGCACAACTGTGTATGTGTGTGTGTGTGTATATATATATATATATATATATATATATATATATTTAGGAATGAAAGGGGGGGGGGGGTGCAAAGTCTTCTCTGAATGTGCCTGTACCACACAAGTGACCTCCTTTGTTCCCTAAGTAGCAGAACAGATGGGACCCAGAAGCCAGTGGTAATCACATTAGTAGCAATGCCTACTACAAGGATTCCAGCTTTCACAAGAATAGGTTAGGTATGGTTAGGTATGGCACATACAATGCTGTGAAAATGTATCAGAGTTTTTTTTGTTTGTTTTTTGCAAATTTGTCACACTTAAACGACTCATCAAAAATGGCCAAGAAATTAAACTTAAGTGCACAACTGTGTATGTGTGTGTGTGTGTATATATATATATATATATATATATATATATATATTTAGGAATGAAAGGGGGGGGGGGGTGCAAAGTCTTCTCTGAATGTGCCTGTACCACACAAGTGACCTCCTTTGTTCCCTAAGTAGCAGAACAGATGGGACCCAGAAGCCAGTGGTAATCACATTAGTAGCAATGCCTACTACAAGGATTCCAGCTTTCACAAGAATAGGTTAGGTATGGTTAGGTATGGCACATACAATGCTGTGAAAATGTATCAGAGTTTTTTTTGTTTGTTTTTTGCAAATTTGTCACACTTAAACGACTCATCAAACGAATTTTATTATAACACAAAGATAACCTGAGTAAATGCAAAATGCTGTTTTTAAATGATGGTTTCATTTATTAAGGCAAAAAAAAACTGTTCAAACCTGCCTGCCCTCTAAACCTAATAACTGGTTTTGCCACCCTTGGTGGCAACAACTGCAATCAAGCTTTTGCGATAACTGGCAATTCGTTTTTTCACATTGCTGTGGCTCAATTTTGGCCCACTCTTCTTTGCAGAATTGTTTTAATTCAGCCACTTTGGAGGGTTTTTCAGCATGAACAGTGTAAAGTCATGATACAGCAATTCAAATGGTTTTAAGTCCGTGCTTTGACTAGGCCACTCCAAAACCAAAATTTTGCTTTGTTTGAACCATTTGGAGGTGGACCTGCTGTTGTACTTCGGATCATTGTCCTGCTGCATAACCACTTGAGCTTGAGGTCACAAACTGATGGCCAGACATTCTCCTTTAGGATTTTCTGGTATAGCTCAGAATTCATGGTTCCATCAATCACGGTAAGTCCAGGTCCTGAAGCTGCAAAGCAGCCCCAGACCATCACGCTACCATCACTATGTCTGACTGTTGGTATGAGGTTCTTGAAATGCTGTATTAGTTTATGCCAGATGTAACGGGACGCACACCTTCCAAAAAGTTACATTGTCTCATCTGTCCACAGAATATTTGCCTAAAAGTCTTGGGGATAATCAAGTTTTTGGTAAATATGAGATGAGCCTTTGTTTTCTTTTTGGTCAGCAGTGGCTTTGGCCCTGGAACTCTCCCATGGATGCCATTTTCCCTCAGTCTCTTTCTTATTGTTGAATCATGAACACTGATCTTACCTGAGGCAAGTGAGGCCTGCAGTTCTTTAGATGTTGTTCTGGGTTCTTTCCTGGTTGAGTTGTCATCGTGCTCTTGGAGTAATTTTTGTAGGCCGGCCACTCCTAGGAATGTTCACCACTGTTCCAAGTTATCTCCATTTGTGGATAATGGCTCTCCCCATGGTTCACTGGCGTTCCAAAGCCTTAGAAATGGCTTTGAAACCATTCCTAGACTGATACATGTTTGTTTCTAATCTGTTCCTGAATGTTTTTTAGATTGTGGGATGATGTGTGGCTTTTTGTGATCTGTTAGCATGCTTCACTTTGTCAGACAGCTTCTATTTATGTAATTTTTTGATTCAACAGGTCTGGCAGTAATCAGGCCTGGGTGTGGCAATTGAAATTTAACTCAGCTTTCCAAAATATTGTGGTTAATCACAATTCATGATTCAGCATAGGAGGGGACAATTACTTTTTCACATAGGGCCAGGCAGGTTTGAACAGCTTTGTTCCCTTAATAAATTAAATAATAATTAAAAAAATTACATCTTGTATTGACTCGGGTTATCTTTGTGTAATATTAAAATTTGTTTGATGATCTGAATCGTGAGAAATATGCAAAAAAATAAATCGGAAAGGGGACAAATACTTTTTCACAGCACTGTACAATACTTACTTTGGACCAATGCAACTATGCTACATCGTCCATACCTAGAATTCACCTTTAAAGATTGTGATTGGGCTGTCTAAATCAGTGAGCGCCAATGTTTCAGTTCTCACAGCCCACTAAACTCTAAATTTTGAACCCTGCAGACCACTAACATAAATTTCCCATGCCTTATACATACAATGCACCAGCATTTCCCCCCCCCCCCCCACTCTGAACCCCACTGCTGCCTTACACAGATTCATCATTGGTTCTCAACTCCTTATCCAGCCATGTGCTCAAGTGCTGTCCCATCTCATAGTCTGCTATCATTGCTGCCATTGGCAGGCCCCTCCTTTACCCCCCGCTCTCTGCACTACTCCTGGAACCTCTCTCTGAGTTCACAGGGTCTGGAACTACAGAGGAGGCATCAGGTATCAATGCTTGCTGACAGCATTGACCGTCAACGCACAAACAACACTGGAAACTGTGATAGGTTTCCACGATGCATGTTTTATTTTATTTATTTTCCTTCGTAAAGTGATTGTAAAGTCAGAAGGCTTTTTATCCTATCGCATAGAAGATTAAGATTAAAAACCTTCAGTGTGCAGCAGCCCCTCTAATACTTACCTGAGCACATCTCAATCTGGGGATGTTGCAGGAGGGTCTCGGCTACCTGGGACTCCCCTCCAGCAGACAGCAGCGTAGCACCATTGGCTCTCATTGCTGTCAATCAAATTCAGTGAGCCAATGAGGAAAGAGAAGGGACTGGGCCGAACCACAGCTCAGTATCTAAATGGACACACAGAGCAGTGGCTCAGGTGCCCCCACAGCAAGCAGCTTGCTGTGGGGGCACTTGGGAGGAGGGAGGGAGCAGGAGCGGCCCAGCGGGGTACCCAAGAAGGAGGATCTGGGTTGCTCTGTGCAAAACCACTGCACAAAACAGGTAAGTATGACACGTTTGTTATTTTTTTTTTTTTTTAAACAGACCTTAGTATCACTTTAATAGTAACATTGACCCTCTTGGATCAAAGGATGAGGATTACTAAAACAGGTGTAGCTGTGTATGTTAACCAATCAGAGCCTAACTCCAGCTTGGCCATTTAAGCTCAGACAAAAAAAAAACTGGAAGCTGATTTCTATGCAGAGCTGCATCAGATTTTGCAATCTCTAGTTTTAGTAAATGACCCCCACCCCCAAGTGTTATTGCTGGTAATTGTCAGTGTTCAGGTTTATACATGCCCTAGAGACTAATAGAAAATCTCAGAATTTCTCAATCTCATCCCAGGTATACGGGAAATATCAAGTATTAGCACCAACACAGTTACATAGGCCCAATGACTCATATTACTGAAACTATATTACTGCAATTATTTCAGAAAACATTTACTGTTCTAATCTTGAATTATGGTCTATCATTTTAGATGCCAAGCAAAGGCATTTGACTGTTGGTCCTGGAGTAAATAATGTGAGCTCTGAACCGGAAAATACCACAAGCCCGCAGAAAGATCAACGTAATGCATTGGCTCCTAAAAACACACTACAAGGACGCTATCTAAATGTAACAACACAGGAGAAAAAGACCAGCAACGCTGAGAAGATGCTGCTTACCCAACAAAATGACAACTTTCCAAAAGTAAATCTTAATGAGAAACTCATCAAAAATGATGTGAATGAAAACTCCACCAGCCGACAAAGGACCAAAGAAAAAGTGCTTTCAGATTCACGTATAAGCTACGGAAATCCGTTTAAAGATGTCAGTTATTATAAACGTTTCAGTGAAATTAAGAGAAACGCACTGAAAAATCTACGTTTACAGCTGGCTAATTCAAGTGATCTGACAATACGTGGAGCGCAAATCAATGTAACACAAAGTGATGGAGAAGAAAAACGTAACCTCACATCATCAGAAGACAGAACACCAGAAACTATTACCAGAAAAAAAGCCACAGAGGAAACGCCAAAGGTTAGCTTGGAGAATGAATTAAGTTCACTTCTGGATGTTTACAACACAGAGGAAAAAGATAAAGATGGAGACATTATAAAAGAGGAGATAAAAGATGAGGAAACACATTTGGCAGACACTAGCAAGAAAAATTCTGAGAAATTACAGACCCGGAGAATACAATATATTGACCAATAGGCTAATTAAATCTAATCTAACAAACATAATTCAAATCTATGAACTATCTTTATAAATAAAAAATATTTAAACCTGTAAATGATCTGATGGCAGAAATGAGTCTATTATTTGCAATTTTTAAGAACGCAACAAGGAGAACATAATTATAAATCTGCCCAATGTCATTGGTGGAAGACATACAAACCATACATAGAGGCATGTAGGCAGCTGGACCTTGGAGAAATCTTCACTGCAGGGATACCCCATCCTCTTCCTGTCTCTGAACTTCCTGCGCTGCTGCTTAACAGCTTTGGGTCTTCAACCAGAACAGCAGTACACAGTGGTGTCGCTACTAGTTTCTTTCTTGCCCCCCCCCCATGCTAAATTAGGCTGCCAGGCAGGACAGCAGCAGCGGACCCTGCAGATGAGAGCCCAAACCCTGAACACTGTCCACTTGTTAGCCCTTGTACACACGGTCGGAGATTCCGACCGAATGTGTTCTATCGGACCGTTTTGTCGGATATTCCGACTGTGTGTGGTCTCCATCGGACTGTTTCTGTCGGAATATCCGACGGACCAACTTTTCCAACTTGCCGGTAAAATTTTCCGACAAAATGCTCCTATCGGACATACTCCGATCATGTGTAGCCTACTCCGATGGACAAAGTGCCACGCATGCTCAGATCAAATTCCTAGACCAAAGCTATTGGCTACTAGCCTGAACGTAGTCCCGTCGTAACGAAATAACGTCATCACGTTATGAACAATCGGAATTTCCGACAACTTTGTCCGACCGTGTGTATGCAACAGTTTCGGATGAAATCCGTCGGATAAAATCCATCTGACAATATCCAACGGATTTGGTTGTCAGAATGTCCGACCGTGTGTACAAGGGCTTAGTCTCGTTGTCTCCAGCATCACACCATGTATCTGCACTGACAGAGCCGGATTACATTGACACCTCTATCTGTACTCAGAGCTCCTCGTTGCACTAATACTTCTGCCTGCACGGACAGTTATCCATGGCACTAACACTTCTACCTGCACTGATAGTTCCCTATGGCACTGATAATTCTACCTGCACTGACAGCTTGATAGCACTAACACCTCTACCTGCACTGACAGTTCCTGAGGGCATTAACACTTCTACTTGAACTGATAGTTCCTGATGGCACTAACACTTCTACCTGCACTGACTATTCCTGAAGGAAATCCATTAGGGGCCCAGGGACGCTTTCCCCCATTTATATATACTTATTTCGTTTTTTCAGTGCTATGCTTTACTGATGAAAATTATTAGTGACCCAGTTTTGACTGTGATATCTTATGTGCTCCCCCTATGTATTGTTCTAGAGTTGCCACTGGCAGTACAAATATTCCCCTCCTTCCTCCTTCTACACTGATAAAAGTTATATCATTGATTACACTGCTTGTAACTGTAACATATATGTACACAGCAGATAGCCTGACCAGTACAAAGATTCTCTCCCTCATTCACAGGTTGTATTACAGGCATGGTAGTCAATTAAATCATTTTTCTTATTGAACGTGGAGGGAGGGGGCGTGTCCCCGTTGGACATTATGTACTGCTGTTCTGTTTAAAAGCTGTTAAAGTGGATGTAAAACCGAAAAAAAAAAGATGTAATAATGTAGAGTATAAGATTTCCTATCATTTGAGCCCAGTCTTGCCACAAAGAGTTAATCCAGCTCTGAGCAATCATCTTTTATTGTTCAGTGAGATAAATCTTGACAAACAGAAAAACTTTGTTAAATCCTCCCCCTTGCTGTGAGTGACAGGCGATTTACATATCTCGTGCACTAGCTTAAGAGACATGCATTCTTTTTTAATTCCCTCCCACTCCTTTCTTCTGCTGTTCTGCCAGAATTGGATGTTCCACACCTCAGCATGATTTAGCATGCTGAAGTCATGTGGGGACTTTTCTGGGTTTTGACTGGATGTTAGTGATCATAGCAGAAGTTCAGTGTAAGAAATGCACAGGAGAAAATGCATGTTGATAAGGGGAGTGTAGAGGTGGGCGGGGAGTCTACTGACATCACGAATCCACCCACTGAGCTCCAGACAACAGACCCACCCACAGAATCTGCAGTTTTTCAGGTCTCATAGCAGACAGAGGGGAGACATTTTACAGATAAGAAGGCACTTATATGCTTCTAGATAACCAATATTGCAGTAGTTTAGAAAGGATGCGAGTGGGTTTACATTCACTTTAACCACTGCAGCGCTGGAAGTTCAGTTCAGTGATGCCAATCCTCTTCCTGTCTCTGAAGATTTCTCTAAGATCTAGGTGCTTGCACAACGTAGGACATACTTCATTATTGGTAAGTGATGGGACTAAGCTTGCGGTCACCCCGGGTACGCTTTAAAGTAGTGTGATTTAAAGCCCGGCTTCAAGGCTACTTCTGTGAGATTTGTAACAATTTGATACTCCATTACTAGTAAAAAAAAAAAAAAGCCATAACTATATCCCCTATTTTGTAGACGCTATAACTTTTGCTCGAACCAATCAATACACGCTTAATGCGATTTTTTATTTTTTTTAACCAAAAATATGTAGAAGAATACATATTGGCCTAAACGGATGAAGAAATTAGTTTTTTTTGACAGTTTTTTGGAGGATATTTTCTATAGCAAAAAGTTAAAAATATAATTTTGTTTTCAAAATTTTCGTTTTCTTTTTTTGTTGTTGTTTAATGCACGAAAATAAAAACTGGGAGGTGATCAAAAGAAAGCTCTATTTGTGGGGAAAAAAATATGTCAATTTTGTTTGGATACAGATTCACACGACCGTGCAATTGTCAGTTAAATCGGTGCACTGCCGTATCGCAAATAATGGCCTGGTCATCAAGGGGGAAAATCTTCCGATCTGTAAGTAGCTAAAGAGGAAGTTCACCTGTACACAAATCCTCTCCTGTCACTCCTCTTCTATTTAGAACTATAATGTAACCAGGTGGACATGCTGCATGTCTGGCAGTTCCCAAATAATTATGTCTGCACATTGAGCAGATATTGTGAGACACATGCACCCCTCGCTAAAACAGTGTCTCCTCACCTAGTTGGCGTAAGGACCTCTGCTGTCTCCTGAGATGTCCATTTCACACATTTCAGGAGGCAGCAGGGGTCCCTAAGGCCCCTTTCACACTGGAGCGGTGCGGCCGTCAGCGGTAAAGCACTGCTATTTTTAGCGGCGCTTTACCGTCGTTTTAGCGGCGGTCTGCGGTTTTAACCCCCGCTAGCGGCCAAAAAAGGGTTAAAACTGCCCGCAAAGCACCACTGCAGCGGTGCTTTGCCGGCGGTATAGCCGCGCTGGCCCATTTATTCCAATGGGTAGGAGCGGTTTAGGAGCGGTGAATACACCGCTCCTTTCACCACTCCAAAGATGCGGCTAGCAGGACTTTTTTCAGCCTCCTGCTAGCGCACCGCTCCAGTGTGAAAGCCCTCCGGCTTTCACACTGGAGTGAAAGGGGCCATTTTTTTCAGGCGCTATTTTTAGTGCTGTAGCGCCTGAAAACCACCCCAGTGTGAAAGGGGCCTAACAAATTCTTACATAAAAAAAGAAGCAGGATGTTGGGCTGCAGAACAAAAAAAGTTACAGAATGTTTCTGAAAATAATGAAATGTTTTGTTGTTGTGTAAGGGGGGGGGAGAGAACAGGAGAAAATTTTTATTTTAATGAGTAAGGGTCCATTTTATGGGCCTAGGTATACAAGAGAACAATGGTCTGAAAATTATATCGGTCCCACCACAGGAGTCTTAATAAATGGTGCATTTTTTATATAGCCTACAGCAACATTTGGTTTGGTGCAATGAGAAGCGGCACACACTAAACACATCTATATGTAAGCTGAGCTGAGTAATTCTTTCAAGCTGGCACCTGGGGGCACTGGAGGGACATTAGAAAGCTGTTAAGCCTTTATGTGTGAGACTTGATACAATGAAAGCAGATGCAGCAGGATTCATAGGAGTAAGTGCTCAATGCAAGAACTTAGGGACTTTTAGGTGTCATTCACACATGTTGATCAATATAAACTCAATGTAAAGACACTGAGAAAACAAAAAGTCTTGTATGACCAATTGCCTTCGTTTGCATTTTAAAAATTAAGCACGTCTGCTGCATTTATCTGCTACGCAATGTACGAAAATGTGTTACAATGCATAGTAGTGAGTTGCATTGTGCTATTGTGCTTGAATAACCATGCTTCCCAACGCACATTATAATAATTGACCACTGGTGTGACTTGGCCTAAAGGTGGACCTTAGCCCAAGAGACGTAAATCAGTCAAATTATAACTACATCTGGACATCTCATTGAATTAATATGTTGATGTACGTAGTTGGCAGACCTTTATCTTTCACCTTAGTGCCGGTTCACACAGGGGCGACTCAGATCCGACTTCAAGTCGCCCCAAGTCACCTCAGGTCGCACAACATGTAGAAATCAATGTAAGTGAATGAGAGCTGTCTTAATGCACGCTACTGAAGTCGCTCCGACTTCAGAAAAGGTTCCTGTACTACTTCAATCCGACTTGTAGGTGACTGGTACCCATTGATTTCAATGGAGGTCGCCTCCAAGTCGGATCTCCGTTTATACGGAGGCAACTCTCAGAGAATTATCAGCTCTCAAAAGGAGTTCCCCCCCTGAGAGCTCATTCTCTGATTGGCCACGGCAAGTCGCCTGCCCTGGGGCGACGAGTGATTTTTATTACAAAGATTATTTAATCATTATTGTGATTGCTGTGGAAATGGTGACTAATCTGTAACCAATAAAATGAGCTTGGCATGTTCTGACCACTTATGTTACTTTCTGATGTTGTTGGATGGCAGTGTCCATCCGGTTGCTGCAGCACCCATTATACAATATCCAACTATTGCATGTGGACAGACCAGAATATCTTTCCTCTGAGTTTCCCCTGGATCTACATGCATATGAACTTTGACATTTCAGTCTTAGTACGTAGGGTTCAATATTGAGTTGGCCCATCCTTTGCAGCTATAACAGCTTCAACTATTCTGGGATGGCTGTCCACAAGGTTTAGGAGTGTGTCTATGGGAGTAGAGCATTTGTGAGGGTGTTCTTTCTATAGGGTGGAGGTCAAGACTGTGTGGTCAGGCCATTCAAGTTCCTCCACCCAAAACTTGCTCACCCATGTCTTTATGGACCTTGCTTTGTACACTGGTCCAAATCATTTGGTGGTGGTGATTTTAGTGTGAGGTTGATTTTCAGGTATTGGGTTTGGCCCATTAGTTCCAGTGAAGGGAACTCTTAAGGCGTCAGCATAGCAAGACATTTTGGACATTTTCATGCTCCCAACTTTATGGGAACAGTTTGGGGATGGCCCCTTCCTGTTCTAACATGACTGCGCACCAGTGCACAAACAAGGTCATCATTGAGCGAGTTTGGGGTGGAGGAACTTGACTGGCCTGACCTCAACCCGATAGAACACCTTTGGGATGAATTAGAGTGGAGACTGCGAGCCAGGCCTTCTCGTCCAACATCAGTGCCTGACCTCACAAATGCGCTTCTGGAAGAATGGTCAAACATTCCCATAGACACCCTCCTAAACCTTGTGGACTGCCTTCCCAGAAGAGTTGAAGCCGTTACAGCTGCAAAGGTTAGGCCAACTCAATATTGAACCCTACAGACTAAGACTGGGATGCCATTAAAGTTCATGTGCGTGTAAAGGCAGGTGTCCCAATACTTTTGGTAATATAGTGTATGTAATTTGAGGGCTGATTAAATTATATCTAAAGCCAAAGTAGGAAATGAATAAAACCACATTTCTCTTTACTGCCTGTCCTGTTCACAGGAAATTAAGTAAAATATATATTTTTTAAAGTGAAGAATATCCTGCTGTTACTGCAACAAGTGTCCCCATTGGAAGTCTTCCCCTTTATACCTTGTTTGGTCAGAATTCAAGATTTTGGATTTCAGCTAAATATGACAATGGTTACTAGAGGCAAACAGAGAGCTAGAATCTCTGCAGTGGGGGCAGAGACTACATTAAAAACTTGATAGGTTTGCTAACCCTATCCTACCCAAATAAACTTTAGATATACATTAAAGTGACCCTATCAGAACAGAGCTACATAAAATAAGGCCAACATTGTAATTGATAATTACCTTTTTGGCAGGGGCAGCCCATCTATTAAGGGTGCACGGGCGCCGCCCTCTCCAGCCACCCCCTCTATAACTAATAGATAGATTCATGCATAGCATGAATCTATTCATGGCCGCCGCTGCCAGCCTTATTCAGGCGTCTGGCCCAATTTCGGATGCCGGGCGCCTGAATTCCAGCAGCAGGGGGTGTTTTTTAGAAGCAGCTGATTAGAACCATATTCTCTAATAGACTTCAATAAAGGTGGACTTGGAGCACAGAGCATTGCGCTTGCAGTCTACCCAGATGTGTTAGAAAAGCAAATTAATATTTGCTTTTCTAACACTGAACCGCCTCTCCATCAATCAGGTAGCACGGGTCTAATACCTATCACCTGATTGGGTGAAGGCACAGCCACCCTGATTGGATGCCTAGCAGACCGAAGAAGAGCGGAGGGAGAAACATGGAGGACACAGGAGTTGTCCCACAGCTCGCCACAGTCACCCGCTGCCTGACCCGCCACTAAGATAGGGTAAGTGCAGGGCAGACAGCGGGCGGGCGGGGGTCATAGTGGCAACATTTGATAGGCACAAGTGGTGGCATTTGATGGGTACAAGTGGCTGCATATGATGGACACTAGTAGCTGCATTTGATGGGGCACAAGTGGCTGCATATGATGGGCAAAGGTGGTTGCATTTGATGGGCACAAGTGGCTGCATATGATGGGCACAAGTGGCAGGATTTGACAAGCACAAGTGGCTGCATATAATGGACACAAGTGGATGCATATGGTGGGCACAAGTGGCTGCATTTGCTGGACACAAGTGTCTGCATATGATAGGCACAAGTGGCTGCATTTGATGGGGCACAAGTGGCGGCATTTGATGGGGCACAAGTGGCTGCATATGATGGGCACAAGTGGCTGCATTTTCTGGGCACAGATGGCTGCATATGAAAGGCACAAGTGTCTGCATTTCATGGGCACAAGTGGCTGCATATGATGGGAACAAGTGGCTACATTTGATGGGCACAAGTGGCTGCATATGATGGGCACAATGGCTGCATATGATGGGCACAGTGGCTGCATATGATGGGGCACACGTGTCTGTATATGATGGGCACAAGTGGCTGCATATAATGGGCACAAGTGGTTGCATATAATGGGCACAGTGGTTGCTATGATGGACACAGTGGTTGCATATGATGGGCAGTTGGGCACAGTGGCTGCAATTGATGGAACAGTGGCTGCATCTGATGGGCACAATGAGGCTGCAATTGATGTTTTTTTTTCAGTATTTGTCAGTTTGTTTGCACCCCCCCAAAAACACTGCTTTTCGGTGACCCATATCTTGAAACACAATTGCTTCAACTGCTTGCTGGCTACCACAGGTATTCCACATTTCTGAGTGTGTGCATATCAGCTCCACCTGCTGCATGCAGTGGTTCTTCCTGCCACATTGCACACCACTAAAAGGCCAATCAAGCCAGTGGGAGATAATACTGAGCGCGATGGGGTGGACCAGTATTCGACCCGCTCTGAGGAATCGAATACCCACAGCAGAGAAGCAGCATCATTTCAAGACACGGGGTAATCAAGGGGTTAAGTGTTACCTAGGCAGGAGTGGACTGACTGGGAGTAGAGAGAGATCGCTGTTCCTGATCACTAGTAACAGCAGATCTCTTTCTACTTCCCTGTCAGAACCGGGATCTGTCTGTTTACATTGACAGATCCCCATTCTGGTATTCTAAGGAGTGATTGCGGGTGGCTGGCGGTCATCACAGTCGCTGGTCAAGCATTGGCTCCGGAGTCATGCTGCGGGTGCGTGTGTGTGCCCCCATAGCCCTTAAAAGAGAAGTACAGGTTTTCTTTTTTTTGCTTAATCCTAACAAACTGCTTGTATCTTCAAACCTTTCCTGCCCTCTGGAAGTGCCCCGTTTCTGTTAAAATAGAGATAATTACCTGTGGGATGGTCTACAGACTTTCATGTACCATCATACTGACAATGGTTTGGCTCTGAAGTCTGGATCCACCCCCCTTCCTGTCATCTTGCTTGACTGATGTCGGCTCTGGGCTTTCTGCTCGTTCCCGAGACTTCATACAACACACAGAGCTGCTCCCCTCTCCCTCCTCTCCTCTCTCCCCCCTTCCTGTTGCAGACAGAGTAGTACAGGGCATGGGGATGATGGGACTGTATAGGAGTACAGGAGATGGGGATGATGGGACCATATAGGAGTACAGGAGATGGGGATGAGGGGATGGCATAGGAGTACAGGAGATGGGGATGATGGGACCATATAGGAGTACAGGAGATGGGGATGAGGGGACGGCATAGGAGTACAGGGAATGGTGATGATAGGACTGTATAGGAGTACAGGGCATGGGGATGATGGGAATGTATAGGAGTACAGGAGATGGGGGTGAGGGGACGGCATAGGAGTACAGGGAATGGTGATGATAGGACTGTATAGGAGTACAGGGAATGGTGATGATAGGACTGTATAAGAGTACAGGGGATGAGGATGATGGGACTGTATAGGAGAACAGGGAATGGGGATAACGGAACTGTATAGGAGTACAGGGGATGGTGATGATAGGACTGTATAGGAGAAAAGGGGATAGGGGGTGACATCAGTGGGAGAGGGATGGGATCAGTGACAGAGAGATGATTTGTATGTACAATAAAGGAGACTCTGGGGACATATCAGGGTTACTTTAGATGTGAGGGAGTTGTCAGTCTCCTCTTCTATGTACTGTACACAGGTATAGTAGTATTGTGTTGTTGGCAGTGGTGTAGGCGACTTACGAGTTTTTGTATGTGGACGTGGGAAAAAATGGCCGGATGTTGGATGGTGGAGTCATCTCCCAGATGGAGCTTTACAGACGGCTCCAGAATGGCAGCTTGGGCTTGCCACCTCCAGAAGACAATGTGGCGGGACTCCCATTCGTCTTTGTCGCGGATGAAGCATTTGCGATGGGGAACCATCTTATGCGGCCATTCCTGAAGAGGACCCCCACCCCGCACCAGAGGGTTTTTAATTACCGGCTGGCCAAAGCCAGAAAAGTGGTGGAAAATGCCTTTGGCATAATGGCCAGCCGGTTCTGCCTATTCTTCACTGCTATTAATATGGCGGAATATAAGCTAAATCACAATTCTTTCATGCTGCATTTTAAACAACTATTTAAGCAAAAATGCAGACAACTATGTGGCTTCAGTTATGACTGAGGCCGGCTTACAAGATACAAATCTGATGGCACTTGAAGCTGGCCATCTTGGCTTGCCCCCCCCCTAAGCGCCCATGAAGTATGGCAACGATATCTAGAGTACTTTGCTGGTAAGGGGGCCATTGATATGCCAGAGAATGTCTAACCTGTTTTAAATAAATTGTTTGTTAAAAAATGAACTCATATTTCATTTGATTTACTGCTTGTGTTTATTTTATCTGTCTCCTAGGTTCTCCAATGGCCTTTTATTTTTGGCCATTTTCTTCAATAGTGCAAATGTAACTTATTTGATACATGAGGTGACAATCTCTTCTTCAGCTATTATGTTGTGCTATGGGTCTGTTACACACACACACAATGTTTTTGTTGTTAATGTATGTATTGCATTAATGATACAAATAATCAAACTTTTCAACTCCATGAATTGTTTGGAGTCCATAAAATGGCCTTATTGGGGCCAATTTTAGAGCACTGTAGGGGTTATTTACTAAAGGCAAATCCACTTTGCACTACAAGTGCTCTGAAACGGCACTTGTAGCGCACAGTGGATTTGCCTTTAGTAAATAACGCCCATTATCACTGTAACTACACCAACTTACTCCAAAAAACTGGTATTGAGCATTAAAAGAAGAAGCCACACATTGTTGAGTATAAAACATTTTACTTCAAGCACATTCACATGTGCATTATAAAAAGTTTTTTTAACAAACCAACATCTTTGGTGTATAACATGTATGTGTGACAGTAAATAGCCTTTTTGTGGCTAAACAGGCATGTTTAAAACCAGAACATCCACAACTCGGGAACTTACAAAGTTCAACTTTTATAAAGTGAAGGCAATATGAGACATTTAGTATGTCAAAACTGTGTTGATTTTGCCTTCATCAGATGGGGTGATGTTACCCCTGTAAAAGACACATTTTGAAGATGCACACAAATTGGTACTCAAAATTTGGATTTCCATTGTGATCCCCTGCCTATTTTGATAGATGTAGGGAAAAGACACACAGTGTGTCAACATATGCTATCTGCCATCATGGGATATCAATGTACACGTTATGTGGGTGCAACCCCTTCCCCGCAACTAAAGTAGATGAGAGGAAGAGGTTGCACCCACAAAACGCGTAAATTGATATCCCATGATGGCTGATAGCACATGTTGACACACTGTGTGCATCTTCAAAATTTGTCTTTCAAATTACTTTAAAATGTAATAACGTAAAAAACAACAACAACATTGACTTTTTTGGGTTATATTTTGGCTAAAACATCAATGATGTTGGTGAGTCTTTTTTCAACATCATTGATACTTTCCTTGACCTTTTCTAATTCACAATTGCACACCATTATTTCGCTAATCAGGATCTGTGCACTTGCACTGTTGAAGTGAGTTTTTTCTTCCACAACATCCACATCACCTTAAAAAAAATGCACACCATGTATTATAAATATGCAGCCATACATCTGTTACCTGAAGCTGTAGTCTGTTGTGGTCACTATTTCACCCAGTTCATGTACCTCAGAATCCACATCTTCATGGTGTCCTCAGATGTCCCAATTCTTTTCTCCCCTATTTGAATACAAAAAAGGTATACTTAGCACACAGATAATATGTGAGGCAAGAAATAGTAATATGAAACATTGCTTGGACATGTTGTCCAGTTATCTGTTTTGGCAGAGTTCCAAGCTGAAGACATGATTTTTTCCCTTTCCAAAGCTGGAATACTTACCTGTTTTGTTAAAGTTTCACACATGGAGAGACCCCTAGTATCCACTGGAGCACCTGCGTGGGACACCATAAAAAGGGTGTTCTGTTGTCCAGATGTGCTCTTGCGTCCAGATGTGTAAACAGTTGCTGAGTGTCTTCTCCTTACACTGTATTAATTTTGCATTTTATTATATTACAAAGACATGTAGACAACAATGTACTAAACTTATTTTCATAGAAATAGGCATGAACAAGTGTAGTCAACCTGCATCTGCCAAAAACGTCGTATTAGTGGGCGAATGAAGGATGTTTAATATGAACGATTACTGTGCCCATGAACCTCAAACTTGCCATTTTAAACCGTACAACAATAAAGAAAAGCACATGGACCAGCACGAAAGTAATAATAATAATAATTATAGGAACACACAATAGGGCAGCACAGTGGTGTAGTGGTTAGCACTTTCACCTAGCAGCAATAGGGTTGCTGGTTCAAATCCCGACCACAACACTATCTGCCTGGAGTTTGCATGTTCTCCCTGTGCCTGCGTGGGTTTCCTCCGGGTACTCCGGTTTCCTCCCACAATCCAAAGACATGCTGGTAGGTTAATTAGACCCTGTCCAAAAAAGAATTGGCCATAATATGTGTATGTCAATGTTGTAAGTGTGTCGGGACTCTACAGGTTAAAGGACCGCATAAATAGCTGCAGATGGACACCGGTGGCAAGAAAAAGCGCCCAGAGGCGATTCAGTTCGTATAGGTAGCGCTATATAAGTCATTCATTCATTCATTCATAAATACTTAATTTTTTGCAGCACTTTCCTGATCCTTCTGTACTGATCGTGCTCCTTCAATTTTGGGCCTGACCAGCGTTTCCTCAATTGCTCCTTGGATCGTCGTTCCCCAAAATTTTTGTGCAGACTTCTCACAATATTAGTCATGATCTTGGCTTGTCTTACGTTTGGGTTTGGGTAAGGTCCATGGGTAAGGTCCATGCTTCCCATTATAGTCGGCCCTCTTCAAGATGTCCACCATCTCCACCATCTCTACTATGGACATATTTGAGGCCTTATATCTCGTCCAGTTTTGGGAAGTTTGTTGCTCCGGGCTTTCCTCGTCATCCTCCTTGCTGCTCTCTGCATGCACCTGCTGGAGTGAAAAATATGTTATTTATGGTATTGTGGTATGAACATGCACTATGGACCAGTAATAATTTTTATGTCAAATTTCATTTTTTTTAGTCTTAGTCTTTTGACTAAAATGCCATTTAAGTTTTAGCCGTATTTTAGTCATCTCAATTGTTTTAGTTTTAGTTGTATTTTAGTTGACTAAAATGGTATTAAGTTTAGTTGACTAAAATGTTTTACACTGGTCCTAACTCACATTCATATACTAGGGCCAATTTAGACAGTAGCCATTTAACCTACCAGCATGTCTTTGGAGTGTGAGAGGAAACCCACACAAGCACAAGGAGGACATACAAACTCCAGGCAGGTAGTGCTGTGGTTTTGATTCAAACTGATGACCCTGGCGCTGCTAGGCAGAAGTGTTAACCACTGAGCCACTGTGCAGCATCCTATTGAACCATCCTTGCATGACTAGAGTTGTGCCTACCTACATTGTGTGCATCAATAGAAACACACAGTCCCATAGCCTAGGATGGCTAGGCACTCCCCTGCCTCTCCCCCTTCCTTCGCTAAACTTCTCTAAACTCTGGTTTAAGACTGCACTGTCCACTCTTATAATTTCCCTGTGAAGACCAGACGTTCAGGGAAGCAGCACTGAGAGAGAAGGAGCAAGCAGCAGTGAAAGTAGTAAACTGCAAGTGCTAGTATTAGATTTTTTAAAAATGTTTATTTTATTGCATTTAATGTGTTAAACAGAAAAAAAAAATGAGGGTTTAATACTACTTTAAAGAAGTTGTAAAGTCAGGAGCTTTTCTATCTTAATGCATTTTATGCAGTAGGTTAAAAAGCCTTCTGTATGCAGCAACCCCCCTCAGCCCCCCTAATACTCACATGAGCCCCATCTCTCTCTCAAGCCATATCCACAAGTGTATTGGCCATCCAAGACCCTCCCTACTGATTGGCTGAGACACTGCAGCAGCACCATTGGAGCCAATCAAAGTCAGTCAGTCAATCAGAAGAGAGGGGGGGTCAGGGGAGGGGCCAGGGGAGCCCAAGAGGGACCTGAGAATAGGAGGATTTGGGATGCTCTGTGCAAATCCACTACACAGGGCAGGTAAGTATAACATGTTTGTTATTTTTTTAGAAAAACAAACAAGACTTTTCAATCACTTTAACTAACTGGATATCTATACTGCATATTTTATTAATGTATATTAGTAATATGAAAACAGTCCAAGCCATATGAATTGTAAAACATGAGCAGGCCTATGGCTTTAAGGGGTTAATCTCTGTACACCAATAGGGTTACTAATATTTCAGTTGCAACATGTTTGTGCAAGACCGGCATTCCTGCATCTGACAACATAAGCTTACACTGGTGAGAGTCACCGAATTACATGTCTGATAACATAGTACGCAGCCAAGGTATACAAACAGTATCGCTGGAGATGTGAAAACAGTTTATTCAGCAATACAGTGAGAAGACTAATCATGATGGAAAGGAAACAGTAACCCATAAAAACTAATTAGTTTCAGTTTACAGATCAGTAAAAAATTATTTCTAGTTGGCAGATACGTATAAAGTCACTTAACTGCAGTAGTGCTATGTTTTACGCTTTCTTACCAAAAGAGAGAGCCGGGGTTGATTTACTAAAACTGGAGAGTGCAAAATCTGGTGCAGCTGTGCATAGAAACCAATTGGCATCCAGCTTTTTTTTTTGTCAAAGCTTAAGGCTGGGTTCACACTATTGCGAATTGGAAGCAGATTTCACTACATCCAATTCGCATGTCAGAAGACTGTGATCAGCTCTCAATGGAGCATGTTCACACATCTCTGGAGCAGCTCCAGTGCAAACTGCACAGGAGCCCTGTGCATGTTCTGGTCCATTTCAGGTCCGAACTTCAGCCAACAATTCAGACTGAAATAGGACCTGAAATGGTGAACAGGGGTGCACTGGACCCCTGCTGTGAGCCACTCCATGTTGCAGTGTGAACCCAGCTTAAATGAACAAGCTGAAGTTAGAAGATGATTGTCTACCATGCACAGCTGTACCAAATTTTGAACTCTCTAGTTTTAGTAAATCAACACCTATCTTTACCTTGGCTCATGTCAGATGGGCAACTTAGCTATAGTTTGTCAAATTTACCAGTTACTGGCTCACTAATGACGCGTACACACGATCGGAATTCTCGTCGGAAAAAGCTCTGATGGTTTTCCCGACGGAATTCGGCTCAAGCTGTCTTGCCTACACGGGGTCACATCCCATTCCGATCATTTATAACGCGGTGACGTACAACACTTATGAGGTGACTAGAAAAAGGAAGTTCAATAGCCAGTAGCCAATAGCTTCTGTCTTGTAGTTGAATCTGAGCATGCGTGATTTTTGGCGTGTTGGAATTGCATACACAAGATCAGAATTACCGATAGAAAGTTTTTCCGACGGGAAAATTGAGAACATGCTATCAATTTTTGGCTGGCGGAAATTCGAACAGCTAAATTCTGATGGAGCATACACGCGGTCGCATTTTCCGATGAAAAGCTCTTATCGGTCTTTTTCTGGCCGGAATTCCAATCGTGTGTACGCAGCATAAGAGGCTGCCTGTCTGTCCCTGTGGAGTTGCACCCACTGTAGCTGAGACAGCGAGACAGTGCTACCATCGCTAGCAATGAAGATTCAACTGCGTTTTACCCAGTAACAAAACGACATCTTGCTGCATCTGGCTACAGAGGTAGCAGCTCCATAGGCACAGACAAGGAGCCTCTTAAAGCAGAACTAAACTCCCCAAAAAACTCACCTCCCCCTTCCAGTGTTACATCTTCCACTGGCCAATGTCATCTTCTCCCTGAGTTTTCAGCCTCTTGATTGGCCAGTGGGGACGTCATCCGACAAAATGCACTGAGGTATCAGTTCTTCTGGCACATTCATTATGTGTCAGGAATCCACGCTGAGCTGCATATGCACAGCTCAGTGCACAATCAATGGAAAACTGCATGCAGTAAGTGTATATTATTGCAGAAGAGACATAGCACATGTCGTCAGGGCTAGGCAATTAGTACTCAAGTTAGAAGAATGGCACACAGAGCCCAAGGAACAGTTGCAAAATTATTATGTTGTTGAGTTGCAGACAAACAGATAACAAGTGGCGCTACAATTGCCAATCACCCACATTAGTAATGTAGCTGCAGTAACTTGACACAACAGTTCCAAACAGTATGGTGTAGCACCCTCTACTTTAGGTAGGTGCTAGAAGAAGAAGAAGGTTTTGTAAGTGCAGGTAAATTTAATCAGCCATAGCTTACCTGTTTGTTTTGATCTGTTTGGGCTGGGAGTGGCTCAGAGTAAGTTGGTGACTCACAGATAGTATCATCTTTTGGTTAGCTCCCTTCTGCTTCTAGAGGAGGTAAGGGGAAGAGAGGTGGAGCTGATTGGGGTGTTCTAAAGAGCCCTGACCAATCCCCGACCTGAATTGGCAGGCCTCCTTAAATACCTTGAGTCAGCGCAGCTGGGGAGGAGTTGTCAGTTGTTGGAAGAAGCTGGAGATGGAGCACTTGGTTGTCTGGGCCTTTGAGGCACTCCCCAGTCTGGGGGGGGGCTGACCTTAAGACTGAGGGGTTTGGGTGCAAGTCGGAGCCCTCTCTGAGAAACAAAGAAGGATTGTCACAGAAAATGTCAAGCACAAATAATGTAATTTATTAAAAGGTAAGTGAATACACCAAAGTAAATGCACCTCCAATATGGCAAACAGTGTAATAAACAAGCAACCATAGCCACATTGATACACAACAAATGAATACCTAAACCAAATTTACATAAAAGTGTGGGATACAATCATGATCGTAACAAGCCAGGGTCATAAACGGGAAATCTGGGTTGTGGCAAGACACAGATGGTGCTCTACCACTCTCCTGGAGCTCACCACTACCAAGGTCATGAAGGTAATCGTGGCTACCATCAGAGCAATGTACTGTAGGAGGGACCCAATTGAGGCAACTGAAAAAAGAACCTTAGGCAGAACAGGTAACCCAAACCAGGTACCCAAAAACTCGGATGTGTCAGACCCAATAGCAGATATAATCCTACCCTCCACAGGACAATCCAGCAGGGCAGTAAGCATAGAGTCCATAACATGAAGCCGCTCTTTGGTCAAAGGATCATCAGAGGCAGGCTGGAAAGCAGTCATTGGATCAACAGGCACTGGATTATCAGGCTGGGCAGGGACAGAGGCACATCAGTCTGGGCGACGGGCAGAGGCACATCAGGCTGGGCGACGGGCAGAGGCACATCCGGCTGGGCAAGGGCAGAGGCACATCCGGCTGGGCGATGGGCAGAGGCACATCTGGCTGGGTGATGGGCAGAGGCACATCAGGCTGGGTGACGGGCAGAGGGACATTAGGCTGGGTGATGGGCAGAGGGACATTAGGCTGGGCGACAGGCAGAGGCACATAAAGCTTGGCAGTGGCAGAGGCATATTAAGCTAGGCAGCAGGTAGAGACACATCAGTCTGGGCAGCAGCACATCAGGCTGGGCAAATCAAGCTGGCAGTGGGCAGCGGTATATGAGCATAACAGTCCAAGAAGAGCAAACAATATATAAGCAAGGCTTCCTCTCTCAGATGTACAGTACTATTATAAGAAATTAGGAGAGACGCCTCTTCAAAGTGGTGGTGGACTAGGATAGATGGATTACTCCATATACCATTCACAACTGTATGTATATGACAACAGGAAGATTGGGTACGCTTATCATAGACGGTGGACACACATGTATAAAAGACTCGATATGCCACATAAATTATAAGTTGGGGTGTTTTCTTTCCACAATGGGGTAATTTTTTGGGCGTTTTTATTGTCCTGGTGCTCCAGGGCCTTCAAAAGTGCAAGCGGTAGTCAAAAAATTAGAACTGTAATTAACGGCTGACGGTGCTCCCTGCATGTTGGGCCTCTGTATGTGGCCACGGTGTGTAAAAGTCTCACACATGTGGTATCACCATACTCAGGAGGAGTAGCAGAATGTCTTTTGGGGTGTAATTAGTGGTATGCATGTGCTGTGTGTGAGAAATAACCTGAAAATATGACAATTTTGTGAAAACAAAAAATCTTGATTTTGCAAAGAATTGTGGGAAAAAAGTGACTAAATACCTTGGAATGTCTGCTTTCCAAAAAGGGGTCATTTATTTCATTTATGGGGTATTTGTACTTTCCTGGCATGTTAGGGTCTCAAGAAATGAGATTGGGCATCAGTACATCAGATGTGATCAATTTTCAGAGATTGGCACCACAGCTTGTGGACTCTATAACTTTCACAAAGACCAAATAATATCAACCAATTTGGATTGTTTTTACCAAAGATATGTAGTAGTATAAATTTTGGCCAAAAATTTATGAAGAAAAATTACTAATTTGCTACATTTTATAACAGAAACAAAGAAAATTATTTATTTTTTTTACAATTTTTTTTGTCTTTTTTCATTTATAACGTTTTAGGTGAGGGAATCAGGAAGTGAAGCGCTGCGGCTTCACTTTCCGGTTCCCTACTGCGCATGCGCGAGTCGCGCAGCGCAATAGGAATTGTCCGCGCTGTCTCTGGGACCCGTGTGTGTCCCAGCAGACAGCGCGCAGGGACAGGAAAAGGCATAGACTCCCGTGGGAGTCTATGCCCGGAAGTGGGTGTAAATACCTGTCTTTGACAGGTATCTGCACCCCCCTCCCCCCTGAAAGGTGCCAATTGTGACGCCGAAGGGGAGGAGGGTTCCGATCAGCGGAAGTTCCTCTTTAGGGTGGAACCCCGCTTTAAATACCACCAAAAGAAAGCTCTATCTGTAGGAAAAAAGGACAAAAATGTCATATGGTACAGTATTACATGCCTGAGTAATTGTCATTCAAAGTGTGAGAGCACCAAAAGCTGAAAATTGGTCTGGTTAAGAAGGGTTAAGGGAGTGTGGCAGGGGGCATGTCCTATGCCTACTTGCTTTTTCCTAATAGGCGTCCCTCGTTCCTATTTCAGAAAGTTGGGAGGTTTGCACTTCTAAGGGGTAGGCACAGCAACAGTTACCTGTTTATTATTTTTTATTACAGCCGCCCTTGTACTTGTCTGGAAGCTCCTATGTACCGGCACATGGCTTTGTTTAGCTAAGATCGCTGTGCTCAGACAGCTATCTCCACAGCGTGCAGCGGATTTCATAAAACGCATGTGCGGAAGCAAGTAGGCGCCCTTAACAAAGATGGTCGCTCGCTGAGCGGACATTGTAAGGTTACCGGAAGTGCCCTGTGTGAAGCATGTCAGCGCCCTGAACTGTCCCTAACCGGAGGACGTTTATTAGAGCAGCTGGATGTCCGGGTAACGATCGGGAGGCGTTCCCCACAGCAATGTCCGTTCTCCTACGTGGCAGATTTTTCATCCAGGGTAAGGAGCTGTGTGTCCTCAGAGGGCCATGGAGTCTTCCACTGATATCCTCTGTGCCAGGAAATGCTACTTGTCATGCTGATCCTCTGACTTCACTATACCAAGTCCCTGTCCGAGAATATGTATGAAGAGTCAGAATTGTGACTTCCCTGAGATACATAGCTGTCCTGGGTCACTGCCAGAGACAGCCAGGTGACTGGTATTTTCTCCTGAGTCCTCACAGTTTTCAGATTCATTGTGTTCAGTGGTGGAATCAGTGCCTGTGTGCTCTGCCCCCCACTACATTTTTACTTTTAATGGCGGTGATGTTTGTTATGACCGGTGCACATTGCAGTACGGTGAGGGAAACGTGTGTGTGTGTGTGCGCGCTCCATACCTGGGTTTTGTAACGCGTTCAGAATGTGGTAGTTGCTATCAAATTATTACAGATTTTTTTTATATATATATATATATATATATATATATATATATATATTCGCAGGGCTTTGTACATATAGGAATACATGGACACCGGTGTTCTGGCGTATAGAGTCCGGGCATCACATAGTGTCCACTCCGGACGAAGCTTCGGAAAATCTCTGAAGCTGAACGGCGCCTGCGCCGTGAGTGGAGGTGGTGGCCCCACCATCCAAGCGGACACAGGGTTGTGAATTTTAGTGGGCCCCTCGCGGGCGAGCTTCGCTCGCCACGCTTCGGGCTCAGCCTCGCTGCGCTTGGCTCTTTTTTATTCTAACTCTATGTCTACTTGGATAGTGGGGATAGAACCTGGACTCGCGGCGCAGGCGCCGTTCATCCTCGGCAATTTTCGGAATCTGTGTTCCTGTGTACTGCGCATGCGCAGTACGCAGGGGACACTATCTGATGGAGGACGCTATTTGACAAGACACCGGCAGCAGATCACACACCCGGTGTTCCGCCACAATCGGCGACCCGTCAGATTAGGTAACGGAGGTGACATTCCGTCATCTGTGCATGTGTTGCACCAATACCTGGTTTGCTCAACCTGCAGTCAGAAGAAGGCAGCGGACATCTTACTACACCCAGCTATAGCTTGAATTTCACAGTCATTTTAGCGATAAAGTGAACGTATATAAATAGATATAACGTATTGGGATCTCTGATGCTGTTTGGATGTTCCATTTTGTAACAAGCTGGACGGCAGCAGTAGGAAGGTGGCGGAGGCCATGTTGGTACACCCCGCACTGCTCAGCGCTAAACCTTGAGGCTTTCAAAATGTAACATCCAAACAGTACCACAGGTATCAATATACTATATTTATATACACTCACTTTATTGCTAAAATTACTGTGAAATTCAAAATGTAGCTGGGTGTAGTAAGATGTCCGCTGCCTTCTGAATGAAGATGTTCTGTCAGATAAGCAAACCTGGTAGAGGTGGAACACATGCACAGATGGCGGAATGTCACTTACCTAATCTGATGGGTCGCTGATTCTGATAGTGTGTGATCTGCTGTTGGTGTCTGTGTATTCCTATATGTACAAAGCCTTGTGAGCTTTGATAGATCTGTAATAATTTGAGAGCTGATAACACCTACCACATGCATATGAAATCTTAGGAAAATCAAAAACTGTGTCGCGCTCCTCTTCTACAAATAGACTGATTGTGTCTAATGTGATCAACATAAATGACTCCTGTGTAGAAGCTATGCTTCTATTAAACATCCTTTACCCCTTGGCACTGACTCCCATCGGCCCTTTAAGGGTTTTGGAATGGAGGGGCTTATGGCCATGTGATTGGCGGTCACATGATTGGAAAACTCTGCTTGCGATCAGGAGCATTCCGTGAGCTGCCGGTCACTGTGTCAGGGGCGCGCGCTCTCGGCACAGCTCTGTTGGCGCTATTGCAATGCACACAAATATGCAGTTGCTCGGCTCCAAGGCTCGTCAGCCAAGAGACCATGTTTGCATGCGCTCGATTCCAACAGGTTAATAATACCAACAAAGTGGTGTGTATATATTATTAGACAAAATGGTGCAAAATTGTGTGCAGTGCCAAAATTAAAGTCCTCTATATTGCAGTGAGATCCCAATGGTAAATCAAAAAACAATCTTTCAATCAGTGATATTTCCTTCATGCAATACTCCTCCTTTTGCGTTTGCCCCCTTGTGATACTAATATCCAATAGTACTCGTGCTCCCCCACCATCAGGTGTGCACTTACCTGATAACGTGCCACCTCCCAATTAAAGGGATTGTAAAGTCAGAAGTTTTTTTTATTTTTTATTTATCCTAATGCACTAAAATAAAAATCCTTCTGTGTGTAGCAGCTCCCCTAATACTTGAGCCCCATCTCTTTCCAGCAATGTCCACAAGTGTCTCGACAGTCCAGCACTTTCCCTCCAGATTGGCTGAGATGCAGCAGTGACGCCATTGGCTCCTGCTGCTGTTAGTCAGCCAATCGGGAGAGAGAGGGGGCCGAACCGTAGCTCCGTGTCTGAATAGATACATGTAGCTGCAGTTTGGCTTGGGTGTCCCCATAGCAAGCCGCTTACTGCTTGGGCACTCAACAGGAGGAATGGGCCAGGAGAACTGAAGAGGGACCCAAGAAGAGGAGGATCGGGGTCGCTATGTGCAAATCCACTGCACAGAGGTTGAACCAGAAGTGACCAACTACTCATCTCTCCCATAGCTAATTAGCCACTAAAATCACTTCTTCTTTACTGGGAATCGCTGGCTGAAAAGATCATACTGGGATGATGCCTGTAGGTGCAGGCACCATTCCGGTATAACCACTGAAACCAGAGGACGTCCATACACCTCTTATGGGTGGCAAGTAGTTTAAGTGGCGGTAGGAAGAATTACCTGAATTTGCCGCACATGTCAGTAATGTTACATATTAAGGACAGCTCTGATCTGGTATACAGAGGTGCGCCAGTACTCTGAGCAGGGCATGCCTGTCCTGGGAAGCTGTCATATCTTGGACAGCTTCCCACACAGTGCTCTATCCCTGGCCTCAGTCAGCTGTCAGCCTGAGATTCCCTGCCTGAAAGCTAAATGTAAAGAAAAGAATAGGAGATACAGCTGATAATGACTTGTCACTGGGTGGTCGGGGGCTGATGGAGAGCTGAGAGACCAGTTCCACATCAGGTCTGCCCTACTTTTGAGTGTCGCTACACAGCAGTAGGTGGTTCTGAACGCCGCTGTTGGACTGAACTGCAGCTATGGTTCTGCCCACTGTCATGGGCTGTCAAAAGTGGAGAGGACATGGTGGGGAAGTAGTCTCCCTGTTTCCCATCAGGTCCCACACACCCCTAGTATGATGAACCTCGGCTGTATGCCTGTCGGTGTGAAAGGCGAAGTGACTAGGAAGGGGGAGGGAGTGTGCAGTGTGAATGTTCCTTCCTCAGTGTAGACGCAGGCAAAATGGGTTCAAGCTCTTAAACTAAGCCAGGAATTCTAAGGCTCTGCTTACATCTAGTGATTTGGGATCGTGGGCAGAATCGCTGCAATTTGACCTGTGATTCCAAATTGCACTGTAATGCTGGCAAACTATGCAAAAAAAAAAAATTGTATTAATAGAATAAACTGTGGAAACTTCCCAGTTGTTGGTCTGCTCAAGTCTATTAAAATGAATGTTTAGGCAAAAACAAACTACCGTATTTATCGGCGTATAACACGCACCCCAAGTTTAGGAGTGAATTTTAAGGAAAAAAAATCTTACATTTAAATGCCATCAATGCAGCCTTATCAGTGTCCATCTGCAGCCTTGTCCATCAATGCAGCCTTATCAGTGTCCATCTGCAGCCTTGTCCATCATTGCAGCCTTATCAGTGTAATTTGCAGCCTTGTCACTTTAATTTGCAACTTTGCCTTTTAAAAATGGTGCCGCCGAGTTACATAGCCGGATGTCCTGTGTATCTCGGCGGCGCTCGGTAGTTCTCGGTAGCCGTGAACGGCCGTAGGGGGCCGAAAGCCGCCCAGAGGCTCACAACGGCGGGGGATCAGCGTATAACACGCACCCACGATTTTCCCCTGATTTTAAAGGGGGGGGGGGGGGAGTGCATGTTATATTGGCTGTGAAGCCAAAAGCATCCTTAATGAATAGTGAGAAGTGGAGAGGGAAGTTGTTAGCAGCAACAAACATGCCGCTGTGCTACACAGCATACAGACGGGCACTATGCCTGTCTCTGTATGCCAATTTACAGTACATTCTTTTTTTAAATTTTGGTGCATGTAAAGTACCACTTTGTAAAAGTGACACTTAAGAACTACCTGAATCTTCCAAATGTGTAGTTAAAGCTGCTGAAATTAGCCGTAGTGTTTTTTTAATTCTGGCACAGGCCACTTTAAAGAGCCATACCACCCGAAAAGTGTTAGCACTTCTAAAATTGAGGTACAGTATAGGAAAAAAATATTATTACGGTATTATCTACTCCCAATAAGGTATCTCCAATGATGTGCGTTCTACCGGTGGCTGCTGCTGCTTTCTTTCAAAAACAGTTTTTCTACATGCAGCCGTCTTTACTGACGATTTGGCAGGGAAACAGCCAGTAGAGGCTGGAGCATAGCGATGACAGTGGGTTGCTTGCAGTGCAGCTCCTCCATTCAGAAAATGTCTTCTATTTTTGTTAGATTAAAAGGCATTCTGAGTTTTGACAAGGGGCATATGAACATCACAATCTCCCCTTGTCCAATCACAGAACACCAGATGAGGAAATCGTAAACTCTCCTCCAGTTTGATAAAAGTACTAGAAGTGCAATCATCCATATCATCAGGACGGAAAAGGTGCAGAACTGGCATTTCTCCCAGATATTCAGAGAATGTCTCAAACATCATCCAGCTGACAGGCTGGCTACTTCCAAATGGGGGGCCAACATATAATTTGTTATGTCTTCAGTCCGTGATGTTTCCTCAATCAACAATTCCTTAAACTGGTTGTAAACCCTTACAACCAACTTTGACCTACAGGTAAGCATAGATTAAGGCTTACCTGTAGGTCCAAGAAATAGCTCCTAAACCTACACGGTTTAGGAGATATTTACCGAAAGACAGGCACCGCTGTCTATGGCGCATGCGCCGTAGACAGCGGCGCACTGAGCGCACCGCTGTCAACGGCGATATGCCGCGAGTGGCAGCTCTCGCGCGTATATGCGGGAGTGACGTCATCGCGGCTTCGCCGAATGACAGCGGTGACTTCGCTGGCTCCTGTGTCAGGTAAGTGACACATAATGGACTATTATGTGATGCATAGTAGTCCATTATGCTTTACCTTTGTAGGGAATCAAAGAGGAAGTAAACTCATCAGGGTTTACTTCCTCTTTAAAATAAAAATTCTAACTGAAAAACGTTAATGCAAAATTTGTACACCGATTGCTCAGCTTTAAAATATCACTGAGGATCTAATGCATTTCTTCTTTTTGTTTTAGCTATCCGTCCAGCCAGTAGTACTGCCAGTGTTCATGTCTCTCCAGCAGTTGAGGTGGACACGCATGAAAACGAAATTGTAAACCCTGAATTCACCAATCGGAATCCTCGTAACTTGGAACGTCTGTCTCTTGCAGTTAAGGATCGTGGCTGGGGCACAGTGTGGCCAACCAGGGCATACTGGCATAGGTAACAACGTCGGGGTCAACAAAATAGTCTTCCTTTTAATAATAATTCTATCTTTAACCCCTTTTACATGGACCGCCTCCTGGCCCTTTAAGAGTTCTAAAAGCCGAGAGGCGGAGGCCGGCATTGGGCTGCACTGAATGTAAATTTTGATACCGAAAATGCAGAATGCACTTTGCTGAAAATGACAGTTTTTGAAACATTTTTTATATATAATTGTAATATATTTGACTTTTTAATTATAGGGGGTCCCCGGGTTACAAACAAGATAGGGACTGTAGGTTTGTTCTTAAGTTGAATCTGTTTGTAAGTCGGAACAGGTAATTTTTTTATTTTTTATTTTTTTTTAAGTGTAGCTCCAGCCAAAAAAACTATTTTTAAGCTTTTTGGATAACCTAGGGAAGGGTTATCACCCCTGTAACATTTGTTTAGCTGTCTGTGCCCCTGTACAGAAGATTTCACCTCACTTTCTGTCCCAATGATTGGATTTAGAAAATTTTGGGCTATTAGGGAAACAAGGATTGGTGATAAAGCATCAGTGGAGACACCTTTTTCCCATATTATCTCTTACAGGAGAGAATTTCCCTTCCTAGAGGTAGATTTCCTCCCTCCGTTTGTAAGTAGGAGTCGTTTGTAAGTAGGGGGCCCCCTGTAATAATAACAATTTAAATTAATATGAATTTATTGTTTGGCCATTATTGGCACCTTTTTTAGTGCAAGAAAAGCTCAAGAAAAATGCAATCTCTGACCATCTCTTTTATCATGTCTGCAATCTCTTACTTAAAGCAGAGTTCTGCTTTAAAAAAATAAAATAAAATTAGTCAGCCGCAACAAATACTGCAGCTGCTGATTTTTAATAATCAGACACTTACCTGTCCCAGGATCCAGCGATGTGGGCGTACAAAAACCCGCTCGTCTCCCCCCTCCTCCCTGCAGCGCCGGCATTGTAACTGTGGGCGCCCAGCTGTGCTTTCACAGCTGGGCACCCACTGCACATGCACAAGCCGCGCCGTGACTGGCCGGGCAATCATCTGGGACCTGTGACATGTCCCAGACGATTGCAGTGAGGGAGGGGGAAAAGGTGATCTTCCTTCTGCCACGGTGCGCCAGGAGGAAGTGGGAGCTGGGATCACGCCACACTGATTCAATGTCCCGGCATTGGGTCAGTGTTCCATCTATCACAGAAGGCGGGACATTGTTACTGCGGCCTGGCAGTTTAGCTCCGTGACACACAGAGATCGTGGCTCTGAGAGAGGGAGGACTCTGAGCTGCCAGGATGACACCCCCGCAATTGGCGGCACCCGGGGGTGTCATCTTGGCGGATCAGACTGCTCCCTCTCAGAGCCGTGATTTTCGGTTCCTTTTATCTGCACCTTTTCTCTTTCGGCCCGAAAATTTCGATGCACCACAAATTTGGGTCATGTAACCACTGTGATTGCCTGTCACAGCGGATACATGATCAGAAAGCTCCTGATCGCAAGTATGCATCGGGAGCTTATTGATCCTGCCGGCTACCGTTCTGGGAGCATGCTGTTGCCCGGTTGGCTGTTTTAACAGCGCATAATAATTTTATTATAAGGGAACATTTTAGTCCATTTGGTACTTCTGGTTTTATATGTGGATAAGTATGCATCATTTCTTGGCTAAATACAAAAAGGAACAGTCTATGCAAGCAAGCTTATTCAGTTCATTTAAAAGCGCATACAAGGGGAGGGGTGATTTACGCGCGTACTTGCATACTCACACAATACTGAGAAGTGATGGAGATTATTTTTTTTTTTTTTTGACTGAACCTGGTGCTAATTTACTTGTGCTCCCATGTGTACAGACCCATTGAAAACAATGAGCTGACTCTATTTCTACCTTTTCTCACGCTCTTTTTTTTTTTTTCTTTACTCTTCTTTCGAGGATGCTAACCTTCAGGTAACAATAGGGTGTATTGCACATCCCTAACACAGGTTCATCTGCTTTTTAGACCCCCCTTGTCTGAATCTAGTTAAGGATCACCATTCCTGGTTCTTTTGTACTGATAAAGGCCATTAGGCCCTGATTTATGATGTATACTGAATATAACACTGCTCTGTTGTAAACCTGATCTGTTGGCATGTATGACAATAAAACTTTTTTGTAAAAGAAAACAATGAGCTGTTACATAGTTGGTAAGGTTGAATACTTGTTCATCCAGGTCAATGTGTGTGTGTGTGTTCATGTCGATAATTTTCCCCATATCTCTGTATATTGTCTTCACTAAGATGCACACCCAAGAGTCTTTTAAAACCATCAATACTTCTGCTGCTACCACTGATTGTGGAAGAGTGTTCCACATCCTTATTGCCCTGACAGTGAAAACCCCCTACACAGTTTAAAGGGGTTGTAAACCCTCGTGTTTTTTCACCTTGATGAATCCTAAAAACAATCTGGCGTCCGAGATTCGCCAATATGGTGATCTATCGGATTTTAAAATCAATCTCCAAAAGTCTGAAGCAACAACGTCTCCCTATCCAATACCTAGGCACTAAAATTCTCTCTGACTTGCATCTCATTTACCAACTCAATTTCCAGCCTCTTCTGAACTGTTTTTCCTCAGACTTAGATGGAAGAACTTGGCAATATCATGGTTTGGTAGAGGTAGCTTTTTAAAGAGGAGCGTCGTGCCAAGGCTGCTCTACCTCTTGCAAGCACTACCGATTAGGCTATCGCAGAGCTTTTTTCGTAAGCTACGCTCAATATTTGTTAAATACGTCTGGCAGGGCAAGCCGCCATGGCTTAGGAGATCACTACTACAGCGACCAAAATTCGGAGGAGTTGACCTTCCCGATCCCACCCTGTATTACGCAGCAATTCATATGAACAGAGTTGTGGACTGGTGCAGACATTCACCACATAAATTGTGGGTCTGCCTGGAACAGGAATCGGTGCCAGTTCCCCTAGCGGATTTACTCTGGAGTGGGTCGCGTTTTTTTTCCAGATTTTTTTCTTAATTTTTTCTTTTATTTTTTTCTTCCCACATCCATTAATCAAACCCATGCTACAGGAGCTTCACAGATATTTCAGGATAGCAGAAACGGCAATCTTTCCTTCCCCGCTAGCGTCCACAATTGGGCATCCGGACTTCATACCAGGTCTCTCAGACAGATCCTTTAGGCTCCAACTGGAACAGAGACTAGTTGGAGCCTCCCCTTTTCTTGGTCCCTCAGAGTGGGTTGATCTCACAGGCCTGTATCTCACCCTTAATTCTTCTATTCTGGGTAAGTGGAAGATTTCTCAACTTTCACACTTCATTCGATCCCTCCCTGATAATGGCTGTTTTTTTCGTAGGCAACCTATGTCTTTTGAACATTTGTGCCTGGGAGATGAACCTGTACGGTAATCTCGCTCTCTCGCTCTCTCTCTCCATCTTACTTGCCCACATATCTCAACATGACCCCCCATATCTGAAGAAATGGGAGAGAGATCTTAACATTACCTTCACTGAAGATCAAAAGAACCGCATCCTCCTTTTTGCACATAAGTCGTCCTTGTGTAGCAAATACGAAGATATCACTTCTAAGATCTTGATGTGCTGGTATAGGACTCCGTCTGTACTAGCGTCAATATTTCCAGGGAATAGCTCACTGTGTTGAAGGTGTGGTAATCAAACTGGCACACTAATTCACATCTTCTGAGAATGCCCAGACTTTACCCTTTTCTGGAGGCGGGTATTGCAGATCATTCACAAGATCACAGATGTCTCCCTGCAGGATAAGCCAGCAGCAGTGCTCCTAAACCTAACCCCTATGTCCTGCAAGAGATATCATAAATCCTTATTGAAACACCATCCTTATCCTTATTGAAACACCATGTGTGGAAGCAACAATCTCCACCGGTGGCATCGCAATGGTTTTCTAGGGTGTGTGCGACATACAGCGTATGAAGCATCTTACAGCTGCCCTGGGGAAAGGGGGGAGGAGGAACACAACACTCGTTGGACACTGGAACCATTCTCGGATTAATACAAGTCCTACATCTGAATAACTTGTCCCAAGGAAAATTGAAGCATAGGGCTGTGGACCCTATCAGGACCCTTCACCCCCCCCCCCCCCCCCCCATGTACCTACCCCTTACCACTCCTTTACTCTTTATCTCCCCCCCCCTTCTTTTTTTATTTATTTTTTTTCTCTTCTTATTTCTGTTTCTATCCCACTTTGCCACCTTTTATCACCACTCTGCTTTCCTATCAAAGAGAAAATTCCTCTGGATTGCGATAATCTTTTGATACTGCCCCTGCAAAATCAGGGCCAAGAGCCACATATTAGTTGAAGTACATTATTTAAGTTTGGTAACCTAAAATACAATGGTTCGGTTTCAGCCAAATAAGGAAAGTTCACACTAACTCCCAGGTTGTCTTTGTCTTTCTTTAATACTCCTAATTATTGGGCTATGCAGGCCCAATAAAACTAACCATATTTCAGGATTGGGAGTTCTCTCTACTGTTACAGGCTTCAACTACTGTGGAGTCCTTAGACCCATTCTCCTGACCCAATATAACTATGGTATGAAATCATACATGTTTTCTCACTATTCCAAGTGGACTGCTCCGAAGAGTTATTTACATTGTCTATCTGATTATTGTAGGGAGGTATGTGTGTTAATTTGTCACTCTGTACAAACAGCATTCTTTAAATAAAGATTAAAAAATTAAAACGCCTGGCAGTGACCAGCGGCCAACCTATATAATAATATATATATATATATATATATATATATATATATATATATATATAATAATTATACATACTCTTCTTTTACCTGAATAGAACCCTTACTTAAGTATTCTTCCTTGACCTTCTTTGAGATAAGCCAAACAGGCAGTGGAAGGGCCTTTGAATTGTCTCATTAGCAGGATTTATTCACCTTCTCAGGGAAGTGGAGGCAAGTAATATTCTATAACTTTTTGGGGTGCATTGCTGTCCTCTAATGCTGCATGCAGTACATCATTTTAGAACAGAGGGTCTTATTTATAGAAAAAAAATTAAATAAAAAAATACTGGTGAAAGGTTGATACTGAATCACAAGCTGAGCATTTAAAGACTAAGTTCTCCTCCTTCTTCTTTTTTGTTTTTTTTTGTTTTGTTTTCCTAAATCCCAGCTCCCCTATGTACCAATATAGCATGAATGTACGTCTTTTGCAGAAATAAAACACTTTTCCTATATTTCTTCACCTGCTTACCTCACTCTTCATAGCTGTTTAAACACACTGCTTGATTACGTCTGCCTTCCTGGTCATGACACAAGAAGGAGTTGACCAGCTGACCTCATTAGCACACACCTTGCATCATCTACCCTCAGCTGGTCAACTTCCTGTGTCATGACCTAAAGTCTGACCAGGAAGTAAGGCAGAAGTAATGGAGCAGTTTGTTTAAACAGCTATGAAAAGAGAGTGAGGTAAGCCTATGTAGAATTAATGGAAAGCTGTTTTATTTTTGCAAAAGTAGTACACTAATGCTATATTGGTACATATGGGAGATGGAATTTAGGGGGAAAAAAAGTGAACTTAGCCTTTTAAGGCTATTGCACATTAGGTGTTTAGCCTGGGTGCGTCCAGTCTTGGCATTTAGGTTTGCCTGGGAGGCGCAGGTCCAAAATCTGTGACAAGCTGAAATGTGCTGCCGCTGGGTGGAGCTGAACACTGTACTCAGTAGTACTTGCTTTTAGCACCATATGTGTTCAGGGACATATGCCTGGAATGCAGGCATGCTTTTTTTTAATTGTAGATTTATTGATCTGTAATGCCATTTTGCAACTTCTAAAGCTAGCAAATACTTGTATAGGTTTCTTAACCACTTAAGCCCCAGACCATTTGGCTGGCAAAAGACCAGAGCGTTTTTGTGATTTGGCATTGTGCAGTTTTTAACGGACAATTGCGCAGTTGTGCGACGTGGCTCCCAAACAAAATTGACATTAGTTTTTTTTTTTTCCCCCCACAAATAGAGCTTTCTTTTGGTGTTATTTGATCACCTCTGCGGTTTTTATTGTTTGCACTATAAGCAAAAAATAAAAAAAATTTAAAACAAATTTTTTTTTTATTTTTTTTTTTATATATCGTAACTGCGATGACGTAGCGGACAGATTGGACACTTGGTGTTATTTGGGGGGTATTCGCATTTTATGCAGCGATCAGTCTGATTAAAAATGCATTGATTACTGTCTAAATGTGACTGGTAGTGAAGGGATTAAATACTAGGGGGCGCTGTAGGGGCTAAGTGTGTCCTAGGGAGTGATTCTAACTGTGGGGGGAGGGGCTATGTGTGACACAACACTTATTACCACTTCCGATCACAGGGAGCTCTGATCAGTGTCCTGGCACTAGGCAGAACAGGGAAATGACTCACCCCTCCCTTCCTGGCAAACTCACAAGAGTGAGAGAGCAAGCTGTGCATGATTTCCTAAGCCTAGGCTTTTTTTTTTCCAGACAAATGGGAAGTGAGCTGTATAAGGTATTTACTGGCAGGGAAAAAAAAGTTTTACTATCCAAAGTTAAAACAACAAGAGCAGAAGATTTAATGGATGGAAAGTTGAAAAAAATGACTGAAGGTCCGCTTTTAAAGCACAAAATCCTCCAGTTCACAAAGACGGTCTTTTTCAAGCCTGGATTACAAATGCATGACATCAAAATGACTTTTAAATGACAACAGCTGACCCAATCTGTAATGTAAGAGGAATCATGGAGATCTCATCCATGTGCTTTGGCGGTGTCCCATGTTTTATTGCTACTGGGTGTCGGTAGTAGACATCCTCCAATATTTTTTCAGTCCAAAGCCATGTATACTGGGAATATTGGATGATAGTATCTTGTCATCGTATGAGATTGAGGCTTTATCCAAAGTGCTGTTTCAGGCTTGTAAATTGCTCATTCAGCACAAACTGTAGATTTCCCCCAACCTGGAGAGGAGTGGATATGTGCTGTGGGGAATACTTTGATATGATAAGCTTTATAGACCTCCACCGTGGATGCCCAGCAAAGCTTAAAAGATTGTGAGAATCCTGGTTGGTTTCCCCAGGCACCTCTTTGATTTAGTGTTATACAGATTATTGTAATCCTATACTCCTCCAAACCCTGGGAGTCTGGGTCAGGACTACTTCTATTCTGAGCTGGAAATTGAAATTGAAGCTTATCTGTTCTGTCAGAGGACTTGCTGTACTTATACCAGTGTAACTTACTGTGAATCTTTTTCCACTATACGCTTTCGTATGGCGTTTGGCTGTATACACTGAAATTCTGTGCTCGGTGCCTTTTCCTGGACTGTATTTTTGAAAGGTGTGTGTGTTTTTTTTTTTTTTTTTTTTTTTTTTATTTTCGGATTTCAAATGGCAACAGTAGATGGCCATTAGCTGATTACTGTCACCATAACTTCATCTTAAATTTCTTCCATTTGTGTTTTTCAGGTTACGTGTGGAACGCACTGGACATCATGTTACCGCATTTGTGGAGCACACGAATGGCAGCATTGTGCTCTCTGCCTCTACCAGAGAATGGTGCATGAAAAAACATCTCTATAGCACCAAAGACGCAATGGCTTGTGAAAATGTAGGCAGAGTTTTAGCTCAACGTTGTCTGGAAGCGGGAATACAATATATGCTCTATCGGGACATTCCTTGGGTATTTCGATCTGAATCGGTAAGATAAATGCTCATCCAATCCTGTATGTAGGAGTAAACTATTTGTAAAGCTGGTTTCATCAATGGATATCTTCATTAGCAGACTCTGGCATAAAAATACAAAATTTGCACAACAATGTCTTCTTCCAGCAAGCTTCGAATCTCAGGCGGTTCAGCAGGAAGTGGCCAATATTCAAACCGTGTTTCTTAATCGTACATCACAGGACACAGAGCCATAGTAATTACTATGTGGTTTATAGGCCACCTTCAGGTGATGCACATTGGCACACCCTGAACAGGTAGTTGTCTCCCTATATAACCCCTCCCAGTACTGGGAGTACCTCCGTTTTTTTTCCGCCAGTGTCTAAGGTGTTGGTCACGAGTAAAGATGTGCTGTGTTGAGCTCCACTGGAGCAATCCTTGCTGGGGCTACATATGCAGCCAGATTCATTCAAAGTGTCTGTTCAGGCCAAATTGAATGGTACCCGGGCCTTGTGGCGGAAGAAGCGAGATTTAGCCCATAAACATTCTTTTTAGAGAGCTGGACCCCAGGATCCAGTGCTTTGGTGTTTTCAGCCATAAAGTTTTTACTGGTGGGGTGCTTTATGGGTCCAGGGGTGTGGGTTTCCTGAGGGTCCCCGGTTCCTGAAAGTTTTGTAAGGGAGCCCACCGTGAGGGGCGAAGATTGGGTCTGTTGGTTTTACCCTGTGGCGGGAAAGGTAAGTGGAGGTTTCTAAGGAATTTTTAGATTTTCTTATGAAATGTCTCCTTTAAAAAAAAAAAAAAAAAAAAAGAGTTAATATTGTCATGCCTAAGAGTCACCATTGGGGGCTGATAGAGCATGTACCTTGTCATGCTTTCCTCAAGAATCACGCTGTGTCAGCAGAAGCAGCAGGCTTCCCACTGGCAAGCAACTCAGACCTCTGGTAAGAGGTTAGGAACAATGGTCTGGCAATTACTTGACTGAGTTCCCCAAGTACCCTCGAGTTCAAGCCATCTGGTCACGGTGATTTATTAACGTTAAGTTTCTCCAAGTCTAATTCTATTTCTAATTCTGTCCTCCGTTAGCCATGAGGGTGCTTCCTGTGACGTGTCATGAGGATAAGCACTGCAGTTTTGATTACTAAAGCCCCCCTCCCGATTCCCTCGTGAAGACTGAAGAGAAGAATAAACTCAATACCTTTGCCATCTCCCCATTCTTTGTAACCAGATGTCCTTCCTCATTCTTTACGGGGCCAATATGGTCTGTCCTTTTTTTACTGTTTACATACTTAAAGAATATTTATTCTATACAAAGAGGGAGGAGAAGAGGGTCATCGATGATCTCTATGCATTTCAGGGTCCGAGCTGCTTCATCAAAAAGCAGTACATATCAGAATCTATATAACAATCTAAGATGCATGCGGCTATACAGGCCTAACCATCAGTCCAAGACCCCATTCACATTATGGCATTATCTGGCAGGAGGATTTTTTTCTAGCGCTTTTACATTCTGATTATTAGGTTATTAACCAATCCTTATTGAGGCAGACCATTGTTCCTAATTTTTACTGACAGCCTACTAGGGGTGCAACGGATAAAAAAAACTTACGGATCGTTCCTCGGATCAGAGTCACGGATTGGATCATTTTTCGGATCAGCAAATAATAATTGAATTTGCAAAAACCTGTAAATTCCACCACCATATAGTCTCCACTGTAATATTCACAATCTCCCCCACTGTAATATTGGCGGGGTATTGGCAGAGTATGGAGGGATGGACTGCAATTGTCACAGAGCAGCGCTGTGGGCACTACAGATCCAGCCCACAGCGCTGCTGCCATCCGATCACTCCCCTCCACTGTACACATCAGTACACAGAGGGTAGAGAGGAACATGACGCCGGTTTGCTTACAAGTGATCGCTCCATCATTTGACGGAGCGATCACGTTGTAAACGGCTGCTGGGTGTACAAAGATGGCCCCCGCTCCGGAGCTAGGCCGAATCCATGGCCTTTCCTAAGGCCAAGGCAGCGGAGCAGATCGTGGGGTGTACCGATCTGAACAGGGTGACCCGTTCAGATCACAGATAGGTGACTATCTGTTCCACCCCTATAGTCTACTGACTGGTACCAGCAGACTGGAGAAAAGCCAATGTACCACCAATATTTAAAAATGGGCCAAAATACATCCCTGGGAATTGCAGACCAGTTAGCCTAACATCAATAGTATGCAGGCTCTTGGACGAGATAAGGAACTATATACAAGATTTTAGTAATGAAAACTGTATCATTAGCAGTAATGGTTTGGCAAGAACGAATCCAATCTATTAACCTTCTATGACGAGGTGAGTTGCCATCTAGATTAATGAAGGCCCATAGACGTGGTGTATCTGGATTTTTCAAAAGCATTTGAGGAAACCAGGACCCACGACACCAGTGTATGGTGTCAATGGGTCCTGGTTTCAATGGGTCATCCCGACACCTAATGGCAGTCAGGGTTCCATTGTGTAGCTTGTAGAGGTCTGTGCCTCCCCCAGACCATCACTAACCCACCACCAAACTGGTCATGCTGAATGATGTTACAGGCAGCAGAACATTCCCCACGGCTTCTCTAGACCCTTTCACGTCTGTCACATGTGCTTAGGGTGAACCTGCTCTCATCTGTGAAAAGCACAGAGTGCCAGTGGAGGACCTGCCAATTCTGGTTTTGCAGTTATGCCAAAGATTTGTAGGATAGGAGTTTCTGCCACATCCCTGAATTGGTACAAATACAGAAACCATTTCCTCTATGGGACTTTGAAAGGCGGAAACTTCTTAGCAATCAGTGTTGAAAACATCTTTATTTTATTAGAAAAGTTAAAATCATGGAGGTGATAAAAATCAATTTGGATGCATATACAAATAAGGTGCAGTATCAAAAAATATACAGACAACCACTGGACTCTGTCAAATAGAGAGATGAGACAGATTCCTAACACGTTTCAAGTTATGTGACAGTAATCTCTTCTTCAGGGCCTAGTGGTTCAAAAACGAATATTAATGGTCTACAATCAATAGAGAACAAAAATCAAATTGTACATGGATACAAGAGCTATAGAATAACAGTGTTATAATATTGACACTGACCATATGTTTTTAAATATCACCAGTATTGCATCCTATTAAAAAAGACAGGAAGGGTTTGATGCCATGTATTATCCTGGCTGGAAAAAACAGTAGGGGAGAGAAATTGGAGCAAGGCTTCTCTCCAGGATCATCCACTCAGCACACAGGGGCCGACCCTGTCATAAGTCTGAAGAGGTCGGTGTTTCTATTGGGTGCCCGTGGCTGGGTGCAGTGCCCGTTGCCATGATGCCTCCTGTGCACTGCGGACTTCCGTCACCTTGGCGCCATGTCCCGTCCCCCTCCATCGGGTGGATGACGTCACAACGCTGATCACCAGCGCCGATGCTTGTCCTGGCCTTCCCTGCCGGGATGACTCTTCTGGGCGTGGGCCTACGCGCCGGGGACTCGACAGGCACTCCCTCCCTCTGATCCAGACCTCATTCAAGCCACAGCTGTAGAGGATACACCTATTTACAAAGAGAAGCCTTTTTTAAAGGCTGACTTCTCAGCTTAGTCTCATGCTGCCATTTGCACGGTACAGACAACAGATTTCCACCAGAATACTGGTAACAATTAGATATTTTTTTGCATTACTTTGCAGAGCTCATTTGAGCTGGATACCATCCATCTTGCATGGATCTTCATTACTGCGCCTTTTTGTATATTCACAATACATCTTTGGTACACTTTTTGTGATCCATACTAATTCTATAGCCTTTTTATAGATAATCTGGTGTAACTTGTCTGGCTCTTTGTACACCTTCTTCCTCATTTATTTGCTACTAACATATCGGTCACAGATTTGCGTACTATTGCATATATATCTCCATACCATCTAGTCCTATACACTTTGTGTTAAATAGTTTTTTTTTTCCTCTAATGCATCTGTGGCGAGTTTGGGCGGATCCTGGTCTTGGCTCTGCCGTGCTCCAATTTCTCCAATTCTGGTGTTCAATGGCAAATATCAATCAAGCTTGACTGTACTGGGCAGTGAGAATAGGACCCACTAGAGGGTGTTAGTCCCTGGGGCCACCCTCATGAAATCTGTTTGGTCAGAGACATTCACACCAGTGGCCTGCTGGAGGTCATTTTGTAGGGCTTTGGCAGTGCTTATCCTGTGCCTGCTTGCACAAAGGAGCAGATCCTGTTCCTGCTGATGGGTTAAGGACCTTCTACGGCCCTGTCCAGCTCTCCTAGAGTAACTTTGTCTCCTGGCGGTTTAGGGGGTGCACACAGCTCCCAGCGGGAACCACCAATCCCTTCATAGGAGAGACTGATCAGCCATCTGCCTGTGTGAACAAGGCAAACGGCAGATCTATCAGGAAGGGAAAGATCTTGTGATTCAGCTAAGCTGAATTGCGGATCTCTTTTCCTTCAGTGTGTCACTGCCCCACACAGTAAGCACCTCCCTGGGGGACATTTAACCCTTTGATCGCCACTGGTGTTACCCCCTTCCCTGCCAGTGTCATTTATACAGTAATCTTTGCATTTTTATAGCACGGATCACTGTGCTGGTGTCACTGGTCCCCAAAAAGTGTCACTCAGTGTCAAATTTGTCCCCCGCAATCCTGCTAAAAATCACAGCTCACCACCATTACTAGTAAAGATAAAAAAAAGTCCCTAAATCTACCCCTTATTTTATAGACACTATAACACTTGCGCAAACCAATCAATATACCGTATATACTCGAGTATAGGCCGACCCGAATATAAGCCGAGGCCCCCAATTTACCCCCAAAAAAACTGGCAAACTTATTGACTCGTGTATAAGCCGAGGGTGAGACATGCCTGTCCATCCCTGTGTGTGTGTCCGTCCATCCCTGTGTGTGTGTCCGTCCATCCCTGTGTGTCCGTCCATCCCTGTGTGTCCGTCCATCCCTGTGTGTCCGTCCATCCCTGTGTGTCCGTCCATCCATCCCTGTGTGTGTGTGTGTGTCCATCCATCCCTGTGTGTGTGTGTCTCCATCCATCCATCCATCCATCCCTGTGTGTGTGTGTCTCCATCCATCCATCCATCCATCCCTGTGTGTGTGTGTCTCCATCCATCCATCCATCCATCCCTGTGTGTGTGTGTCTCCATCCATCCATCCATCCATCCCTGTGTGTGTGTGTCTCCATCCATCCATCCATCCATCCATCCCTGTGTGTGTGTGTCTCCATCCATCCATCCATCCCTGTGTGTGTGTGTCTCCATCCGTGTGTGTGTGTGTGTCCAGCCTACCTGTGTCCCGAGCCTTTGTCCCGAGCCTCCGTCCCGTGTCGTGCCTTGCCTTCGTCCCGTCCCGTCCCGTCCTGTCCCGTGCCTTGCCTTGCCTCCGTCCCGTGCCCTCTTCGTCGGCGGCCATTGTAAAATTCAAAAGCCGCGCCTCCTCCTTCGCCTGTGATAGGCAGAACACTGAATTTCCCAGCAGCCTGTGTTCCGCCTATCACGGACGTCGTATCATCCTCGTCCGTAGTACGAGGATGAGAAGATGCCCGTGATAGGCGGAACACAGGCTGCTGGGAAATTCAGTGTTCCGCCTATCACAGGCGAAGGCGGAGCCGGAGGCGCGGCTTTTGAATCATAGAATGGCCGCTGTCTGTCTGCTCGACACGCTGATCGAGCGGGCAGACAGCGATGACTCGAGTATAAGCCGAGGGGGGCACTTTCAGCCTCAAAAAAGAGGCTGAAAATCTCGGCTTATACTCGAGTATATACGGTACGCTTGATTAAAAAAAAAATACATTTACAAAAAATATGTAGCAGAATGCATATTGGCCTAAATTTTATGAAGACATTTTTTTTTTTTTATTGGAAATGTTTTATAGCAGAAAGTAAAAAAAATTATATATTTTATTTAAAATTGTCGGACAAAGGACACAGATTTTATTTGGGTACAGCGTCGCACGACCGCGCAACTGTCAGTTAAAGCGACACAGTGCCGTATTGTGAAAACTGGCCTGGTCAGGAAGTGGGTAAAAGCCCAAGTGCTTTAGTATTTTGTGATTGCCCTCATAGCAAGCCACTTGCTATAACGGAACTCTTGGGGGAGGTTGATTCCAAGCTGTGCTTTGCTCTCCTCACAGGCTGTGATTCACAATGGCGTCCACTGAGGAGAGAGAGCACCGCTGCTCTCTGGCACAGCACCGGATCAAGATCAGGCTCGGGTAAGGATAAGGGGGAGCTGGGCAAAGATGCCTAAATTAAGACGCCTACCTTTACAAACACTTCTGGAGGTCCTGGACTCTGAGTGGGGATATCTGAAGCCTGCAGCTACAAGCATCATTAGGATATCTTTCAGCCGGTGATTCTGTGCACGGTAAGAACAATCATGGCGATAGTTCAGCCGCTTGATTGTTCTTACAGGAGGGGACACCCCTCCTGCCACCCTTCAGTGCTTCTACCAGCGCTCCTGTGCGATCAGCGAACCAGAGAATGAATCAGTCGCCACTGGAAGTTGATCATGGAGATGACTGGGGAACCAGAAATCTCTATGACCCTCGGATGCCCGGGCACGTCCAGGCCGGCGGATGTAAACAATGCCGGGGGCTCAGCTGGAAAGGCTGAGACCGTTCATTATTTCATTATTTTTATATCTATATAATCTCTCTCTATCTATACTTTTTTTTTTTTTTTTTTTTTTCCTCGGTCTTATGGACCCTACATGTCTCCATAAGGAGGACCTGTCCCGCATTATTCTTATTACAAGGGATGTTTCCATTCCTTGTAATAGACATAAAAGAGTGTTAAATAAAATAAAAAATTGAGAGCGACCCCTGTCCCCACATGCTCGCGCACAGAAGCGAACGCATACACAAGGCATGCCCACATATGTATGGCATTCAAATCACACATGTGAGGTATCGCCTCATGCAAGAGTAACAATTCTAGCCCAAGACTTCCTCTGTAACTTTAAACTGTTAACCTGTAAAAAAAAAAAAAAAAAAATCAGTGTTGCCTATGGAGATTTTTAAGTACCAAAGTTTTGCGCCATTCCACAAGTGTGTGCAACTTTAAAGCGTGACATGTTAGCTAACTAATTTACTCGGCATAACATCAGCTTTCACATTATACAAAAAAATTGGGCTAACTTTACTTTTTTTTTAATTCGTGAAACTTTGTTTTTTTTTTCCAAAAAAAGCATTTGAAAATTCCTGTGCAAATGCCGTGTGACGTAAAATTTTGCAACAATCACCATTTTGTTCCCTAGAGCAGTGATGACGAACCTGGGCACCCCAGATGTTTTGGAACTACATTTCCCATGATGCTTATGCACTCTGCAGTGTAGTTGAGCATCATGGGAAATGTAGTTCCAAAACATCTGGGATGTCAAGGTTCGCTGTCTCTGCTTAAAAAAAAAAAAAAAAAAAAAAAAAAAAAAGGAACATATATAATATTTGGGGGTTTTGTGTAAACTTTCCAGCAAAAAAATAGATTTTTACATGTAGGAGATGAGTGCCAGAATAGGCCCGGTGCGCTTGCCTTCCTCTTTGACTTACCAGCACAGTATATTTTTGGCTCTGCAGGCAGGGCTGACACCACATATAGCAAAACTATGCGGTGTCAGCCCTTCCTACTTGATTCTGATGCATTACAAAGACCATCTCCGTAATCCCTCCTTGTATATACAGAGCACAGGAAGTTATTGGCTCACAAGATTTCTTGCAAAATCATCAGGCATTTATTTATTTATTTGCACTTATTGAACAAATACAATGAAAAAACCTTCCATGGTATATTTAGCAGATCAAATGAAGCAAATAGGAGAGAATTTCTTTGCTGGGGTTTGCACACACGTGAAGTCTCAAGCCTAGGAAAGCCGAGTCCAGCAGAGATCTGTAAACATGAATCTACTGATCTCCCACGGCTCTGTATTGTGAGTCTCTCTGCCATGGTCATTAGACCACGGGTCTCGTGGTACAAAAGGTTCATGCCCTTTCCTTGCTGTGTGTAGTGTTTTTCTTGGCTGCTGAATATAGAGTGCTATAATTATTCGGAGGGTTTTTTTCTCCATAAAAACATAACACTTGATTTAAATGAAGAACAATTTCATGATTGCACTCTTTGTGTGCAGCTTTTGTATTTCCTGAGAAAATGGAAACCCTTGAAATGAATAACCATAGATCATTATTGCAAAGGTTTATTAAATTGCACAGTCTAAGCTACAATAGTGTGTATGTATTTTATATGGAATAATAAGCCTCATTAATCTCATGGTTGCTCACATGGAAACTCCTGTGGTTGACACTCGGTTCAGCGGGTGAAAAAACAAGCAGCACATATTGCCATGTCAATATAGACACAGGAGTGTCCTTATTGTTTTATCATATTACTGTACACTTGTATGTCTCTGTATTTGTTCTGTTTGAGCTTAAAAGCATCCTTATTTATCTTGGATGTAAAAAGTAGCAGTTCATAAATGTATTCATCAGTCTGTCTGGCTTAGTCTGTACTGATGATGAAGGATATCTAAACATTGAAAGCTCATCAGTGCATTTGGCACTCACATTGCCCGTGACTGTTCCCAGCTGATTAAGTTATTGTGGGAGGGAATGTGTCAGATCAGCGGTTGAATCAGAATTGTGTTAACCACTTTCAGACCAGACCACTTTTTGCGTTTCGGCACTGCGTCGCTTTAACTGACAATTTTGCGGTCGTGCAACGTGGCTCCCAAACAAAATTGATGTCCTCGGAACACCCCCCCCCCCCCCCCACACACACACACACACACACACACACACACACACACACACACACACACACACACACACACACACACACACACACACACAAATAGAGCTTTCTTTTGGTGGTATTTGATCACCTCTGCAGTTTTTATTTTTTTCACTGTAAACAAAAAAAGCGACAATTTTGAAAAAAACTAATTATTTTTTGCTATTATAAATATCCCCCAAAAATATATATATAAAAAAAAAAAAAAATGTCCTCAGTTTAGGCCGATACGTATTCTTTTTACATCTTTTTGGTGGAAAAAAAATCGCAATAAGCGATTGATTGGTTTGCGCAAAATTTATAGCGTTTACAAAATAGGGGATAGTTTTATGGCATTTTTTTTTTTTTAACTAGTAATGGCGAGACCATTGTCATTTATACAGCAATCAGTGCTATACAAATGCACTGATTCCTGTGTAAATGACACTGGCAGTGAAGGGGTTAACCAGGGGGGTAGCAGTGTAGGGGTTAAGGGGTGTGTTACTAACTGTGGGGGGCTGAGCTGTGTGCTAGTGAACACTGATCTCTGCTCCAATCACAGGAAGCAGAGATCAGTGTCACTTGTTGCTAGGCAGAACGGGGAGATGCTGTTTACAATGGCATCTCCCCATTCTCCTTCCCTGTGAGATGATCGAGGGCATCCCCAAGGGCAATCGAGTCCGCGGGTCCCGCGACCGGAACTCACAGGGGGTGTGACCGGCAGGTGTGCACGCGATGGCAGGACGGCAAATTCAACCGGATGGTTCAGTTTGCCTCGTTGGTGCCAACCCTTTCTGTTTATTGCTTGGGGGACATCCCATGGTGTATGAATACTCTACTCTGCCTGTCTCTTACTGTACAATTAGGATGAATGTTGACTAACCTGTAAATTCCATATCTGAGTACAGGACACTGGCCATCCTCCCTTCCATTCCTTTGTTTACTTTATCTCTCTACAAGACTGAGCACTCACTGATTGGGGTAGGGTTATAGAGGAGGCACCAATGTCCAATCACCTGAAGGTGCACACCTACAACCCATGGTGTATGAATATTCTGCTTGTGTCTTGTCCTGTACTCCAAGAAATGGAATGTATTGGCAAGTAAAAAAAATAAATATATATATCTCTATATCTATATCTATATCAATCTCTGTCATTTCTTTTTTCCTATCAGAGAGAGGCTTCCACTGTGCTTTTTAGAAAATCCATGGTGCTCCAAGAATACTTTGTCATATATTCAGTGATTATTTGTAAAAGCAGTCTGTGTTTTTTTTTTTTTTTTTTTTTTTTAACGTTTCATGCAGTAAAACTTTCAGTTTCCTTTTAGCTGAAACTATTTCTCAGCATCCTGTATAACAATAATACATTTATAGCAATACTAAGCATATAATTAAGTAAATGATTATTATAGTGTGTTTTTGTTTTTTGTTTTTTTGTTTTTTGTATGTATGCAGATTGCTTTGTCTTATTGCAAGCAACAATTCCAATTATATCTCTTTTGTTTTCTAGGTGCAGCGGCTTCGGAAAGCAATGATCGAAGGTGGAATATTATTAACGGAACCCCCCCGCACATATGAATAACATTACCAAGAAAAAATTGATTTTAGTGAAGGCGACTAACCAAGCTGGTCAATATGCAAATAAATCAGTTTTTTGGACAATATTCTGAATTTGTTTTATTGAGATTACAACTCTTTTCTTGGTGTGATGGGTTTTTTTTTTGTTTGTTTTTCTGTTGGACAGATTTGCCATAATTTTCTGTCTCTTAGGAATGTCCCCAATGAAGATGGACTACAATAAAAAACCCAACTGCCCCCTAACCCTGGAGATGGGTTTTTATTTACAGAACCCCATATCAATTTTTACTTTACAAAGTAATTATGTTCATGTTTTCTCTTTAAAGTGTATGCCAGTCTTACCATTACATTCTTTGGTGAGCTCTGGGACCGCACGCGAACATACAAAGAATTAAAAGCTATATAGGACGTTCTTATAATACTTGTGCAAAAAATTGAAAAATAAAAAGTTTTGATGTAGAAAACTGTCTTTTTTGTGTGGTGCATAGGTATGCTTTGGTGTATTTGAAGAAATTTGCCATGCTTTAAATGGCAAAATATTATTAAAAATGTACTAATATAGCAAAGTGAAACTTCTGGCAAAAATCGGGACCTCTGTCTTATGTCCCACATATGTATTCTACTTTACTGCCATTGTACTTGTACTTAGAAACTTCATGAGCCTTCATCACATCCCCATACATTCACATGAGAAAAAAAATTGCCCATTACTGATGTTATCCCTCTTCTATGTTCTCCTTTAAGTAATCTCATAGTGTGAAATTGATAGCTGCTTGGAAATTTTGAGATGCACTTTGCTGCCCTCTCCCCAAATAGGAATTTTAAAATTTGAATATAGTGCCTAACTTTGGACATGGAGGAGCATGTTATCCACTCTTTCTCATCTCCAACTGTGCTGGTAAGGATATAGCCTCAGACATTTTAAAGGATAAGTTCACCTTTAGGAAAATGTTACATGTCCCACCCAGCTGACACACAGCTTGTGTCTCTGAATGAGTTACTAGTCCCGACATCCTTAGCGGCTATTTGCTTGTAGATTTCCATGAACTACCACTATGCTGTGGTAGTTCATTGAGTGTTCCTGTCAGGGAATATCGGCGTGAAGTAAATTGGTGCAAATAATTATTCGGGTGGTTATTCCCTATATCTATTGCACCTATGTATTAACTTGTCTAATCCCCTTGTTCACTAGTCTATTAAAGCTCTGATCACGTTACTGTTGATATCACAATAATACAATGCTAGCTATGAAACCAAGCACATGGCTTAATAAAACAGTCTTATTTATTTCCCAAGAAAATTGGAAAACGCTAACATGAAATTACAATATTACAAATGATATAACCAGAACATATATAATACAAGAATATCAAGGATGCGTATCACAAGGCCTCTGAGGCTTTGTATTATTGGGCTAGGCTTAGATGGTAAAGAGATGGCCATGTGGCTCAGGCAGGCACCTGGCTTGAACCAACGAAAGCGAAAAGGGTAGAGGCAAAGAGCCATGTGGCTCAGGCACAAGCCAGGAGCGATAAGGGATGAATTCCTTCCTGTGTGCCCTCTTTTTTTTATACTTCAATCATACACCATCCAGTCCCAAGCCCATTGCCATCCCATCTAAACTTTTTGGACGAATCAAAGTACTTATGGGGATTATATTACTGTCCATCCTGCTGTATTGGCCTCTAGGGCAGCATTGTCCATGTATCATGTCTCTGTATCCTAGGTGCCTGTTGATCCTTTGATCTTTGTCACCCACTGTCGTCATTCATCCTGGCAGCTATGGTCCTTTTGAAGATTGCTTTATAGCAGTAAATGATCGGGAGCCAAGCCTTGCTAGATATCAGAGGCAGATTCTAATGTGCTACAAGCTCTGATGTGTAACTGGTCACATTCTAACTTGGGGCCATCTGCCTGTATCAGCCAGAGAATGAAATACCGTAAATATGATATTAAATCATGTTGACTTTCAATAAGGTGTATCAGTCCGGGACAATACTTTCCAGGCTCCTGCAACAAAAAAATAATAAATGCACGTTTTTTTTGTTTTTTTTACCTGCAAAAAATTGCATTTATTTTTTTTTCTTTAAATTAACTTCTTTTTAAAGGGGTTGTAAAGCAGACATTTTTTATCTTAATGCATTCTATGGATATTAAACCTTCTGTGTGTAGCAGCCCCCCCAATACTTACCTGAGCCCGATCTCTATCCAGCGATGTCCAGGACTCTCCCTCCTGATTGGCTGAGTCACAGCAGCGACGCCATTAGCTCTCACTGCTGTCAATCAAAGTCAGCCAATCGGGAGAGAGAGGGGGCAAGGGTGAACCGACTCAGGTGGTCCCATAGTAAGCTGCTTTGTTGTGGGGGCACACAACAGGAGGGAGGGGCCAGTAGCGGCAAAGAGGGACCCGAGAAGAGGAGGATCTGGACCACTCTTTGCTAATCCACTACACAGAGCAGGTAAGTATAACATCTTTGTTTGTAAAGTCTTGCTTTTTGTTTTGTTTTTTAAATCACTTTAAGCCCTGATTACTGTCATTTAGACCTTGCACAGGGCATTCTTACCTTGCTCTCTGCAACTTATTACCTTGCTTCTGCTTTGAAGTGATAGCTTTATTTTGCACTGCATAGACAAAGCACCACTGCAGTTATTTGTCATCATCATTTTGGACTATAGGAATAATGAAAAAGATTTCTAGTCTAGTCAACGTATCAACCTTTGTTTACAACCTTGAAAGTATGTTTGCCAGTCTTTGGTATATTGGCTGATCTTTATGTGTGTGCGAGAATATTGCATTACACATAATTACTGTGTAGACGAGTCCCTAGCTAATGTATTGCACCCAGTCAAGATGGGCTGGATAAAGGAAGACATTAGGAGTGTCATGATCTTATACTTACAAGCCATACATACATGCATGGTTTGAGGCTCCATTTGTAATATTTTTTTTTTCATCAGGCATTAGTGAAACAAACACAAGCTGAACTCCAGGCAAATCTAAAATGCACTATAATTCTACAGTATATTTTTTGAAGCATAAATGTACGTTTAATGTGTGGGTTTTTTTTTTTTTTTTTTTTAAATGTGCTGCCCACCTATTGTTATACTTAACGTTCAAGCTCCAATCTTTAATGTTCAGCTCTGTCCAAGCTGCACAGCCTTTATCCCAAAAATGGCCGTTCCGTATAGCACATGAGTGCCTTGGCATTATTCATTCTTTATCAGAAAGCCTACTCCATGGCTTCCTCAGGCAGGGTTGTTATAAAGAATAGCTTTCCTAAAAGAAGAAATGTGGATGGGCAAGCATGGTCAGTAATGGCCCGTACACACGCTTCAAAAATCGGACGAAAAATACTGCTTCGAAGCAGCTGTACAATAATCGGATCGTTAGTACAGAGCTTTCGAGAGACGATCATGACAATTCATCTAATTATTATCCGATTGGACAAGAATGAAAAGTTTCCTCGTATGATACCAGATCGTACGATTTTCATCTTAAAGCAGAGGTCCACCCTAAAATGGACCTTCCGCTCATCGGATTCCTCCCCCCCTCCAGCGCCACAATTGGCACCTTTCAGGGGGGAGGGGGGTGCAGTTACCTGGATAATCCAGGTAACTGCACCCACTTCTGGGCTAGCTCTCTGCGGAAAGGGGCGTACATTACGCCCCTTTCCGCAAGTGCCCGCCCCCTTCCGCAAGTGCCCCGCTGCCTGCTGGGAAACAAACAGATCCCAGAGGCAGCAGGGACCGTCCTCATTGCGCAGCGCGGCTCGCGCATGCACAGTAGGGAACCGGGAAATGAAGCCGAAAGGCTCCATTTCCCGATTCCCATACCCAAGATGGCGGCGGCAGCACTCGAGTGTCGATCTAGAGATCGGCTTCGGGTGCCGACATCGCGGGCGCGCTGGACAGGTAAGTGTCACTATTTTAAAAGTCAGCAGCTGCAGTATTTTTAGCTGCTGACTTTAAAAAAAAAAAAAAAACGCGGAGTCCCGGCGGACTTCAGCTTTAATCAGTACAGTTGATGTCCGAAAAAACAATAGAAAATACGTTAACACATGGCATCCCTTCTGATATTTTATTTTATTTTTTTTATTCTGTCGTACGAGAATTTTCGTAACTTTAGTAACCTCTCCATTTTTCAATATGAGACTAGCAGGCAAAAAAAAAAAAAAACGCCAATTTTTGGATCGTGTGTACGGGCCATAAGAAGTGGCCTGTTTTGGGAGGCTGCATGGCTCACAACTGGGCCTTTAAATTAGGCTCGCTGGATCTGGGCTGAAGGCAAGTAGAACACCCAGTGGGGGTAGCTAATTAAAAGAAAAAAAAAATGGACAACAAAAGTAGAGTTGTCCCTTTAACATAACAAAATGTATGTATCTTGACGGTTAGACAGGTTAATTTAGTTGGTCAGCAGACTGGTTGGTGAGTTGAGCTATGGAATTGTCTTTGTTTTATATCCATATGCCCTCCATGGGCTCCTCACTGTAAAGGCCAGTTCTAGGTGTAGGCAATGGCCAGTTTTTTGTATCTTGATATCAGCCTCCTGTCACTTCCATTACAGCAGCACTGGGGGACACAATACTAGGGGCAAAGTATATTTTGATGTATGTGTACTGTCCGGACTAGAGAGAATTGACTCTTAACGTGCTGCCAATTTTGTCATTGTCAAATTAGCAGACAATGTCACACTACTGTATTAAAGGATACGTTCTCCTTTTAACAAAAATAAATGCAAATTTTTTTGTAGGAAAAACATTGTGCATTTTATTAATTTTTGTTTCTGGAGCCTCAAAAGCATTGCATCCATGATCAGCAGATTGCTGGTGCCATGCAGGACTCCTTCAGACCTGTCAGTGAATCTGTGGGCCCATACATCGTTCAGGCAAGCAGATACAGTTTGACAGCATGAATAAACCAACACAGCGCCGTGGTTGTTCATTGAAAACTACAAACTGACAACCGCAAAGGCTGCCAGGACTTGTAGTCTGCCCTCCCGTGGGCCAGTCCGTTCGTAACATGTTGCACCCTGAATATGGGCGTAACATGTTATGAAAGGTTGAACTTATACTTTAATTCTAGTAGAGAAAGTGGTGTCGTGCTCCTGGATGTGGTGTCTGACCAAAGTGTATGAATCACACAAATGGCTTAACAGGTTTGTGATATCTGAATTTAAATTGTGTATTTATTTCTCTAGTGTTCAAATTTCTACAGCTCAGGACTTTGGCAACAGCAGTCAAATATACACTATATTACCAAAAGTATTGGGACACCTGCCCTTACACACACACAAAGTTTATTGGTATCCCAATCTTAGTCCGTAGGGTTAATCGTTTGCAGCTATATCAGCTTCAACTCTTCTGGGAAGGCTGTCCACAAGGTTTAGGAGCGTCTCTGGGAATGTTTGACCATTCTTCCAGGAGTGCATTTGTGAGGTCAGGCACTAATGTGGACAAGAAGGCCTGCCTCGCAGTCTCCCCTCTAATCCATCCCAGAGGTGTTCTGTTGGCTTGAGATCAGGACTCTGCAGGCCAGGCAAGTTCTTCCACCCCAAACTTGCCCATCCATGTCTTTATGGACTTTGCTTTGTGCACCGGTGCCATAAAATTCAAAGGATATAAAAAGATATTCAAAGCCTTGAATATGCCAGTCGGTACTGTTTAATCCCTTATCAAGAAGTGGAAAATTAGGGACACTTTTGATACCAAGCCAATGTCCGGTAGACCAAGAAAAATTGCCCAGGATACAAAGAAAAACCCACAGGTAACCGTAGGAGAAATACAGGCTGCTCTCCAAAAAGTCAGTGTGGTTGTTTTTAAGGAGCACAATTCAATGATAGTTGATCAAAAAAGAGCTGCATGGTGGAGCTGCCAGAAGGAAGTCTTTTACTGCGCCAAGGCCACAAAAAAGCCCATGATGACACGTCAAGGTGTTGTTGGGCATATTGTAACCAGGCTTTTTTGGGGAACTTGTACAGTAAAGGCTTCTTTCTGGCAACTTGACCATGCAGCTTTTTTTTGTTCAAGTATCATTGTATTGTGCTCCTTAAAAAAACAACCACACCATCTTTTTCCAGAGCAGCCTGTATTTCTCCTGAGGTTACCTTTGGGTTTTTCTTTGTATCCCGAACAATTTCTGTGACAGTTGTGGCTGAAATCTTTCTTGATCTACCTGACCTTGGCTTGGTATCAATAGATCCCCAAATTTTTCACTTCTTATTAAGTGATTGAACAATACTGACTTGCATATTCAAGGCTTTGGATATCTTTTTATATCCTTTTCCATCTTTGTAAAGTTTCATTACCTTGTTACGCAGGTCTTTTGACTGTTCTTTTCCACCTCCTCATGGTTCAGCGTCTAGCCTGCTTTGTGCATCCATGTGAAAGCTAACAAACTCATTAACTATATTTATACACAGACACTAGTTGTGATATAAAAAGCCAGAAATGTGGGAAATGAACCTTTAATTGCCATCTTAACCTGTGTGTGCCACCTTCTGTGTCTGTACCAAGGCCAAACATTCCAGGGTATGTAAACTTTTTATCAGGGCCATTTGAGTGATTTCTGTTATTATGATTTAAAAAGGATCCAAAAATCTATGTGATAATAAATAGCTTCATGTGATTGCTATCCCTAAATAAAATACTTTTTTTTGGCATGATCGGTCCTATTTTCAATATTAATGTCAACATTTCACAATTTCTGCCAGGGTAGGCAAATTTTGAGCACAACTGTATATCTGGTGTTAGGTCTCCCTTAAAGGCCTCTTTCCCATCTCTCTATCAACCCTATTCACCAGCTGTAAAAAGAAATTAACTATTTTATTTACTCACCTAGAGTGGGTATAGAAAAAATAACACACATATAACACCAACATGTCAAAAGATTAATTAAACTCAATTTAAAAGTCAAAAATAGAATTACTGAGTTGGAAAAAATATCACCAATGATAAGGTGTAGCTAATCACCTTCTCATTGGCACACAAAGCCATTTGACTTTCAACTGTGGTCATTTTTTATTGGCTCAGCATTAAAAGAGCTTTCCTGGAGTATTTCAGTCCCTGATAGTGCAATTGAAGCAAACAATCAACTATGGGTGGCAATATCTCCAGCATAAAGTTGTGGACAGGCACAAGTCAGGAGGTGGATACAAAAAGTTTTAAAGGCTTTATCAATGCTTAGAAGCACAGTGAAGTCTATTATTAAGAAGTGCAAGGTATTTGGTACAACACAGACCCTCCATGGCCCAGAGCGTCGCTCCAAACTACATGAAAGAGCCAGGAGAGAGGCTACCAAAAGGCCTACAGAAACTCTGAAGCAGTTGCAGGAATTTATGACAGAGTGATAATTGTGTGCATGTAACAATATCACAAATTCTCTGCAAATGTGGCTTGTACGGGAGTGTTGCCAGAAAAAAAATCACTACTCAAGAAAGGCCACATGCAGTCACAACTGAGCTTTGCCAAAATGCACCTTGAAGATTCTGAGACCACATGGAAAAAGGTGTCCTGGTCAGATGAGCCTAAGGCTGGGTTCACACGTTTCCTCACATCCAATTCGTATAGCAGGAAACTGTGACCGGCTCTCTATGGAGCCGATTCACACATCTCCGCAGCAGCTCTGGTGCAAATTGCACAGGAGCCCTGTATGTCTTTTGGTCAGTTTCAGGTCTGAATTCGGACTGAAATCGGACCTGAAACTGTGAATTGGGACACACCAGATTCCTGCTGTGAGCTGCTGCATGAACTCAGCCTAAAATTTAATTATTTGCCCTCAAAAACAAATGATGTATCTGGCAGAAATCCAATACTATTTACCATCCAAATAACACCATTCCTACAGTAAAGCAGTTTCTTTGCAGCAGGGACTGGAGCACCTGTCAGGATAGAAGAAAAATGGATGGGGCAAAATACCGCCAAATTCTTGAGAAAAATCTGCTGCCCTCTGCCAGAAAGTTGTCAATGGGAAGAAGACAGCAAAAATTACCACACAGTGGTTAAAGGAGAAAAAGGTGAATGTCATTGCATGGCCTAGTCATTTTCACCTCATGTTGCTACAGAAAATATTTTTTGTGACTGGGAATCTTTTCTTTCCAGGGATTTTTTTCTCTTGAGCTCATGCGCATTTCTTTTCAGTTATATTTCTCGCACGATTCTCTCATCATTGATTCGAAAATCGTTTGTTTTTCCAAAAATTTCCAACATGCCTGATCACTCAAATTCGATGGCCGTACGAAAATCGGCCGTTGCTGCGGCCCACTGAAGGAGCGAAATTCAAATGAAAATTCTTTGTTACAATTTTCGGGGAAAAAAAATATTTAGAAATACAACCGATGTATGGCCTGCTTTAAACCCCATTGAAAATCTGTGGAATGACTTGAATGCCGCATACACGCGACCGAACTTTTCAACAGACTTGGGCCGGCAGACAATCCGACGGACTTTGCAGCCGAGGTCCGCCGGACATTCAAACGAACGGACTTGGCCACACACGATCACTCCAAAAAGACTAAAGTCTGTAATTAAAACAAAAGGTGGTTCAACAAGATACTGACAGAAGGGGGGTGATCCTTTTCCAACTTTGTGAACCGCATTACTCCCTTGGGACCTGCTAATAGTTCATACAGTACGGCTAATTTATCCCCCGCTTCTTCCACCCACTCTGTAGTAAAGCACTGACACATATAGAACAGTTCAAAACTTTAACTTTATTCCAGATTCCGGCAGGTACTATCAGCTCAGTGATGCACAGATATACATTGCCTCTGGATTGAGATGTACAAACTTCAGCTTTAGTCCAGATTCGGGCAGGTACTATCACATCAGTGATGCACAGAATAGGAGTTGCCTCTGGATTGAGATGTATGAGTGATAGTCCCTCCCCTTTAGTGAGCTGACACGTATGCCTCTCTGAAAAGCATGTGGTACTTTGAAACGCTAGCAGTCCCAGGCCTCACCTGTCTTCTCCTCCCGCCCTTTTCTTCCCAGCCCAGATCAGGAAAGGTCCAGGCCAACCCTGGTTCACTCTGGTCGGTTTGCAGCTACTTCTTGCTTCGTAATATGGTGGAAACCTTCCAGCTCTGTAGTCTCTGAACCTCCATCACCTTCCGGCGAAGATCTGTGGCTTTCCAGCACTGGAATCTCTGAACTTCCAGGCCTTCCAGCCCTGGGCCTTTTTTTTTTTTTTTTTTTTTTTTTTTATTGTTTATTTCTTTATTTGACATATTACAAGTTATAACAGACCAAGTTACAATATCAGTTTTATATTTTACAGTTTTGTTTCCTTATACCGCTAATACATCATATTCTCGTTTTCCTATTTATTTCAATTGATCCGTGCAAAACAACTTTTTATATTTTTCTCTTATTCTTACTTGCCACTATCATATATACTACCTAACCATCCTTTAGACACAAGTATTTACAAACATACACACAGACATAAACACAAAAAAAACAAAAAAAATAAAAATAAATAAAAAAATATAAAAAACACACGCACTCTCCGGGCGAAAAATCCATAGCGTAGTTTCCATAGTGAGTTATATATCACAAGCTGACAAAGGAGGAGAATGTTTATACCCACATCTTCCTTTGAATACTGCTTTTACTGTCCCACTCAAACAGAAAAAGAAAAACTATACTAACCACTCAATACAGACTGCCCCATTACCAATGAGGGTGGAGCTACCCGTGGATCCGATATCCATCGTTTCCATATTTTAATCCAGTTATTGGATTCTCCCCTATTGCAACCAATTTGTTGTTCTTTCAAGATGTTTTCATTTACCTGAAGACGCCAGTCCTCAAGTAAAGGTGCATTCGAAGATATCCACCTTAGAGCAATTAACTTACGTGCAATAAACAATAGTCTGGTAACTAATATCATCACCTCCCTGGGAAAGAAACCTTCCTCGTCCAAATATCCCAGTAGACATGTCATAGGGGTCCTGTCGATATGCGTATTACATGTAGCATTGATTGTATTTACCACCTCTTGCCAATATCTAGCCACTTTTGGACAATTCCACATCATGTGTATTAAATCCGCTGGAGACTTTTGACATCTAGGACACTCTGGAGAATCGCGTCTGCCCCACTTAAATAATTTAACTGGTGTTCTATATACCCTATATATTATAAATAGTTGCGTCAGGCAATGAGCCGGTGATAATGATACTAGGGGTACCCTTCTCAAAATAATTTGCCAGTTTTCATCTGAGATGTCCCCTATGTCTCTCTCCCAGCCTGTTCTACCCGGGCTGACAACTTTATCCTGATATAGTCTCATCAATTGACCATATAAAGACGAGATCAAGCCCTTTTTTTCCTCCCCCCTTGCTAATGATGTTATAAGTGGGGTAGGTTTTATCACTATCTTTTCCCTTCTAAACTGAGTTTGAATCGCATGCCGTAATTGTAAATATTTATAGAAGTGACTAGAAGGCAGTTGAAAGGATTCTTGCAGGTCCTGAAAGGAGCGCAGAACGTTATGTGTAAACATCTGTTCTATATATTGAAGCCCCTTAGAGTGCCAGCTTTCGAATCCCTCCAATTTATATAGTTCTTTGTATTGCTTATTCCCCCAAACCGGGGAGTATTTTGAGACTCCTTCAAATTTCATTATACTCCTCATTTTCTTCCAGACTCTATTCATAAGTGTCGTTGTTAGACCCCTACCGGTGTTACCCAGGGCTCCGGATTCCAACTGAGCCACAAGATTATATCGAAAACTGTTATTTAACAGTAAAACCTGTATGGGGTCTTCCCAATTACTTTCCCCCCAGCCTGCAAAATGCTGAAGCTGGGAGGCTATGAAGTAGAGTCTTGGCTGTGGTACCGCTAATCCACCCCAATCCCTTGCCCTCTGGAGAATTGATAACTTAATTCTCGGGGTTTTTCCTTTCCACAATAGCCTACGAAATATTGATTCTGTTTTTTTGAACCATTTTAAAGTTATCCATATCGGTGAATTATGGAGTATATATAACAATTGAGGGGTCCAGATCATTTTTATGAGATTTGCACGGCCTACCACCGATAATGGCAATTTGGTCCACGCCATGCTCTTAAGTTGAAATTTGTTAAGAATAGGTGACAAGTTATCCATTAAATAGTTTTCTATTCTAGAGTTTATAATTATTCCCAAGTATTTAAATGATGACACTATTTTAACTTGAGGGGCCTCTTTTAACCTGGACAGACTAGGATTGTCTAAGGGAAGTAGTACGGATTTATCCCAATTAATAATGTAACCAGAAAACGATCCAAATTGTTTTATTAGTGACATTAAGGAGCTTAAAGAACCTTCTGTATCCCCAAGAAACAGTAATGCATCATCAGCATACAAGGAGATTTTTTCAATCCTCGTTCCTCTAATAAATCCGCAAATAGATTCTGCCTGTCGAACGGCCTCGGCCAGTGGTTCAAGGGCCAGTGCGAATAGTAAAGGAGACAGGGGACACCCCTGTCTTGTTCCTCTGTATAATGGGAAAAATTCTGAAACCGTGCCATTTATTTGCATACATGCCCTCGGAGTGGCATACAGCATCCTGATCCACCTTATAAACTTGTCCCCCAGGCCAAACAAACCCAACACCTCCCACAGATATGTCCACTCGACACTGTCGAAAGCTTTCGCAGCGTCGAGTGACAAAATCGCTCTTGTCCCAATATTATCAGTTGGTATTTGCATATTCAAATAAAGCCTCCTTATATTAATAGCTGTAGACCTTGTTGGGATAAAGCCACATTGGTCACGATGAATCAATCCCTGCATATGTCTACTTAGTCTTTTAGCCAGGACCCTGGCTAAAATCTTAGCGTCCGAGTTCAACAATGATATCGGGCGGTAGGATTCCGGAGCCAAAGGGTCCTTTCCCGGCTTTGCTAATACAATAATACAAGCATCCCTCATAGATTCAGGAAGCCTGAATGATTCCAAAGCCTGGTTAAGGACCTTCAATAATTCTGGAAGCAAAACCTCACCATATTGTTTATATACTTCTGAGGGTAACCCATCAATACCCGGGGCTTTATCATTTGGACTTTCTTCCACTGCCTTAATCAATTCCTCCAATGTCAGAGGAGCACCCAGTTCTTGTTTATCATTTTCAGAAAGAGAGGGGAGTTTTAAAGGTTCTAAAAACTCTCTAAGTCTTGTCTCGGAACAAGTAACTTTATTTTGATATAAATTACTATAAAAATGAACAAAGGATCGCATTATTTCCTTCTGGTCATAAGTAATATCTCCCTCCACTGTACGAATAGCAGAAATAATTTTACTATCTTCTTGGGATTTAGCTATTACTGATAGCATTCTGCCTGATTTTTCCCCTTCTTCAAATCTGCGACATCTAGACAAAAAGTCAGACCGCGCAGCCTTTTTCATAGAAGTTTGTTTATATAATAATTGTGCATCCTTCCACACCCTACGATTAGAGGTAGTAGGACTCTGAATATACTGAACTTCTTTCTGCTGCGCCTCTGCTGCTAACAGCGATTCCCGTTCTCTACATGCTTTTTTGTAGACGCTTATGGCCTTAACCAATAATCCTCTCAAAAATGCCTTCATGGTGTCCCATACTACCTGAGGTGATGTTGAGTTATTATTAATTTGAAAAAATTCAACTAAGGCCAACCTCATTTCATCCCCCTGATGGGGAACTTTAAACCAGAAAGCAGGAACTCTCCAGTTAGACCTATTTTTAGGCTTTATTTTATCTACTGTTACTACTAACGGTGAATGATCTGATAAATCTCTCGTTAAATAATAAACATCAGAAACCCAAACAATAGCTGAGTCTGTTCCCAAGAACATATCTAACCTTGATAGGGTCTGAAAAGTACCAGAGCAACAAGAATATTCTTTAAAAGATGGATTCCTAAGCCGCCATATGTCATACAGTCCAAGCTCCTGAATATAATTGTAGAATGTAGTATTCACATTAGGGCCTGCTGGATATCTGTCCATGCTGGGATTACATACATTATTGAAATCCCCCATAATAAACATGGGGGTCCCTGGATTATCAGCCAATATCATCCCTATCTGTCGCATTACTTCACTGTTATATGGAGGAGGGATATAAATAGACCCCAAAATACATTGCGTAGAAAACAGTGTACATACCAGCAAAACAAACCTACCCTGTGGATCTATCCTTGCTTGCTTGCAGGAAAACTGGACCTTTGAGGAAATTAATATACTTGTTCCTCTTGCGTAAGCTGAATATACTGAATGGTATTGAGTAGTGTACTTTTTATTCTGTAATAAGCTAACAGTATCTTTAGTTAAATGTGTTTCCTGCAAGCAAACAATCAACGGGTCATGCTGGACCAGTTTATTGAACATAGCACGCTTTTTAATAGGGTTCTTAATCCCTCTAATATTCCATGACCATATTCTGATCTTATTATCCATTAATAATTATATATACACACACATGACATGGTGCCCATATTGTCCACATGATCCCCAAAATACGGTAAACCATACAACAGTAAGTCATTATACGGTCTTCCTCCATTTGAAGAGTTACAGACCTGACCAGCCCAACATTCAGTTGATCTATTAAGCGTATCGTACTGTAATAGACATAAACAAAATAATACAACAGCATCAAGCAGTAACATGTAAATTGTCGCCCATACACACACACATACACCCATACACACACAAAAAACAAAAAAGAAATAAAAAAAAAAAAAAAAAACAAGAAAAACAGAAAAAAAAAAAAAAAAACATTGTTTCCCGCAGGAAGGTGTATACAGGGGAGAAGGAAAAAATCCATCCAGGCTTGAGCCCTAATGAGGAGGAGTTCTTGTACTATTGCAAGTACAAAAGCAAAAGCAGGGGCTCCTGCCTAAAAAAAAAAAATATATATATATATATATACATATACACACACATATACACATACATATATATACATATATATATATATATATATATATATATATATATATACATATATATATATACACATACACACACACATACACACATACACATGCATACACATATATATATATAAATAAAAGGGGAGGGATAAGGGAAGGAAGAAAAAAAGAAAAAAAAATGCCTCAGGTGGGCGCAAGGAAAGGACAAGGAAAGGAAGGGGCAGGAAGGGGCAGGGTTGGGGACAAGGAAGAGAAAAAAAAAAAAGAGATTAAAGGTTAGAAAACAAAACATTTTTGTCTCTGTCCCCTCCCCCATATAGTACAGAGAAAAGTTCTTTTCCAAATCCCAGTCGCATTTCTTCACCTTCTATCGCATTTTTAACACATTTTTAATTTTTCATCATATTTTTAATCATTATCCTTTGAATTTATTCATAAAAAGTTCAGTTTCCTTGCACAACATCAGTGCTGTCAACAAGCGATGAAATATGTTGCTCATTTTTGTCAAGCCAAGATGCCGCTGCCTTAGAATTATCAAAAAAAAAAGTTTCTCCTCTAGCTATAATCCTTAATTTGGCAGGATAAAGCATGGAATATTGAACTTGAATATCACGAAGTCGCCTTTTAACATCTTTAAATTGAGCCCTTTGCTTTTGAACCTCAGCAGAATAGTCCGGAAAAAAAGAAATTCTAGACCCATTGACTTCGATGGTGCCCTTAATACGAGCCAGTGATAATATTTTGTCTCTGTCTCTGTAATGAAGCATTTTTAGGATAAACTGCCTTGGATATTTACCCGGAGGTGGGGGTCTAGCAGGAATACGGTGTGCTCTCTCCACAGCGAAGAAAGGGGTAAAGTTTTTTTTGTCAAACACTTCCAGTAACCACTGCTCTATGAATTCCGTTGGCTTCCCCCCTTCTAGGCGTTCAGGTATACCAAGGATTCGCACGTTATTTCTTCTGAGTCTGTTCTCAAGGTCATCCATGCGATTTGCATTGCGACCCGACTGCATACCCATTTCCTTAAAGTCCCTCTGCATTAGGCTCATCTCTTCCTCCAAAGTACTTTGGAGGAAGAGATGAGCCCTGGGCCTTAACGTCACATCTTTCTGCCTGTGTGGATTAGTTCTCTTCCCATCTCCAACTTCCCAGGGAACATGTGACCCCAGTGTATATGTATGGACCTCGTCCCTGAACAAGCAAATTAATGATTGGACAAGGACCCATACACACTGCTTGTCCTTCAGAGCCTGACCCACCTTCTCTCCAGAAGAATCCTCTGGAGAGCAAGGGAGTGTTCTCCCAGGGTGATGAACAGGTGGTCACAACTCCCTCTAACCTGTAACTCCTCCCTAACCCAAACAAACCTCCAGACCTGTACAAAATACAGTAAGGCACTGTCAATTTAACCTAACTTCTAAACTAATAGCACCCACCTAAAGTGATGGGCGCTACATTAGTAATTCTGTTTTTGATATTTTTTTCTGACATGTTAGTGTTATATCTTTCACTTGGATGTTATAAGTTGCACTGAGTAAATACAGATGGATAAAACAAAAACGGTGTCTGTCTTAATTTAACCGCTTCCCGTCCGCCCTATAGCCGAATGACAGCTATAGAGCGGGCGCTCTCATCCGGGAGGCCGTCCCTGGACGTCCTCGTGTTTACTTCCGCAATGCACACCGCCGCGGCCGCGCATCGGGGAAGTTTTGTATTTGCCGTGTCCCCCGGAGACAGGCAAACACAGATCGCTGTAAATGCCCAATCACAGCGGCCGTTTACAGCGCGATCGGCCTATCCAATGAGAGATGATCTCACAAACATATGAGATCATCTTTCAGCGCCGCTCTCCCTCCTCACACAGACAGCGTGTGAGAGGGGAGAGGTGAACGGCTGCAGTGGCCGTAAGTGAAAATAAAAAAGTAAGAAAAAAAGTGCCATCCTCCCCAGTACCATCCGCCCCAGTGCCATCCGCCCCAGTACCATCCACCCCAGTGCCATCCTCACCCAGTGCCATCCTCCCCAGTGCTACCTGCCCACAGTGCCACCTGTTAGTGCTATCTGTCCCCAGTGCCACCTGTTAGTGCTGTCTGTCCCCAGTGCCACCTGTTGTCAGTGCCATTTGTCCCCTGTGCCATCTGTCATCAGTGCCACGCATAAGTGCCATCTGCCATCAGTGCCACATGTCATCAATGCCACATATTAGTGTCATCTGTCATCAGTGCCACGTATCAGTGTCATTTGTCACCAGTGCCACCTGTCAGTGTCACGTGCCATCTGTTGTCAGTGTCACATGTCATCAATGCCACTTATCAGTGCCATCTGTCATCAGTGTCATGCGTCATCGGTGCCAGGTATTAGTGCCATCTGTCATCGGTGCCACGTATTAGTGCCATCTGTCATCAGTGCCACATGTCATCAGTGCCACGTATAAGTGTCATCATTGGCACGTATCAGTGCCATCTGTCATCAGTGTCACATGTCATTGTCCTGGTGCTCCAGGGCCTTCAAAAGTGTAATAGGTAGTCAACAAGTTAGATGTGTAATTTATGCTCCCTGCATGTTGGGCCTCTCTATGTGGCCAAGCTGTGAAAAAGTCCCACACATGTGGTATTGTAATACTCAGGAGGAGTAGCAGAATTTTTTTGGGGGTGTCATTTGTGGTATACACATCCTATGTGAGAAAAATAACCTATTACAGTGATGGCGAACCTTGGCACTACAGATGTTTTAGAACTACATTTCCCATGATGCTCTCCTACACTGCAGAGTACCAGAGCATCATGGGAAATGTAGTTCCAAAACATCAGGGGTGCCAAGGTTCGCCATCACTGACCTATTACAAGGACAATTTTGTGGAAAAAAATAAAAAATCTTAATTTTGCAAAGAATTGTGGGAAAAAAATAACAACATCAAAAAGCTCACCATGCCTCTTACTAAATACCTTGGAATGTCTACTTTCCAAAAAGGGGTCATTTGGGGGGTATTTGTACTTTCCTGGCATGTTCGGGTCACAAGAAATGAGATAGGCCACCAGTACATCAGATGTGATCAATTTTGTGCAATTCGCACCACAGCTTGTACTCTCTAACTTTCACAAAGACCAAATAATATCCACTAATTTGGGTTATTTTTACCAAAGATATGTAGCAGTATAAATTGTGGCCAAAATTTATGAAGAAAAATGAATAATTTGCATAATTTTGTCACAGAAACAAAGAAATATGTGTTTTTTTTCAAAATTTTCGGTCTTTTTTCATTTATAGCGCAAAAAATAAAAACCCCAGAGGTGATCAAATACCACCAAAAGAAAGCTCTATTTGTGGGAAAAAAAGGACAAAAAATTAATTTGGGTACAGTGTTGCATGACTGAGTAATTGTCATTCAAATTGTGAGAGCACCGAAAGCTTAAAATTGGTCTGGGCAGGAAGGGTGTTTAAGTGCCCAGTAGGCAAGTGGTTAAGGCTGCAAAGCAACAAAATGTAAATTTTTTCAAGGGGGTGTGATGCTTTTCTATACCCACTGTAACTCTGTTATCCTTGTCCCTCACTGGCACCACTTCTAAAAGTAACCACTGGTGATCCAACGCTGCAGTCTGGGTCTAGGCTGTCCAGTTGCCTCTTCCTAAGGTGCAGTCTTCTAAAGCCTGAGGACCTGGTCACTGGACAGCCAGGCATCTCCCAGTCAGAGGGACACCCAAAGAAGAATCCTCCTCTGCAGTAAAGAAGATAGAAGACTTGGACCTGGTGCATCATGTGAACATGGGTTTAGGTATTGTCTTTTAGAATAGTGTTTTCTGTTTGTTTAGGTAACAGCCGTGGAGGGGGTAGGTTAATGCCAGAAGTTTAGCTTTAAAGGTGACATAAAGTCCAAAAGTAAAGAATGCCCAATCATATGGATGAGCCCCCAATATAGGCAAAAATGCAGTATTGGAAAAAAAAATCGTATTGTAAAGCTAAATATAAAAATATAATGATAACTTGTTTAGCAAGTACAGAAAATACATTCTTGAGGTGATTGTAGCCGTATTAGTGCACAGAGACAACCGAGTACTGTCCATAATACTTTTTTTATTTGCACTACAACATACAATTTTTTAGGACAAGCTTTCGGGGGAAGGTCCCCTTCTTCAAGGTCCCAACAGTACAGATTCACAAAAGTTTTAGCAGAATATTAAAAAAACAAAAACAAAACACAATCTCTGAGCGTAAGTGCCCGTTCACACTACCGCGACTTGTCAGGCGACTTATGCCGCGTACACACGATCAAACAAGCGGGTGGAAAAGTCCAGCAAACTGAAGTCCGCTGGACAATCCCCACGTGTATAGCCTCCGGCATACTTTTTTGACCCGAAAGTACGGCAGACTTAGAAAGTAGTTTTGCACTCCAATCTTCCCGCCGGACTCGCATTGGTATGGACTTAAAGGGGAACCCCAACACCGAAAAAAATCGGCGTGGGGGTCCCCCCAGGTCCACATCAGACCCTTGTCCGAGCACGCTACCCGGCCGGCCAGGAAAGGGGGGGACGAGCGAGCCCCCCCCTCCTGAGCCGTACCAGGCCGCGTGCCCTCAACATGGGGGTGCCTTGGGGAAGGGGGGGCCGCACTGCCCCCCCACCCCAAAGCACCTTGTCCCCATTTTGATGAGGACAAGGGCCTCTTCCCGACAACCCTGGCCGTTGGTTGTCGGGGTCTGCGGGCGAGGGGCTTATCGGAATCCGGGAGCCCCCTTTAATAAGGGGGCCCCCGGATACCGGCCCCCCACCCTATGTGAATGAGTATGGGGTACAATGTACCCCTACCCATTCACATGTGAAAAAAGTACAAAAAAAACACAACACAGGGTAAAAATAGTTTATTGCACAGCTCCGGGGGTCTTCCGTCTTCGGGGGATCTTCTCGCCCGACTCACATCCACACGTCCATCCATCCCACTCACTCACTGTCCAACCATCCATCCATCCTTCCCACTCACTCACTGTCGATCCATCCCACTCACTCACTGTCCATCCATCCCACTCACTCACTGTCGATCCATCCATCGCACTCACTCACTGTCCATCCATCCATCCATCCCACTCACTCACTCACTCACTGTCCATCCATCCATCCCACTCACTCACTGTCCATCCATCCATCCATACCACTCACTCACTGTCCATCCATCCATCCCACTCACTGTCCATCCATCCATCCCACTCACTATCCATCCATCCATCCCACCCCACTCACTCAGTGTCCATCCATCAATTCCACTCACTCAGTATCCATCCATCCATACCGCTCAGTGTCCATCCATCCATCCCGCTCAGTGTCAATCCATCCATTCCCTCCCACCCAGTATCTATCCATCCATCCCTTCATCCAGTATCTATTTATCTATCCATCCATCCATCCATCCATCCTTCCCACCCAGTGTCCATCCATGCATCCTTCCATCCCCCCACCCAGTGTCTATCTATCCATGTGTCCATTTATCTAATTTCTCTATCTATTTATCCAACTATCTGTAGGCCCTATTACGGGCGAGTGACCAGCGGGGGGGGGGGGGGGAGCGGGGCTGGTTCGGGCATTATTTGCGCCCCCCCCAAAAAAATGGAGCACCAGCCGCCACTGCATTGAGGTCTTCTATAGTGTGGTCCGGTTGTGAAAAATGATGTCCCACAGGTGTGTAGAAACTATCTTCTTTATTTTCCTTGATGGTATGTCTGTACAAATTCATCCTCGCTTGCAACTTCTGTCCTGTTTCACCAACATAAGAGCCATTGCTACACCTTTTGCATTGGATGAGGTACATCACATTACTAGGTACAGCTGTATGATCCCGTGATATTACCTGGTAATCTTGCCAGAAATACGGTTTGTCATCTGCTGTGAGCTGCACAGAAGGAAAGGATTTCTTCCTATCTTCTGTAGTCTACTAATTGCCCTGCCCAAAAAATAATAGAGATGAACGCATTCAGACATGCTTGTAGTCCATACCAGGAGAGCACCATAGGATGATAACCACAGCTCCCTCTATAGATACAATGGAAGTGTGACATAGCCACCCAGGGAATAGAACTGTGTTATTTGCAGAATTACCAGAAAATAAAGCAACAGAAGCTAAAAAAGAAAACAAACGCAGCCATCAAACCAAGGACTAGTACGTTACAATATGTTACATATTTTGGTTTTGGGTTTAGATGCACTTTACTCTTCACACAGTAATATATCTTACACAGTGTATTGATTTTTTTTTGTTTTGTTGCTATTCTGTGGACCACCCAGAGAATTTTGCCCTTTTTACTTTCTGACTATCTCTTTAATTATGAAATAAAACCTTTGCAGATAAGATGACAGCTCAAAGAACAAAAAAGGGTATGGGAAAGTTGAGATGGGGTGATGAGAATTTAACAAACATTTAAATGACGTGGCTGATATAATAACATGTCCCGGTTTAATTCTTGTACATCATTCAGTCAGCTGTCTAGAATTTAGGATAGAAAATGAGATACTTTATTTTTAATTTTTTTGTCTATGCATTCTGGGATATTAAATATAAAATGTATTAAAAAATAAACTATAAAAACGTCAGATAATTCCCGATTCACAGTAGAATATGGATATTTTATACAGTTAGAATAATGTGCTTTATAAGCAATGCACCAGAAAACTTCTGAACATCTCCATCTACAGGCCAGCTGCTAAAGACACAGCGCAGTAAAGCTTGACATTCTTATCCTTAACCCATAGTTCAAGTAAACACGCTTTTAAGCATGAAAGGCCTATCTAATAAAAGGTCAGGAAGACGGTCACTTCTCTCAAACATCCACTGGACTATCTCTTGGATACGTCTACAAAGTAACTCTGACCTTGCAGTGTCATAACTTTCGCTGGAGAATCCATTTTCACGTGACTACTTAGCTATTACATATTTTACATTTTGGTCCTGAACACAACTTGAAATTTAGGCATGGAATGGGAAAATACATCTAAATACATCAGCACCCCTTCACACCTCTCTAATCAAGCACTGCATGTACACACCTTTAAATGTCTCCACAAGCAGCTTGGAAATCCTGTATTTGCAAATGTTGACACGTTCTGATTTTGAGGGCTAGCCTTATTATTATTATTATTTTTATTATACAGGTTTTACATAGTGCCAACAGTTTGCTCAGCGCTTTACAACATGAGGGCAGACATTACAGTTACATTACAATTTGGTACAAGAGGAAACAGAGGGCCCTGCTCGTTAGAGCTTACAATCTAAAAAGGAAGGGTCAATTGATACAAAAGGTAATAGCTGTGGGGGGATGAGCTGATGGAGGAAGTAAAACAGTGTTAGTTAGAAGCAGGATAGGCTTCTTTGAAGAGAAGGGTTTTCAGGAATCGTCTAAAGATGGACCAGATCTTGAAAATATGTCCAATTGCCTAGTACATTTCATTAAAAATATAATTTTGCAACGACCCCAAGGAAACTGATTTTATATGCGATTGAAAGTGGTATTAAACTATGTAGCACTGCCCCCTTGGGGACTGCTGAGAATTACCTGCTTATCTGCATGGCCATGACCAAGTGAACCTTCCAACCCACCTGACACTCTGGGTTCAGACATCCTTGTAACGCTGTGTTGCAATAATCAAACAACTCAGTATAGTTAGGATCTGAAATACTTTACTTCAAGGGAAAGTTATCTCAAAGGTAATAAATCTGCTGAGTCAAGATAACAGCATCAACTCAGCAAACACGTTCCTCCCTAAAACATCAACAGTGATTCAGCTACAACAATATTATATACATATATATGTGCACTCTCTTTTTGATCAGAGGTCCCCTCCTAGTGGATGTTTCAGTTAACTACTTATGTAACCACACTAGTAAAGATGTAATCTAGTCAGCCTACGCTATCCTAATGAAAGGAGTGGGTCTACAAAGAGTAGTATAGAGGCCTAGAAGTTATGGCAAAAGAGTTCCACGTTGCAGATCTGATGTTCTTTGCTAGCTAGTTTGAGCTAATTAACTGTAATGCATTTGGGTTTGATGAAAGCAATAGATTCCTAGTGGTGAACATCTAAAGATATCTGAGCACAATGTTTAAGCAATGCAGTTGTTAGGATTATGTTCGCCTGCTGGTGGCACTATCCTGCTCTGGGCTGTTTCCTGCAGTTCCAGTGTCCACCAGCCAGGAACAGGTCGGCCCAGTGGAGGGAGACTAACACCACCTGCGGAACATCAGTGGCTTGCCTGATTTTAGAACGGTTTTAGAACGGTTTTCTCATTGCTGGAAAGGCTTGGTGTTGGCCAATAGACACATTGAAATGTGAGTGCAATAAGTTTTTTATTGATTTTTCCTTTAAAGTTAAAATGGTTTTACACTATATTGGTTCCATTTAAATGTATGAATATATGGATGTTGAGGAATTGCTAACGGGTGGAATGCATTGTGGATTGGTTATCCGTTGAATGAACCGAGTGGCCATTCTGCTTGGTGGCGGTGGCACAGTTTTGGTTATTTTAGTTGACACAAGTGGACTTTTGAGTAGAAGATGAATGGTGATTAAGACGGCTCAGTTGGAGCAATCGAATTAAAATATCGCACAATAAGGACGCTATATTTTTTGCAATTATAAATGAATGTCTTGTGTATATATTTTGGATAATATGGGGGCACAGTGATTATTTAGTGAATATAAGTATTATTAAGCATACTCTATTGAGAAGGGAGTAGTATAAATAGTGAGTGGGAGGCGCAATCCCCTAAAGATATATATATATATATATATATATATATATATATATATATATATATCATTTACTTACTTAGGATTGAAGCACACTAAGGGCAAAATTAGAACCAAAATATCTGATGAGCACCTTGAGAATTCATTGAGAATCGCTACTATATCCACCCATCCAGATATTGATATGTTAGTATTATTATTGCACTAGGTTTATGTTCATCTCTTTTACTTTTAGAATAAAAATATTACAAAAAATATAGTTTTATTACTCTGATAAATACATTATCTATATCAGTGATCACTAACTTGTGATCAGCCAGACGTCTGCTCATCAGTTATCCTTATTGTTAGTGTATTTTATTCTGTATGTGGCCTACGACAATTCCTCTTGTTGGACAACCTTGGTCTAGAATATATAAATGACAATGCAAAATTTCTAATCTTTATTTTTGCCATATTTCCACCTGTGTTAAAAGCATTGGTGGTTTTCGCTGTGACTCATAGTACTACAGTCAATTACAGCAGCCACATCATTCTGTAATTGAAATACCAAAGGTACTACATCCTGAATTTTTGGTTTACTTTTAGAAAATGCACTAAAAACACGCAATCTAACAGAAGTCTATGGTAAAACACGGGTGACCCACGTGAAAACCGCAGATACACTGCGCTGCATCCTTGCTGCATTGGAGCAGTGTGAATGCACCCTAATGTTTCTTATTGTAAAAAGCCAGATTTTGTAATGCTCCAGGTTGAGGTAAAGAAAGGTTATTATTGAATAAGTACATTTATCAAGCACATCACAATAGGAAACTTATGTTGGGTACACACGGGAAATTGAAAAAAACATACAGATCACTATACTAACACACATGTTAATGGGGCAATCTTCCCGCTGGGCAATTGTGCTCTGACAGGGGGACTGTCACTTTGAAACACACTCCTGTAGCATTTCTGCCTATGGTCACCTTAAGTAAGGGCAGATGATTCATCTAGAATTTACTTCCTGTAATCCATCTGCCCTTGGCTCAAGCATGTATGCAGGAGGTGTGCCTAGCTGAGAAATTCCCTCCTCCTCTCCTCATGAAGACTCCTGGGATGTGTGATATCCAGGACCGTTTTTAAGGCAGGGCAAAAGGGGCAGCTGTCCTGGGCTCCATCATTGTTGTGGGGCCCAAAGCAGCTGCCTCATACTTGCCAACTATCCCAGTTTAAATTCCCTTATCCCTTGAAGTTTTAGTCCCGTGCTGTGTCCCGATATCTTATGCCGCGTACACATGTAGCAGACTATCCGGCGGATTTAGTCTGGCGGACAAACCGCCGGACTTTTCGAACGAGCTACCTGCCCACACATTGTACTTTTGCAGTGGACTAGGTCGTACCGCTGGACTATCCACCATACTTTTAAAATGAACGGACTCTCCCACACACACGGAGGAAAGTCCGCTCATTTTGAGCGCTTCTCCGGGTAGCCAGGACCAGCGAAGGAGGCGTCGCTGGCCCCGTCACCTGGTATGGAGTTAAAGGGGAATCCCTACGCCGAAAAAACAGCGTGGGGGTCCCCCCTGGGTCCATATTAGACCCTTATCCGAGCATGCTACCCGGCCGGTCAGGAAAGGGGATGCGGACGAGCGAGCGCCCCCCCCCCATCCTGAGCCGTACCAGGCCGCGTGCCCTCAACATAGGGGGGTGCTTTGGGGAAGGGGGGGGCCACGTGGCCCCCCCACCCCAAAGCACCTTGTCCCCATGTTGATGAGGACAAGGGCCTCTTCCCGACAACCCTGGCCATTGGTTGTCGGGATCTGCGGGCGGGGGGCTTATTGGAATCCATGAGCCCCCTTTGATAAGGGGGCCCCAGGATACCGGCCCCCCACCCTATGTGAATGAGAATGGGGTACAATGTACCCCTACCCATTCACCTGTGAAAAAAATGTAAAAAAAAACACAACACACGAGGGTTAAAATAGTTTATTGCACAGCTCCGGGGGTCTTCTTCCGTCTTTGGGGGTCTTCTCGCCAGACTCCTCCGCTATCTTCTGCTAACTCTTTTACTAGCGGAGGAGCCCAGCTTTCTTCTTTGCCGCCGCCCTCTTCTCCTGACTTCGGGGGTCTTGTCCCCCTCTTCGGTTCTTCTTGCCAGGCCACCGTGCCTTCTTCTAGCTCTTTTACAAGCGGTGGCCCAGTCTTCTGTCGCCGCCGCCTTCTGTTCTTCTCTTCTTCTGTTCTTCTCTTCTTCTGTTCTTCTCTTCTTCTGTTCTTCTCTTCTTCTCTTCTTCTTTTGGTGAGCTGTTGCCTCGTCGCTGTCTCTGGTCAAAATGACAGGCACGCGGCGTGCGGCGACTTATATAAGGACATCGCCGGATGATGTCCCCACCCATTATGATGTCACAGTCCCAGAGAAAGCACCCCCCCATGTTGAGGGCATGCGGTCTGGTACGGCTCGGGGGGGGGGGGGGGGTGCTAGCTCGTCCCCACCCCCTTTCCTGGCCGGCCTGGTAGCGTGCTCGGATAAGGGTCTGATATGGACCTGGGGGGGGACCCCACGCCATTTTTTCGGTGTAGGGATTCCCCTTTAACTCCATACCAGGTGACAGGGCCAGCGATGCCTCCTTCGCTGGTCTGGCTACCTGTAGCTGCGCTCTAAATGAGCGGACTTTTCTCCAGGCGGTAAAAGTCTGTTTATTTCAAAAGTACGGTGGACTAGCACACACACGGTCGTATTGTCCGCCGGACTAGCACACACACAGCCGGATTGTCCGCCGAAATGCGATTGATGTGCAAAACCACTTTCTTAGTCCGCCAAACTTTTGGGTAAAAAAAGTCCGCCAGAGCCCACACACGGGCGGATTTTACACCCGGATTGTTTGATCGTGTGTATGCGGCTTTAATGTAAAGTTCTGTTGCTGCTGCCCAGCTCTGCCCTATTGCAATGTACAGATGACTCACCTGCAGACCCTGTGTTTACATGTGAATAACATTCATTTATATGTAAATAGTGTCAGCATTAATATGTAAACGGTCGCAGACCACGGCATTGATATGTATATAGAGGCAGAATTCATATGTATATCATGTCCCCCTGAGGTCATATCTACTATCATTTCTGCTGAATGCTGCCCACTGTGGAGGTAAAGGTGCATGCTTGAAAGTCCTGCCTACAACTATAGTCATTAAGCCTACTTCAGCCTGTTCTGCAAAGGTAAGCAAATTGGAGGTGGAACCCTTCTTCAAGATAACACGGTGCCATAGCACCCTGAATTTTGGTGCATGTGAATACGCACATCTCAGCCGATGCATGAGGGTGTCTTTAACAACTAATAGCAGTGCTGTGTATCTGCTAAAGGGCAGCATGTTTCTGTGGTGTCAGGAAATGTTAACTCAGGCTAAATGTTTCAGTTACATTGGTGGTCAGTGTATATCTTCTCATTACATTGGGGCTTGGTGAACAATCCTTTCATTCACACTAGTGCCCAATGTGAAGGTCCCCCTTACATTGGTGGTCAGTGTAGAAACTCTTCTATATATTGGTAATCGTTAAAAAAAATCCCTCTTTACATTCGTGGTTACTGTGAATGCTCCTATTACGTTAGTGGTCAGTGTGAATCCCCATTACATTGGTGGTGGGTGTAGAAACTCTTTATATTGGTCGTTAAAAAAATCCAAACTTGCATTTGTGGTCAGTTTCAAATCCTCCCTTATATTGGTGGCCCATGTAGAAGCTCCCTTTAAATTGGTAGTGAATCCCCCTTACATTGGTGGCCAGTGTAGAAATACCCCTGTATTAGCTGTTGATTTAAAATCCCCCATTACATTGGAAGGGGAAGGACATTGGGACTTTTTAGGTGCATAGTAAATGATCAAAATATCAAATATAATGTATAAAAATGATTTTATTTTCTATTTTGAAGAACAAAATAAAAAATGATTATTGATTAAAATATAACAATGGCTGGTACAGTTTGTCACAATTTCATCAAAACAGCATTATAAGATGGACTTCCCAACATGTTTCGCCCATATTTCGGGCTTCTTCAGGGGATGATGTCCAGTTTGGGGGTACAAGCTTTCTATAGAAAGACACAGAAACATATATATATATATCATATTAAATCAATATATTTTGAAATTTATATACTGTAGTATATTAACATTTACATTTTCATTATGCATATGCATCTCCGCTGCCAAGGCACCACTGCTTACCTATATCTCCTAGAAATATAGATCCAAGAACTTCCGGGATAGCTAGGTGTCTAACTGCATCACAGGAACCATGTGTTACAGGCAGCCTTAGATGGCATTCAAGGACCAACTAAAAGGATAGGAACATGTATCAGATGCGTTTAGATATCAGAAAGAAAGATGACGTATCCTTCCCGATATTGAAACTTACAGGAACAGGTTCTGCAGCAGACATGATACCAAGGGCTACACACTCTCAACACCAACAGGTACTTTTTTTCTAAGGCTATCTAATGGCACAAATGGAGGAAGGAAAAAATCAATTGAACACTTGCAGTACAGATGCCAGCAAGAGAAGATGAACACAGAGAGTTTCAGAGACTATTATCAGCATAGTGTGCCTAGAGAGAGAGTGAGGCTATTTTTCAAAGCTTTATCTGTTACAAATTTATCTGGTTTTTAAATGGCGACGTGCTTGTGTCCCTCAGTTCCTGCATCGCCTAATTGCTGTACACAGCGGCCTTAAACACCATCCATCCAGTGCAAAAACCAGATGCGGACGTACAAGCCGCGCTGTGCATGCGCAGATCGCGTTGTTCCATCACCGCTGGGTCTTAAGGCCCAGTCGAAAGACGGAAAACAGGACTCCATCTAGTGGATGGGAGGGAGAATTTCACATGTCAATAGACATATAGAGATCCGAGGAGGGACAGCGAATGGTGTGCACGCCGCACAGTGAATCGCCCATGTTCCCAATTTCCTTCCTCTTCCATTTATTAAACTTAGGGATGTGGTGCCAAAATCTATTTGGTCTGTTTGTGATCTTAAAAAAATCCCCCCATCACATTGGTTGTCAATGTAAATTCTTTATAACATGTCCCTTTACATTGGCGGTAAGTGCAGAATTGCCCTTACACTGGTGGTCAGTGTCAATCCCCCTTTACATTGGTGGTCAGTATAAATCCCCCTAACATTGGTGGTCAATGTAGAAGTGTCACCTTACATTGGTGGTCAGTACAAATCTCCTTGACAATGGTTGTCAGTGTAAAGTCCTCCTTACATGGAGGTCTTTGTATATTCCCCCTTACACTGGTGGTTGGTGTAAATGCTCTTATTGCTTGGTGTCAGTGTAGAAATTCCTCTTTTCTATTGGTGGGTGGTGTAAAATCCCCATTACATACTGGTCAGTGCTAATTCCCCCACACATTGATGCTCATGGTAAATCCCCCCTAACACTGGTGGTCATTGTAAATTCCCCATTACACTGGTAGAATCCCCCACTATATACTTGCCAAAGATTTTCAGCTTGCACTACATGATTCAGAATCTGCCACAGTGTACTGCCTCTTAACTAATCTCATCCCCCCACCACTGCCACTCATTCGATCAACCCCCTAGCACTGCCACTGATCACACCCCCTCCCCCCCATTCCCCTAGCATTGCCACTGATCCCAGGAGTCCTTAGATTCCTAGAAGTTTTCTGTCTATTGATGGGTCCCCTCACCTCCCCCAGTCCATGGTGTGCAGGCAGTGAGGATATTATGTGCTGTAACCTTTAGCAACCAGTGAGAAGTAATGCTGTGCACTAACATCTTGCAACCAATCATTGAGCAGTAAGGATATGTAGTGACCTCTAGGAACCAATCAGTGAGCAGTAATAGTGTGCAGTAACCTCTAACAACCAATTAGTGAGTGGTATAGATGTCCAGTAACCTCTAGCAATTAATAAGTGTGCAGTATTGATGTACAGTAATCTCTAGCAATCAATCAACAAGCAGAAGTCATGTGCTGTAGCGTCTAGAAAATAGTGAGCCATAATGTGTGCTGTTACCTCTAGCAGCCAGTCAGTGAGCGGTAATGATACACTGTAACCTCTGGCAAACAATCGCAATTGCTACTTGATCTGATTCAGTAAACTGATTTTGAGTCTAGCTGTTATTTATTGTTTGTCTCGGAGCATGTGGAGAGCAAAATTGCATGGACGAGGGAGCCCAAGAAAATGTTTGCACAGGGTCCAGTCAATATTAACAACGGCCCTGATGATATAATTTGTGAAAAAAGAAAGAAAATACCGCGCTGTCGCTCTGAATACTAAATAGCAACCAGCACAGCAAAAGACGATTGCAAACAAGTGATAAATTAAATGTGCAGCGCTAATAAGAACAGTCGATATATGATAAGAGACCATATAAATGATAAACTGAAATACTAAGTGATAAACTGAATATGTTACATATACATATATTAATACATGTGTGAAAACACGAATATACAGTGAGATGCGTCCACGTGAAAAAATAAATTTATGAGAAAAATATATATAAAAAATATAATGAGTCCACAGGTGAAGACTAGGTTTAAATTAGTCCCAGAAGTTGAATACCATCCTTAGGACATCAGTGGAAGGATAGGTGAGGAAAATAGGTATGGAAGATAGCCACCACCAGCAATGAGAAGGCTTACCAGAGATACTGGACTCAAGAGGTGCGTCGCCAAGGCTTGTGGTGAAAACACACCAATGGAATGGAAACTCCATGTCTGCAATCTCTGGCTCAAAAGAGAGATATTCACTCCTTCCTTCAAATGGTTCACAGCAACACCCAATGGATAATTTTAAAGAGGGGTGGACCAAATCTTTCCCATGCATTCATACGATGTAACCAAAAAATGAAAAAAGGTCCACATAGTGTAATATGATTGATTATTATTATAATACACAATTTATATAGCGCCAAAAGTTTGTGAATCGCTTTACAATGTAGAGGGGGGACAGCACAATTACAGTACAGTTCAGTAGAGAAGGGACAGGAGGGCCCTGCTCGTAGAGCTTGCATTCTAAAGTGAGGGAGTGGCGTAAAAAGGTAATAGACACAGGGAATGATTTGGTGGGGGTGGCTCGGGGACAGTTGTTAGGTGGGTGTGGCACAGGCTTCCCTGAATAAGTGAGTTTTCAGGGATCTCCTAAAGGTGGACAGGTTAGGGGCTGATCGGATATACTGGGGCAGGGAGTTCCAGAGGATGGGAGAGGCTCTGGAGAAGTCCTGAAGGCGAGCATGAGAGGAGGTAACAAGGGAGCTAGAGAGCATTAGGTCCTGGGAGGAGCGCAGGGGACGATATGATATCTGCAGAAGAGGTTGGTGATGTAGCTGGGGGCGATGTTATGGATGGCCTTGTATGTTGTGGTTAAATAAAACAAAAGCATTTTTACATAAAGTATGCTTAGATTGCTGTGCCGCAAATAATGCCGTGTACACACGACCGGTTTTCCAGTCGGAATAAACTCTGAAGGTTTTTACGACGGAATTCATCTGAAACTGTCTTGCGTACACACGATCACACCAAAGTCCGACCGGCAAGAACGCGGTGACGTACAACACGTACAACGGGACTAGAAAAAGGAAGTTCAATAGCCAGTAGCCAATAGGATTGTAAAAGACCTGGGACACCTTTGGATGTTCCAAGGGAGTAGTAATGTGACACACATAATGTGGTGAACAGTGGGTGTGGCCAAATTGCATTTACAGTGGGAGGGACTTAAAGGGGCATAATTAAATAAAACAAAAGCATTTTTGCATAAAATATGCTTAGATTGCTGTGCCACAAATAAGAGTCTCACAGACATGCACAATCAAAAAAAATAAAACAATTTCAAAATCAACCTCTATATTATGTGTTTTTGGAAAAAATTGATTTACTTTGCACTGATTTTATATATCATTCTTTGTGAATCTTAATATGGACTGTATTTATGTTATTTGATCTTGATTGCATTTGTTTTCACATATACGGACACTTTATTATTCGTTTTGTTTTTGAAAAAAGTTGTTTTATAGTGCACTATTGTTTGGAGTTTGTTTAATTGAAGGTATGGTGAAATCACTTTCTTGGTGTTGAGCATACAAGCATTATATCAGGGGTAGGCAACCTTTTGGGCACAGTGTGCCAAAAAATGTTTTCAAAGAAATTGAGCGTGCTGATTCTATAACAAAAAAAATTCAACTTCACACTCTCAATCACGAAAAGGATTTTGTATAAAGTAAATGCTGTAAACTACTTTAGTAGTGAGAAATTAACATCCTGCACTCTCACGCCTCAGATCAGCCCCAATTCCTGCACCTTCACACCTCAGATCACTGTCACCCCTGCTCATCTATCCCACCACTGTACCCCCTTTGCACATCTGCCCCACCACTGTGCATCTGTCCCACCACTGTGCATCTGCCACACCACTGTAATACCCTGCACATCTGCCCCACCACTGTGCATCTGCCCCACCACTGTAATACTCTGCACATCTGCCCCACCACTGTACCCCCCTGCACATCTGCACCACCACTGTAACCCCCTGCTCATCTGCCCAACCACTGTACTACCCTGCACATCTGCCCCACCACTGTACCACCCTGCACATCTGCCCTACCACTGTACCACCCTGCACATCTGCCCCACCACTATACCCCCTTGCTCATCTGCCTCACCACTGTACCCCCCTGCTCATCTGCTCCACCACTGTAACCCCTGCACATCTTCCCCACCACTGTAACCCCCTGCACATCTGCCCCACAACTGTACATCTGCCCACCACTGTACTACCCTGCACATCTGCCCCACCACTGTACCCCCCTGCTTATCTGCTCCACCACTGTAACCCCCTGCTCATCTGCCCCACCACTGCAACCCCCTGCACATCTGCTCCACCACTGTACTACTCTACACATCTCCCCACCTCTATACCCCCCTGCTCATCTGTCCCACTACTGTAACTCCCTGTACATCTGCCCCACCTCTGTACCCCCCTGCTCTTCTGTCCCACCACTGTAACCTCATGCTCATCTGCCCTGCCAATGTTCTCCCTTTTCTAATCTGCCCCATCACTGTACCTCCATGTACATCTGCTCCACCACTGAATCATCTTCTCATCTGTCCTAACACTGAACGTATCTGCTCATCTGCCCCACCACTGTAACCCACTTTCTCATTCTCACCTGCCCCACTACTGTACCTCCTGCACATCTGTCCCACCTAGGGTTGCCACCTTTTCTTGACGCCAAACCCGAACACATTAGTGGAGCACAGAATTTTTTATTTTTTTTATTTTTAACACTATGGGATTGTAAAAGACCTGGGACACCTTTGGATGTTCCAAGGGGAGTAGTAATGTGACACACATAGTGTGGTGAACAGTGGGTGTGGCCAAATTGCATTTACAGTGGGAGGGACTTAAAGGGGCATAATTAAATAAAACAAAAACATTTTTGCATAAAATATGCTTAGATTGCTGTGCCACAAATAAGAGTCTCACAGACATGTATAAACTTCAGCACAATCAAAAAAATAAAACTCTTCCATTGCATAGAATTTTGTGTACACTGAATATAGTCAGAGAGCTAACATTTTATCTCAGCATACCATAAAAAAGAAGGCCTTAATTAAAATAGTCAGGGACTGCTTATCAACCAGTAACTTAAAGCAATCAACACTTTGGTCAGAAGTATGCAATGTACAATATAGTGTATATTGATGTCCATTTATGAAGCAGTGAAAATTTTTCACCGTTCCGTTCTCCGGCATTCACAGAGGAGATCGTTCTCTTCTGAGTGGCAGTTTATGAAGCGGTGTAGATCCCTTCTCCTTTTAGAGGAGTAAAGCGATCTATAAATGCTTCAGTGGAGCTTGCCCCTGATACTGGAATCTTGTGAGACATACAGTACCAGAAATTCACAGAAACACAGGGCTGTCCATTTATTAAGCAGTGATAAATTATCCCTGCTCAGTAGAAATGAGCCGAACACCCCCTGGTTCGGTTTGCAGCAGAACATGCAAACATGCAAAAAGTTTGTTCGAACACGTGAACAACATTAAAGTCTATGGGACATGAACATGAAAAATCAAAAGTGCTAATTTTAAAGGCTTATATGCAAGTTATTGCCATAAAAAGTGTTTGTGGACCTGGGTCCTGCCTCAGGGTACATGTATCAATGCAAAAAGAAAAGTTTTAAAAGCTGAAATTTTCTCGGGAGTAGTGATTTTAAGAATGCTTAAAAAGCAAAAAGATCCCTAGTGGTGGACTTTTGAGGCACGAACAATGAGTAGAAATATATAAAGAATTTATTAAATTTGTAAGATCTTTCTGCTTTTTGGTCTAATACTGGATGTCGCACACAAAATTGCAAAAAATTGCCATTCCATACATATTGTTAAGGATGCTTAAAGTGAAACACTAAAAATTAAATATTCCTTTAAATATCGTGCCTGGGGGTGTCTATAGTATGCCTGTAAAGTGGTGCAGTTTTCCCGTGTTTAGAACAATGCCACAGCAAAATGACATTTCTAAGGGAAAAAAAGTCATATAAAACTGCTTGCGGCTGTAATGTATTGTTGGGTCCCAGCAATATAGATGAAAATTATTGAGAAAAACGGCATGGGTTCGCACCCAAATTTTTTTAAAAATGGCGTGGGTGCCCCCAAGCGCTATATACTATGAAGAGAAGTATATATACTATACGGCCTGCCCTATATACTATGCAGAAAATTGGGCCTTAGGTGTTGGTGGTACCAGAACACTGTAAGCCCTCACAGCTCCTTTTGGTGAGCGCAGTCACAGGCCCTGCTGTGAAATACTATATCAAAAATTGTAATTACATGCCCCTGTTAAACAGGGGCAGAAAAATTGGGCATTTGGTGGTAGTGGTGCCACAACACTCTAAGCCCTCACAGTTACTCTTGGTGGGCGCAGGAACAGGCCCTGCTGTGAAATATCATATAAAAAATGTTAATTACCTGCCCCTATTAAACAGGGACAGGAAAATTGGGCCTTGGGTGGTGGTGGTGCCACAACATTGTAACCCTTCACAGTTACTCTTTATGGGTACGGGCCCTGCTGGGAAATTGTAATTTTAATTGCATGCCCCTGTTGAACAAGGGCAAAAAAAATTGAGACTTGGGTGGTGGTGGTGGTGGTAGAGGTGCCAAAACACTGTAACCCCTCAAGTTACTCTTGTTGGGTGCAAGAAATGACCCTGCTGTGAAATATTATATCAAAAATTGTAATTACATGCCCCTGTTAAACAGGGGCAGAAAAATTGGGCCTTTGGTGGTGGTCAGGCCCGGATTTACTCCCTTTGCTGCCCCAAGGCCGGGTCCTTCAATGCCGCCCCCCTCCCCCCCCCCCCACCCACACACACGCGCACCACCATTCTCGTCCGTTATTGATGACTGCTACAATAGATCAAGTGTCAGGTCACCTTGAGACCAGGTGACAGATGCACCCCGTAGAGATTAGGAGTGCACCGCAAGGTTGTGGACCCTACGGCTGACTGCTATGGACGGGGTCAAGGTGATAGGAAGGCAGGGCCGCCAGAACACCAAGATGGATCCCACCGGGGTTAGAGCATAAGATTCCCTGGGGTGCGGAGTCTAAGAGCCAGCAGGTGTTCACCAGAGCCTCGAGTGGTGAGGATGGACTTGGCTGCAACTGGCTCCAGGTCGTGACCCCAGGGGTCCCCCAGCTCACACCCACAGTAGGCAACAGGAGGATAGGGATGGTGAGGGACAAAGCCAAGGTCGGGGCCACAAGCAGACAAGAATAGTCGGGGACACTCCAAAAGGTCAGGATCACAGGCAAACAGGGATAGTCAAAGACACGCCAAAATCGGTAACGGAAAACAGTAGAAGAGCACACGGCAGGAAACAAGAAGCTAACACACAAAGGTTGATCAGCAGGATTGGCTTGCAGTGCACAGGTTAATATAGGGTTCTCTGATAGGAGCTAGGGTGGAGCCATGCCAGAGGATGGATTATAAAAGCAGTCAGGTGAGGGTCGGCTGGTCTCTAGATATGAACACATGGAGACAGGTAAGCAGACGAACTCTATTGCATAACCATGACATCAAGCATCCTGAGACTTTTCACTAACATTAGCAATTAAGTAGTAGTAGTATAAACATCAGACTGTTTACTAAGACCCTTTACTAACCTAGTCAATGAATTAGTTAAAGTACACAATAAATTCAAATGAGAGGTCTTACCATGCAGCAAAGCAGGCTGAGGGTTCTGCTGAGAAGGCTGGGTGCATATCACAGGAATGCTGCAGGCTTCAGCTGGTCCAGATGAGAGAGCAGGGGATCCAACTCTGCCAAGGAGATCATCTGTAAGATGCAGGACTGGTTGCCCCTCTGCTTCCTCTCAGCATCCCTGGTTGCCCTGGTGACTGAGCTCCATCCCTGGAGAGAGATGCATAGCTCTGCCTTGCTAAGTTGCTTTGCCTATGGTCCAGCCAGCAGCCGTCCCTCTGCCTCTCTCCATCTATTCAAAAAATGGTGCGGCCGGGGGGCATAATGACGTTACTGCACATGCGCCGGCCAGGTGAGTGTGTACGAGCTTTCCCGAGCCTGGTTGGCTTCGGAACGGCGCATGCTCAGTTGCGTGGTTGGGTCGCGGCCATCTTTTTTACGGGCACCGGTGCCCGTAACGGACTTTAACGGGCAGCCTGAAAAAGGTTTAGTGCGGGGGACGGCTACAAAAGCTGCCCCTGCACCACTGCCATCCCAAGGCCTGGCTTTGTGGGAAATCTGGTCCTGGTGGTGGTGATGGTGGTGCCACAACACTGCAACCCCTCACAGTTACTCTTGGTGGGCACAGGAACAGGCCCTGCTGTGAAATATTAGATCAAACATTGTAATTACATACCCCTGTTAAACAGGGGCAGAAAAATTGGGCCTTAGGCAGTGGTGGTGGGGCCCTAAACCAAAAATATTGTTGGAAGCTAGCATCATCAAGATTGATGAGGAATAGAATAGTCATTCAGCATAGTCTTCAAGTGATCCCACACCCATAGAAAAATCAATCAGTTACATGAGCATTGGGTGCTTGATAGCTGCTGCTGATCCAAGACTGATTCATTTTTATTAATGTGAGTCTATCATGATCCATTACAAACCCACCAGCAGCACTGAATGTGCATTCAGAAAGAATGCTGGATGCAGGACAGGCCGGTAGCTCAATTGCATATTGAGCAAGTTCTGGCCAGTGGTCCATCATCAAGACCCAGTGACCCAGTGGATGCTCTGTTGGAAAGGTCTCCAAGTCTGCTCTTGGTCCTAGATATTCCTGCACCATGTAATGCACATGCTGGCAATGGTTGCTTGAACCAATCAGACCTTGACGCTGAGGATTAAAGATTGTCTAATCGGTCAGCCGGTCACCTTCTCCATCGCTCTTCCTCTGACTGAACGAAGCCTCAGCAACACATTGTCCAGCACCAGGAATTTGTAACCTCCCAAGGTCTGGAAATGCATTGCACAAACTTTTCTTCAAGGCCTCCTGAAGATGTTTCATCCTCTGCTCCCTCTGCGAAGGCTGGATGAGTTCTGCAACCTTACCCTTGTAACGTGGATCAAGAAGGGTTACCAGCCAGTAATGATCCCTCTCCTTGATACCACGAATCATAGGGTCCTTTTGCAGGCTTTGCAGAATCAGGGAGGCAATGCAGCATAAGTTTGCAGAGGCATTTGATTCTGAGTCCTCTGGGTCACTAAAGATCACATTCTCCGTAAAAACTTCATTACAGCCACATACAACTCCTTGGGTTTCTGGGGACTGAAAACCATCCCTTGAAGACTGCTGCTGAGTGTTATCCTCCATGTCCATGCTGACACAATCCTCCTCTTCCTCTTCTTCCTGTGTGTTTTTGGCAGGCCCGCAGGAATACTATCTGGATAAAGGGGGCCTTGAGAGGTAAGGAAGTCCTCCTCTTCCCCCTGCTGTTCTGCTTCAAGTGCCCTGTCCATTATTCCACAATGCGTGTACACCAACAGGAAGACAAGAGGGACAGTATCACTGATGCATGCATTGTCACAGCTCACCATCCTTGTGGCCTCCTCAAATGGTGACAGGACAGTGCAGTGTGATCAGTAGCCACTGGTGTGGCGAATAGAACCCAAGCTCCCCTGATCCTGTCCTGGTACCATACTCACACAGGTACTCATTGATTGCCCTCTGCTGCATGTACAGCTGTTGCAGCATTGCCAACATTGAGTTCCACCTGGTGGGCATGTCATAAATGAAGCGGTTGGTGGGCAGGTTGCATTCCCTTTGAGTGTCAGCCAGCCAAGCACTGTATGACCGGCGGAAATGACCACAGACTTTTCTGGCCTGCCTCAGGAGAGCCTGTAAGCCTGGGTAAGTGCTAATTCAGGATGTGTGCCAAACATGGAACATGGGTCAAGTGTCCCTGTCGTAGGGTGGAGAGAAGGTCGGTGCCATTGTCGCATACAACCATTACTGGCTGAAGCTGGTGTAATGTCAACCACCTCTGAGCCTGCCCCTGCAGAGCTGACAGAATCTCTGCCCCAGTGTGGCTCCTGTCCCCTAAGCAGACCAACTCAAGAACTGCTTGCCATCTTTGTGCCTGAGTGCTTGCGTATGCCCTTGAACGCTTACGGAGCACTGCTGGTTCAGAGGACAAATCTGCAGAAGAGGCCATAGAGGAAGAAGAAGAGGGGGGTGGAGGAGAGACCTGTGGCAGAATCCCCAGTAGCATTTTGGAGGTGTGGTGGCAGAATAAGATCCAACAATACTGAACCCTGTCCTGCATCCTTCCCAGCTGCCAGCAGTTACCTAGTACCTAGTGCACTGTGAAGGAAAGGTAATGTCCCTGCCCATGCCTAATAGACCATGAGTCAGCGGTAATATGCACCTTACTGCTAAAACGCTAAAATACCAAAACATTGCCTTCCACATGCCGGTAGAGAGCCAGAATGGCCTTCCGTGAAAAGAAATGGTGTTTGGGAACTTGCCACTGAGGTCCAGCACATTCCACACATTTATGAAAGGGGGCAGAGTCTACCAGCTGAAAAGGCAGCAGTTGGCCAAGCTAGCATTCAGACGTTGAGCATGTGGATGGCTGGGACCAAATTTATTTTTACGATTTAGCAACTGGGGTAGGGAAATTTGCCTACTAAAATCAGATGGAGGTGTACTGATAGCAGATTATCTGTAAGTACTTGGGACACCTATTGCTATACCTTCAGTCCTCTCAGTGCAGGTTTTTGAGAAGACCGGAGGTATAGTGTGGGTTGGAGATCCCAGATAAGGAACAAGAAGAAGTCCGCCTTTTTCTTTGATGTATGAACCAAGGAACTTTTCAAAATCAGCGGGGAGTCAGCAGCGTCCTGAACCTGCAGAGCTCTGCAGTGTGATGCAGTAGGGTGGCTGCCCTTAAGCTGCCCCATAGAGGACATCCTGCCTCTTTGGAATTGTGCCGCCTCCTCCTCTTTGCTATCAGGCACCCAAGTAGAGTCAGTGACCTCATCACCCCCTCCATCCTCATCACTGGAGCAAACTTGGCAGTATGCTGCAGCTGGGGGAACATGATTGCCAGTTTCTTTTTCTTCTTGGGAAACCCCTCTCTCTAGGCTCACGTTACTCCCTTCCTCAACCTAGAAACCAACATCGGAACCTTCCAATCGCTGCGCATCCTCCAGCAGCATGTAGCCGACACTGTGGTCGAATAGTTCAGGGGACTCCTCCATGCATGATGGTGGTGCTACGGAAGGAGTGACTGTGGACAAGGAGCCAGTGGAATAGGCCACTTTGGCAGCTGCATTGGAAGGCAAATTACTCTGAGCCTGGGTGACAGAGGATGAGGATGGCTTTGTTATCCACTCCACCTACTCTTCTGCATATTCTGGCTCAATAACACGACCAGCAGCAGAACAAAAGGACAAGCGTGTCTCATGGCCACCTGCAGAGGATGCACCATGTCCACAACCAGCACTGTTGACTGTAGACACAGAGGCTGCTTGTCATCTTTTTGTGGCTTGTGAGTGTCTGCCTCTCCTTGGTGGCCTTCCGGACATGATGTATATTTTGTTTTGCAAAACCACACTACACTGTATTGTGTACTTTTTACACCACCAGAAAAGTAGTAGCAACTGCACTAAGGCTGCACTTTATTGTGTACTGTGTACACCACCAGAACAGTAGTAGAAACTGTACTACGGCTGCACTGTATTGTGTACTGTGCACACCACCAGAAAAGTAGTAGCAATTGTACTATGGCTGCACTGTATTGTGTACTGTATATATATATATATATATATATATATATATATATATATATGTATATATATATATATATATATATGTATATATATATATACGAGACTGTATATTTATATTAATACACCGCCTGAAGTATATTAGAAATAGTGCACTACGGATTGCACTGTAGATATAGGTTACACTGGATGCAGAAATATATATATACTGTATATATATATATATATATATATATACACACTAGACTGACTATATATATATATATATATATATATATATATATATATATATATATATATACAGTATATATATATTTCTGCATCCTTGCATTCTGCATATTTCTGCATATATATACACTAGACTGACTGTGTATATATATATATATATATATCAAATACACTGCCACTAACTGAATAACCTGCCTGCTTAATCTAAATCAAGCTATCTCTCCATCCACGCCAACAACACTACACAGGGCCGCCGTGTAGGTAGCGTTATATAGTGTGGGGCGTGGACTTAGTCCCCCAGAGCCATGACTGGCCAAAGGCACCCTGCAAAAGTTTGGTGTGATTTTCATTGCGCTGAATGCTGGCTCTGGCTTAACCAAAACATGTAAACATATGAGATCAAATGTAAAATGTAAACATATGAGATCATCTCTGATTGCCAGCTCTCCCTCCTCACACAGAGACTACATGTGAGAAGGGAGAGTGACCTGCAGCTGCAGCGTGAGCCGTGAGTGTGTGAACACAAACACAATCATGCCCACAGTGCCATCTGTCCCCAGTGCCACCTATCAGTGCCACCTGCCCCCAGTGCCACCTGCCCCCAGTGCCACGTGCCATCTGTTATCAGTGTCACCTGTCATTAATGCCACATGTCAATGCCATCTGTCATCAGTGCCACCTGTCAGTGTCATGTGCCAACTGTTATCAGTGTCACATGTCATCAGTGCCACATATCAGTGCCATCTGTCATCAGTGCCACATCAGTGTCATCAGTGCCATGTATTACCCATCCCATGTGAGAGAAATAACCTATTACAATGAAAATTTTGTGGAAAAAATAAATAAAATAAAAAAATCCTAATTTTGCAAAGAATTGTGGGAAAAAATGACAATAGACAATATCAAAAACCTCACCATGCATCTTACTTAATACATTGGAATGTCTACTTTCAAAAAAGGGATCATTTGGGGGGTATTTGTACTTTCCTGGCTTGTTTGGGTCGCAAGAAATTGATCGGCCACCAGTACATCAGGTGTGATCAATTTTTTATGGTTTGCACCACAGCTTGTAGACTCTCTAATGCCCGTGCACACAATCCGAATTTTGGTTGGAAAATGCTCTGATGGTTTTTCCAACGGAATTCCACTCAAGCTGCCTTGCATACACGCGATCATACAAAAGTTCTCTGAACTTTCGTCTGTCAAGAACGTGGTGACGTACAACATTACGATGAGCCAAGAAAATTAAGTTCAATGGTTCAGAGCATGCGTCAAATTGTTTCCAAGCATGCGTAGAAATTTTGCACGTCGGACTTTCTACAGACGATCGGAATTTCCAATCTGAACTTTTTCTGACCGAAAAATTGAGAACGTGCTCTCAATTTTTTGCTGGCCAAAATTCCACCAGCAAAAGTCTGATGGCACATACACATGATCGCATTTTCTGACCAAAAGCTCTCATCAGACTTTTGCTGGTGGAATTTCATGGCATAACTTTCACAAAGACCAAATAATATCCACTAATTTGCAAAATTTAATCACAGAAACAAAGAAAAATGTGTTTTATTTTCACAATTTTCAGTCTTTTTTCTTTGATAGCGCAAAAAAATAAAAAACCCAGAGGTGATCAAATACCACCAAAAGAAAGCTCTATTTGTATGAACAAAAAGACAAAAAATAAATTTGGGTACAGTATTACTTGACTGAGTAATTGTCATTCAAATTATGAGAGCACCGAAAGCTAAAAATTGGTCTGGGCAGGAGGGGGTTTAAGTTGTAGACAAGTGGTTAAAAGGATACAGAGTGCAGGTGTTCAGTAGTAAGTGACGCAAAGGTTCAGGAATAATTTTAACAAACTTCCCAGAAGCTCAACAGAGATTCCACAAACTGTCTCTGACTGTGGTATTCTCAATCACAGTGAAATCCCTTCTTTCTGAGATTGGTAGTGGCAACCAAGCGAGTCATCTTCCTCCAGATGGTGAACGGGGCTAGCAGGATTGTGATTGGCTTTAGAAGTGGCCAATGACAGCCCTCCTCCTGGAAACAGGGACCCTAACCCCCCCCCCCCCCCCAGCGGAACTGCACCCGATCTCTTCCCCATCACAAAAGCTGACGTTCGCAGCTACAGCCAAGTTAGAGAACCAAACAATGTTTCCCATCTTTTACAATGTGTGGGGGCACAGTGCCTCCCCATCAGTGCAGGTGCGGTGTGGGGAACTGTGAGAACGGAATGCATTAGTGTCTCACTGACACTTCCCTGCACTGCTCTGCTGATGGGGAGGGAGTCGAGTGCCGGTGTTCTGCCGAAAAAGGCGTATAATGACCCCCCTGTACTGCGTAGGCGCAGCGCTTGCGCAATAGGAATCACAATGGAGCTGCCAAAAATAGCCGAAGCTGAACACCTGTGAGCCAGCTGTACACGGCGCCTGCATGCCAACAATATTATAAAAAAACACTTTGTAACAGGGCCCCTCGCAGGCTCGCTTCGCTCGCCAGGCTTCGGGCACGGCCCCGCTTCACTCGCCATGCTTCAGGCACAGCCTCGCTTCGCTCAGCATATTAGTATTCTGACTCTATGTCCACTTGGATGGTGGGGCTTGAACCTGGACTAAGGCTGGATTCACACCTATGCATTTTTAGTGCTTTTTTGAATTTTGCAGATTTGCACTACAGCCCACCTAACATGGTTTCCCATGGAACATGTTCTGTAGTGCAAATCTGCAAAATGCAAAAAGCACTAAAAATGCATAGGTGTGAATCCAGCCTTAGGGCAGAATGTAATGTGCATGTGCCGTGTAGAGCTGACGATCAGATGTTCATCTTCTGAGACTTTCGGTGGCTCCATAGTTGTTCGTACTGTGCAAGCGCAGCACAAGCACAGTACAGGGGGATCCTTATCCACCGGGGGAACTTTCTCGGCAAGACACCGACAAAAGAGGCTTTGTGTGCGGCGGGTTGCCTATCCCTGCCTTATATAATGTTTTGTTTCGTACATTTACATTCGTGTGGCTGTGCTGATTGATTTCTATTTAGTGGTTGCATGTTTCTGTCACAGGTACACACATACAGTTATTACTTTTGCAGCCATGTCGTGTAAATGAATCCTGCATTTCTAGAGATACTTATTGGGAGCAAGTTGCAAAATAGATTTTACACAGAAACATGGACGATAAATAGACCTATAATGACATTTCAGCTATCCTCTAATAGCTTTACTGACCTTGAGAACCAAACAATTTCCCTTGAGATGCTTGCTGATCCACACTTTTCAATTATAACGAAGGCTTTACCAACATGTTTAGCAAGAGAAAATTAGCTCATGTATACCAGTGATGACGCAAGACATGGAAATCAAAGGAAAAACAAAAACATATTTGCAGAATTAGATACTGTACAAAATGGAATCTTACTGAAAAAAAAGACGATGGTAGAAGAAAAAGATAAAAATGACAAAGCTGCAACCTGCTGAAATTTGTTGTTAAAGAACACTACTCCAAGCGACATCTGTGTAGATGATAGTAGTATCATCAACATTTTCAAAGGTTCACATTTATATCCAAAATAAACAAACTTTATTAGGAGGGATGGCTCACATTTTTTAGATTTCAGTATGCATTGGTCACGTTACTTAATATGGCTCATTCACTTATCTGTCGATTATGAAGAATGAAGAAACCATACTCATTAAAGCATCTTTAGCATTTTTGACACATTCGTGAAGTGTTGAAAGAGCATTAAGAAAGCTTGTCAAATGCTAATGAAAGAATTGATTTTCTAGAGAGGAAATGCACAAAGGTGAAGTGATGTAGATGGGAATTCTTTAGGTTGTAGTGTGATAGCAGACATTTTTGTGATTTCTCTGCAAGATGGATATATATACTTAAGTGCCGGTTCACACTATTGCGATGCGAGAACCCTGCGAATCAAATGCGAGTTCACACTGCCATATGCGAACTTCTGGGGAGTGTCATTATATGTTAACAACACCCCCATTTCAGCTTGCATATCGCACTGCAAACTGACAGTTCGGACATGAATCGGATCGCTTATGTGTGAACACATATGCGATCCGATTCTGGTCCAAACAGAAAAAAAGGGTCCTGTGCATGCTTGATCCATATGCGGTGCAATATCAGCTATACTATCTGTATGGCTGACATCGCACCACACAGACATCGCATGTAATGTGAACAGCAGTGGCGCTGCGAATTACATGCAATGTCTGCCATCGCAATAGTGTGAACCGGCACTTAAAGGGATTGTAAAGGTTCATTAAAAAAATAACAAACATGTTATACTTACCTGCTCTGTGCTCTGCGGTTCCCTGCCAGCGATTTTGGCTCCTATCTTTCATCAGGTGCCCCCCCACGGAAAGCCGCTTTCCATGGGGGGGACCTGTACGGGGTCCCTCCTGAGTCCCGCTGCTGCGCCACTTGACACAGACAGCAGGACTCGCCCCTGCTCCCAGCTCCCATGTCACTGGATTTGATTGGCAGCCCCAGGAGCCAATGGCTCCTGTTGCTATAAATCTGTCCAATGAGGAGAGAGACAGTGACTGGAGCCACTGGGCTCATGCACATTGCTGGATCAGATTGGGCTCAGGTAAGGAAACGGGGGTGGTTTGGGGGGGTGCTGCAGCAAAGAAGGTTTTTTACCTTACTGCATAGACTGCAGTAAGGTGAAAAACTTTGAGACTTTACAATCACTTTAATCGCTTTATAACACTTGGCTTGGTCCAGTTTAAGATGATCATAGAAAGGTCACTTGCTGGCACTTCCTTTGCTTGTAAAGTAAGTTGCTGACACCCAATCTTGCGGGCACATCACTTACTGGCATGGACACTCGCTTGCACTGACAGTTGCTGACACTAACACTTGTTTGCACTGACTCTTGCTGGCACCGGCACTTTTTGACACAAAAAGTTTTGCCACTGGCAATAATGCTCAGTGCCTCTGCTCCTACCTGGCACTGTGAGTATGGCTGGCTGGGTTGATGCTTCTGCCGACACACAGAAGCAAATGGCGTTAACACACAGCTGCTCTGTACAAACAGGAAGTGGCAGGAGCTGGTCTGTCCTAGTTCTCTGGGATACAGGACCCTCCACTGCCTCTCCCTCAGCACTAGGGATGAGCCGAACACTCCCCGTTTCGCATCCAGAACATGCGAACAGGCAAAAAATTTGTTCGAACACGCGAATAATCAAAAGTGCTAATTTTAAAGGCTTATATGCATGGTATTGTCATAAAAAGTGTTTGGGGACCCGTGTATCAATACAAAAAAAAGTTTTAAAATCTGGCGGTTTTCCGGGAGCAGTGATTTTAATAATGCTTAAAGTGAAACAATAAAAGTGTAATATTCCTTTAAATTTCGTACCTGGAGGGTGTCTATAGTATACCCGTAAAGGGGCGCATGTTTCCCGTGTTTACAACAGTCTGACAGCAAAATTTAATTTCTAAAGGAAAAAAAGTCATTTAAAACTACTCGCGGCTATAATGAATTGTCGGTCCGACAATGCACATAAAAGTTCATTGATAAAAATGACATGGAATTTCTCCACAGGGGAACCCTGAACCAAAATGTAAAAAAAATGCATGGATGTCCTCCTAAATTCCATACCAGGCCCTTCAGGTCTGGAATGGATATTAAGGGGAACCCTGCGCCAAAATGTAATAAAAAAATGGCGTAGGATTCCCCATCAAAATCCATACCAGACCTGAGGTCTGGTATGTGACTTAAATGTGACTTAAACACAGGATATAGCCACACGTGTGAACAAGCCATAATGCCTAGTACACGTGGCCATCATTCGGCCCATATGTATGTGAGCCACTGGGTTGAACAAGAAAAACTATAGTGCCACGTACACACGATCCCACATTCCGATAACAAAATACATGTTTTTTTTCCGACAGATGTTGGCTCAAACTTGTCTTGCATACACATGGTCACACAAAGTTGGTCGGAAATTACGAACGTCAAGAAAGCGGTGATGTACAACACGTACGATGGCACTAGAAAAGGGAAGTTCAATACCAAGTGCACCTTGTGTTAGTAGAAGTTTGGTGAGACACGATTTTCACTTTTCAGACTTGTGCTTTTCCGATCATTACTGCTCTTCAGTCTGTGCTTGTGGGTTCGTATCTGGTTTTCAGTGTGTGTAGTCAATTCGCATTTGTTTTTCAGTGCGTATTTTATAGTACATATTTGAATTTGTAGTGCGTTCTTGTCTGCTTGTTTTTGATTTTCAGCTCATTCTTTTCAGGCCTTTCTCTTTTTCAGTGCGTTCTGTTAGTTTGTTCTGACCAGCTGAGCATTTTGAAGTCATGTTGTGGTTACGTCCTTATTATAGAGTTCGTGCTGTGCAGGGGCTTGGTGTTGGGGTTCTTGCTTTGATCCAAGTCCAGTCCATGGACAAGGTGGGGAGGAGTTCATGGACGAAGAATTGGTTGCTCCAGGGTGACCAATTCTCGCACATGTCTTTGTTGCAGGAGATCCATGCGAATAATCCTGATGATTTCAGGAATTATCTCTGACGGACCCCGTTTTTCACCGTCTGTTGGCTTTGCTGTACCCTTTTATTAGCAGGCAGGACACCTGCATGCGGCAAGCCATCACTCCTGAACAGAGGCTAGTCGCCACCTTGCGGTACTTGGCAATGGGAGAAGTCTGCAGGACATCAAGTTCTCGACAGACATCTCCCCCCAGGCTCTGGGGATCCTTATTCTAGAGACCTGTTCTGCCATCATTCAGGTCTTGCAGAAGGACTATATTACGGTAAGTTTTATCCTTTAACATCACATTCTATGTATTTAATGTTTGCTAATCTATTTGATTTATTCCATCATTCGCAAATTACCATGATTGTAATATGTTGTGAATGTCCCCTTTGTCCTCATGCATGCTTGAATTTTTTAAACTTCCTTCTTTGTCCTTCATGGAGGAGGACGTAAGGTATTACGAAACATGTCGGGCTGTTTATGCTGATACCACCACGTTTAGAATATCCCCCAGCAGGGGTGTATATTTGTTCTTAATTTAACCGTTTTTTATTTATTTCTTTTTTATTTGTCATAACCTGGCCATTTTGGGTCATACCTCTGGTCTGCTGTATATATTTTTTAATCTAATAAATTTGTCGATTCTTTAACGGTACGTTCACGATCGGAGTCCACTTTTGTTTTCCCTTCCCTTCGCTCGTGGCCAGGCGGCCCGAGCGTCTTATGTCTTACTACAGGTTTGTTCATTGAAGAACCTTCGTATATGATAGCCTATCGGAGAGCTCTGCAAAACTCTGGAAACTAACAGTGATTGGACGGCCACCCTGCCCATCTGCTCCGCGTCAACTGAGAGGAAAGCAGGACGATCGGCTGGTTCCGGAATCTTTCGGCCCGCGTCGGTAACCTTCAGAAGATCCGTACGTGCTCACGCCCTCAGCGGCATGTGAGAGCGGAGTATGCATCTGTGATCCCTGCAGAGGGTTTGTCTGCCAGCGCTAATGACTCCGTTGGTCTGGAGTCTATCCATTGCGGTAAGAGTCCAACTTTTTTTTGGTCTGGAAGTGATACTGGCAAAACCAGGAAGGTCTCATCAAACTTTTGAGAAGGACTGATTTCCCTGTTCTCTATAATTTGGGGACTTATGTCATAACTAGGATTTTTTTTCTTTTTTTTCATATAAGGACTTTTGATTGAATTTCTTACATGGTGTATTTTTTTGACTCATGTTTTATATATAATCTATATTGGATTTCATTACTTTTTACACTATAGATTTCACGTGTATTCAGCGCAACTTTACACATAATTCTTCATGCATATTTGCCTTCAATAACCTCCCCAGCATGCTATCCTGGGCCCATACCCATCTAGCCTAGTCACTTAACAATGTATTTTGTCAGCTCCATAGTAGTGCTTTACCCTAAACACCCCCTAAAATATGTTTAAATGTTATTTGTGTGCTTAAAGTCATGCAGCCTGCCTGAGGCTTTTTTTGGGGTCCCAAAATCATTTGGAACCCTTCTTACCCCAGCCGCTAAGTCAACCGATACCAATCCTCTATCTGCTGACTTTGCCGAACCCATACACACTATACCTACCTCTTTTGTGGTCATATTTCTGTATGAATTCACCAAAGCATGTAGTGCAAGGGCCTGCCTGAATACTTTCAAATGGTACTGTTTAAAGTTTTGTTCTCCTATTATCTTGATAGATTGTTGCAGAATGTAAAAAAAAAGTGCTTCAATTTGTACAGTGTGTATTTATATTTTTATATTATGACACTTCTTACCTGTCCAGTGGGCTGCCAATAGTGTAAGTAAAGGAGGGGCTGGCCAAAGTAACACACTTTATTTATGCATTCAGCTCTCAATGAAGTGGAGACGGTTACCTGTCTAAAACATCCCCCCCCCCCATAAAATTTTAACAATGGGCCATCAGAGGGAGTGAGGAATCTGATAAGTGTACTTTATATATTTTTCTTTAAATACGCCTTCAAATAAATGTTATACTGATGTTGGCCAAGTATGTTTGTGTCTAATCTGCTTGCAATGTTATGTGCAAAATTACTAATTATTTTTTTTCTTTTTTGACTCCACAGTTTCCTTCAACACCACAGGAATGGCAGACCGTGGCTTCCCAATTTGCCCAGCGGTGGGACTTTCCCAACTGTGAAGGGGCAATAGATGGGAAACACATCCACATAGTCCCACTCCCCAACTCGGGGTTATACTATTATAATTAAAAGGGATTTAATAGTATAGAGATGTTGGCGGCAGTGTTGGCGACATGATTTTCCCTATGTGGACGTGGCCGGATGTCGGATGGTAGAGTAATCGATCAGACAGAGTTTTACCGGCAGCTGCAGAATGGCAGCTTGGGCTTGCCACCTCCAGAAGACAATGTGGAAGGACTCCCATTTGTCTTCGTCGCAGATGAAGCATTTGCGCTGGGGGACCATCTTATGCGGCCATTCCCTATGAGGACCCTCACCGCAGAGAAGAGGGTTTTTATTTACCGGCTTGCCAGAGCCAGAAGAGAGGTGGAAAATTAATTTTTATGATAATGGCCAGCCGGTTCTGCCTATTTCTGACACCAATCCACATGGCGGAATATAAACTGAACCATATTGTGCTTGCCTGCTGCATTCTACACAATTTTCTAAGAAAAAATGTTACAAACTATGTGGTCTCAGTTGGGACTGAGGCCAGCTTTCCTGATACTTCAACCCTGATGGCACTTGAAGCTGGCTGTCCTGGCTTGCCCCCTCAAAGTGTCCGCAAAGTGAGACAAAAATATCTGGAGTATTTTGAGGGTAGGGGGGCCATTGATATTCCACACAATCAAGAAACGTTTTAAAAATAAATATTTTTTTGGATAAACTGAAATAATATTTCCTTGTATTTACTGCTTGTGTTTCTTTCTTTTGTGATTTTTTGGTAGTCACAAAAATGGTGTGATTGTGGCAAATTAAAAAGCACTGTGGGTGTTATTTGCTAAAGGAAAATACACTTTGCACTCCGAGTGCACTGTAAAAATGCACTTAAAATTGCAATGAAAGTGCACTTGTAGTGCAAGGTGGATTTGCCTTTAGTAAATAACCCCCATTGTCACTGTAAACACCAACTTACTCCAAAAACTGTTTTTGAGCATTGAAAGAAGATGCCACACATTGTTGAGTAGAAAACATTTTACTCAAAGCACATTCACATGTGCGTTAGAAAAGGGTTTTTGAACAAACCAACATCTTTGGTGTATGAAATTCTTTTTGGTCACATTAGAAATATACTTTTTTGGGGTCAACAGGCATGTTTCCAGACATAACATACACAATTCAGGAACTTGCAAAGTTCAACTTTGATAAAGTGAAGGAAATATCAGACATTAGTATGTCCAAACTGTGTTGATATTGCCTTCAGCAGATGGGGTGATGTCACCAGTGTAAAAGCCAAATTTTGAAGATGCACACACATTGGGATTCAAAATGGGGATTTCCCTCCTGATCCCATGTCTAATGTCAACATGTGCTATCTCCCATCATGGGGGATCAATGCACGTGTTTTGGGGGTGCAACCCCTTCCTCTCAACTACTTAATTTGCGAGTAAGGGATTCCACCCACAAAACGCATACATTGAGATCCCATGATGGCAGATAGCACATGTTGACACACAGTGTGCAACTTCAGAATTTGGCTTTTAAAATACTTTAAAACTTGTTTTTAAAATAAAAAATACACAATAAAATGGTACAATGAATGAATGAATGAATTAATTAATTAATTAATATTACTGGCTGTGTGTTGAATTATTTTGAGGGGACAGCAAATTTGTTACAAGCTGTACACTCACTACTTTACATTGTAGCAAAGTGTCATTTCTTCTTGTCACATGAAAAGATATAATAAAATATAAAATATTTACAAAATTGTGAGGAGTGTACTCACTTTTTTCTTCAATCAAATTTTTTTTAAATACATTTTTCTTAATACAAACAAAACAAACCCTCCCCAACGCCTCCCCAAAAAAAGTCAACATTTAGGGCCGGTTCACACAGGGGGCGACACGAGGCGACACGACTTGCCGTGCCGCGACCTGACAAGTCGCCCCCGTTCTGTACAATGGAACCGTTCTCAGAGGAGCGGCTCGAGTCGCTCCGACTCAGAAAAAGGGTTCCTGTACTACTTTTGGGCGACCTCGGGGCGACTTGCATTGACTTCTATACAGAAGTCATTTGCAAGTCGCCGCTGAGGTCGCGGCAGGTCGCGGCGAGGCAAGTCGTGTCGCCTCACATCGCCCCCTGTGTGAACCGAGCCTAAATGTCCTTCTGTAAGCAGACAAAAATACCTGATTCCCTGGAGGAAGATTCCTCTTCCTAGATGCAGCTCCCAGCCAATAAGTTCAGGTAAGGGAAAAAACTTACATGGGATAATGCAATAAAGCCTGATTGCCTCACAAATCTGGTCCTCACTCTCCCAGTCTGAGTACTACTGCGCATGGGATCACGTGAGTTGATATTAAAAGAAATTCAGGTACTAAATGCAGTTGTATTTAAAAATACATTTTTTATGCACGCATACATTAATTAAATGTTTTTTTCTAATATTTGACTGGAGTTTTTGTTTTTGAGGTATGTGTTAAAAGTTTGGTGAATGCTATCAGAAAACTTCAAAATAATCGCTATCCTTCATAACACACTTTTGGCAACGTTCATAAAGCTTCTGGAAGCTGTCAGCAAAGACCTATTTAGCAATCAATGGCAGAACCGCTATCACACATTCTTGGATTGATGCCACATCCACAAAACATGCGCCTTTCTTGCTGGTCTTCAGGCAACTCTTTTTGGGCCACGGGAAGAAGGTGAACACCATTCCAGTGATTGCCGCTTGGATTTCGGATCGAACTAGTAGCACCAGGTCCCATCCCCTGTAATGATGGTTCGTAGAAAGGATGGATCCTGGTCACACATGGTAAGAAAATCTCCACGGGTTTCCATCGGTTTTGCTTTCTGTTCATCTGTCAGTTTGTGTGGCAAAAAAACAGGAACAGTTCTTCCGCTTACCCAAATCTTTGTAGACTATGGTGCACACGTGCTAATGTCCAAATCTGGCATCAAGAGTCAGTCAGTGATCTTGTACCAGCATTTGTCACACTCACTCGATCATGTCTGGGGTTCTGCTTGTCCATGGCTGACCCGAATGTGGCTAAACCTTAGTCGTTTCCTTCCTGTCGTGAAAGCATTTGAACCAGTCAGAAATACATTTCCTGCTTGTGGCTTTCATCCCACACACTTTCACCAACATTTCACGAGTCTCCGTTTTTCCCAATTTGTAACAGAACTTGATGTTCACTCATTGCTCCATTGCACTGTGACCCTACCTCTCACGTGACTACGTTCAACTGCCCACAGACGTTCACATGTACTCCACGCTAGATGGCACTTCTCGACATGTCTCTGGATAGTGATGTGCATGCGCATGCACCTTGCCCATGTTGCCGTTGAGGTATTGGTCCATTCACCAAACTTTTTAGACACACCCCATATCCCACCCCTTACGTTTACTGCAGGCTGGGGCTCCTGGCTGATAGACAAACCTAAAGTGTCACACATTTTTCAAATGCATTTATATGTAAAACTAAGGAGTGCTTCTAGTAATGGCAACTGTCATGTATGCATTTCCTCTGTATTTGTAAATACCTGGTTGACCTAGCCATTTCTAATCACTTCCTAGTTGCAGATGGCAACCTAACAAAAGCTGATTCTCTAGCTGTAGCGTTGCCACCCTTTTTGCACATATGCCAAGTAAATCCAGGGGAAGACAATTACTTCTGTTCTTCCCTTAAAGCTGCCCCATGTGACTCTCGTCAATTTAAAGGGTGACTATATTCAATCGCTACTCGAGTGATGTTTCCACACTGTCTCTCAACAACCCACTGCCACGGCATGCCACGAGACATGATTAAGTGTTATCTAACAGGGGCGATCGGTAGAGGTTTCCTTCAGCTGCTAGCCACCACCCATGACAAACATTCCTCAAGACTGAAGGGTGTGTTTCACATAGTGATTAGTAGCAGTTCCTTCAGAGAAAGATATGGAGTATCAGGCTGGATTCACACTAGATATAATGTATAGGAAGATCTATATGACATTTTTACAATAGGTTTAATAATACTTTAAAGTGGTTCTAAATGCAGACTTTTTTTTTTTTTTACCTTAAAACATTCTCTGCATTAAAAAAAAAAAAACCTTCTGTGATCAGCCCCCCCCCCCCTTATATTTCCATGAGTTGTATCTTGATCCAGTGCTGTGTCCAATAATGGCAGCTCTCTTCTCTCTCTCCTTCCTCACAGGACATGAACGCAGCAGAGGGAGCCATTGGCTCCTGCTGCTGTCATTCTGAGATGTGAGGAGAGAGCAGGGCCATGCAACTCTCTGCGTGTCAATGGAGACAAAGAGCCCCACTCGGGATCAAGCCTGTGCGAGTGCCCCAATAGCAAGCGACTTGCTCGGGGGGGACTCTTAAGGGGGGAGGAGTCAGGAGCGCCAGTGGGGGGGGGGGGGGGCTAGAAAAAGAGGATCAGGGTGAAAAACCTTTGCAGAGAGAAGGTAAGTATAACATGTTTGTTATTTAATCTTTATTACAGGCACACCCCACTTTTAAGTACACAATGGGGTTTATTTACTAAAGCTATAAAGTGCAAACTGTGTGAGGATCTTCACAAAATAAGTTTACACACTTAAACATCATTCAGAGAAATAGGAGTAGGCTAGAATTAACTGAAATGTCATGTGGAAATGAATATATAATTTTACATTTTGACCATAGATATTCTTTATAGTGATTGTAAAAGATAAATACAGGCATACCCCACTTCTAAGTACACATTAGGGTTTATTTACTAAAGCTGGAAAGTGCAAAATCAGGCTCACGTCTGCATAGAAACCAATGAGCTTCTAACCCCAGCTTGTTCAATGAAACTTTGGTAATAAAACCTGGTAGCGCATTGGTTTCTATGCAGACGTGAGCCTGATTTTGCACTTTCTAGCTTTAGTAAATAAACCCCATTGTGTACTTAGAAGTGGGGTATGCCTGTATTTATCTTTTACAATCACTATAAAGAATATCTATGGTCAAAATGTAAAATTATATATTAATTTCCACATGACATTTCAGTTAATTCTAGCCTACTCCTATTTCTCTGAATGATGTTTAAGTGTGTAAACTTATTTTGTGAAGATCCTCACACAGTTACTTCCATGAATTCTGTGACATGTATTTACTATGTCTTGTGTGTAGGCACTACTGTGTCACGCATTTCACAGAGCCTGCCTTCTGTACTAGGTGCTAAGGGGAGGAGTTTCAAGAGGAGTTTCAAGAGGCGGAGTCAGTCCAGAATTACAGTTTGCAGGTAGCATAGCACTGTGGGATATGTGGTCCTTATAAATTGAAAGTAGAGGGGAAGCTGTAAAGCATGCAGAGAATCCAGTAAGTCATGGAAAGAGATGACCAGCAGACAAGGCAGCACTCACAACATAAGGGGGATTTTTAAAGAATGCTTATATTGGATTGTTGGATTGTCAACAATATTGATTGTTTGTATTGCTATTACAATGCTGATTTACTAAAATGAAAGTGTAACTGCATTCGTTCATCAGGGAACTCATTTACGCATCACAGCATTCTCTTGAAGGCAGCAAACGGTTAACGTTTGGGTTGAGCATCCAGTTTTAGCTCAGTCTGGTGTGTCTGTTTTTATTCTCAGTAGCTGCTGTTTTTTTACTAAATTTCACTCTATCAGAATGATAATATTTATCTCTATTTTACTCCTTATTTACAAGCAAATGTTATCTATTATAAACTCGATCAAATGAGAGAGCCAGATCATTCCTTCATATCTTTCAAGGCTGTATGACCAGCAGCTGCATTATTATTTTCTGTTTTCCGTCTTTTTATGATACTTTTCATCTCTAAGAATTAAGCGTGTTCACGTTTTTGTCTGCTGATGGAAAGTTTGGCTTTGATATTTTTAACCGAGCATTGTGTGGATAAATAGGGATGTGTACTCCTTGTACCAAATGACTGAAGCATGAAGAGTATGGAGCAAGGCTGCATCTTGCTGGAGGCAGATAAATAAGGTAAGTGTTTGTTTAAGTTGATGTATCGGTGCTGTGATGATGAGGATGGAGTGGACACTGTGCAAAATAATAGCTGATATGTCATTTTCCCTTTTGTTCAAAGCAGATAAGTGTTTACTACAGATAATAATGCAGTGATAATCACTGTCACTGTTCTTGGAAATAAAAGGCATTAGGAGATTTTTTTTTTTTTTTTAATTTTTATTTTATTTTAATTACAATGAAGTGAAAATGCTAAAATACTTTGATTTACCATAAAGATGTAACATTAGGACAATTGTAATATTATTACATTTTCACAGTGTATATCATTGATAAAGATGACTATAAAATGTGTTCTGCATTGACGATGCATAAGTTACAATAATATTTCATTTTTGCAGTGTTTGTCATAGATAAAAATGACTATAATGTGTTTTGTGATGACTATGCATATGGTAAAATAATTTACGGTAATACATTTTCACTGTGTATATTATAGATAAAAACGACTACAAAAAGTATTCACTATGAATAAGTTAAAACATTATTATATTTTCACAGTGTACAGTATATAATAGATAAAGACAACTATAACATATGTTTTGCGTGGACTATGCAAAATGTACAAAAATATAAAATTTTCATATTTTAGATCATTTACAGAAACAACTATATTAAGTGTGTTTGTGTTGGCTGTGCAAAAGTTACAATATTACATTTTCACAGTGTATAGTGTGGAAAAAGACACAAAAAAATGCGTTTTGTGTTGACTGTGCAAAGGTTACAATAATATTAAATTTTCAAAATTTTTTATATAATTGAAAAAGACAAGTATAAAATGCGTTTTGTGTTGACTGTGTTGAAAACTTCAATATGCACCAACTTTGGAAATATCAATATGGATAAAAATTGGACTTTTGTTTGTTGAAAAAGACTGACATATAAATGCATTAAAAAGGGGTAGCAGAAAAAATGCAGTATGAGGTCCATTATCAAGGATTTTTTTGATTTTCTATAGGGGCAGAGGAGTCAAATGAATGTACTGTAAGGACTTGCAATAACATGTATTACTAGGTCACTCACCCTATAATTCTTGTCATCTGAAAGGCCGCATGTACACACATATCCTGGATTAAATGTTTTATTACAGCGTTGCTTGTTAACAAAACACACATTAGGAATAGAGGTCCAGTCCATCATGCCAATTTATTACCCATTGCATAGTACTTCATCATTATCTATTTTTTAAATCTGTTTTTACTCCATACACTCTCGTTTTATTAGGCCAAGGAGCCAGATCCAGCTGAATCCTATGGGGACATGTGATGGTTTGTATGGGTAGACTAATCATTTGTCCTCCAGAAGATTTACCCCCCCCCCTTACTGACCAGGCCATTTTTTGAGATATGGCACTGCATTACTTTAACTGACAATTGCGCGGCCATGCAACACTATATCCAAATAAAATGTATGTAATGGCAGCATTTGATAGCACACTGGTAGCATTTGATGGGCGCAGTGGCAGCATTTAATGGCACAGTGGGAGCATTTGATGGGCACAGTAGCAGCATTTGATGGCACAGTGGCTGCATTTGATGTGCACAGTGGCATCGTTTGATGTGCACAGTGGCATCGTTTGATGGCACAGTGGCAGCGTTTGATGGGCACAGAGGCAGCGTTTGATGGGCACAGAGGCAGCGTTTGATGGGCACAGTGAGGCTGCAGTTGATGTTTTTTTTTTTCAAAATTTTTTAGTTTGTTTGCGCCCCATCTAAAAATCTTGAGCACCAGCCGCCACTAGTCATAACCCTGGTCAGTTTATTTTTTGCCATCTTTGTTCCATTGGGGACATTTAACTTAAATTCCTGTCCCACAGTCAAAACAGGAAGTGAGAGGAAATCCCTGCAAGTTAAGGGAATCCATTGGGGACCCCGAGGTCACTAGAACTAGTGGCCCCATTGGAAGAGTTCCCTCTATTACTTTCCTTTTACTTTCACTTTCAATGATAATGGTAAACAGGACAAATAGTGACGGGTGAATCTCCTTAACAGGACACAGAGAGAAATAAGAACTGACTAAACTGTTCTAATCCATCTCTACTCTATCCAAAAATAAAAAAAGGTTTTGACTAGTTGTACTTTAAGGACGTCTTTTGCTAAAGAGGTATTTATTAGACCAGCATACCAACCAAGTGTTAAACAGTCACATTTATAATAGCCACTATAAAATTGCATTCTCACCTGCCATTGTTTGGTGTTCCTGATCATAAAGATCTGAGCTTGATTCATACAGTTGGTTGCCTCCCCAACTTCGGCAACCTTCCAGATCTGGCCAGCAGCTGCCGAGGGCAAAGAGCACATGAGGGTTGGAGAGGTACTCAGATCTTACATAGCATTGCACAGAATTCAGCCCCCAGCTTGACACAGTAAGTAACGATGGTGGCACCTTGAATTGATCCCCAGCATCAGAGGCAGCAATGAGTTTGCTATTTTGGGTTCTGCTCATTTCAGTGCTGAGAATTCAGAACTTCAAGTGTCCAAACTAAACAGATTAGGGGGAACATACTATTTTTTTAATTTCCCTCATTTCAATGTCTTTAAAATATATATAGGATAGCCTCCTTAGCATTTTATTCCTTAATAAAGAACACAATAGAATTATTATGGTTAGGAGATTAAAGAATCCTAAATGGATTGTTCTGTGAATTGAACTATCAGCAACAGCAATGAACAGATGTTAATCATATGTTATCATTTATTTAAAGGCAAGCAACTGAATTATTTAAATGTATTTCGGTTAGAATAAATACAAACAGACCCTCCATTTATCCATGCAAACAAGAAGTAGAATCACATTTTAGAAGTCCATTTGTAGTGTATTCAGAGGGGACAAATTATAAATAGGCTTCAGGTAGATCTCCCATAAAATGTATTCACACAACAATTTCCAAAATAAGACAAATGGCTTTGTCTTATGAGTATTGTGAGTATTGCCTGAAGTCTCCACTTCACCATAGTAATTCCTGTGGGATTTTACAAAATAGCAGAACAGCCCAACATCGACATCCTGTTTATGAGTTGGCGTTCAGGTTAATAAAGGCCAATGGGTGGGTCATTTATTTAAAGACTTGCCTCGCAAAAGTGTCACTTACCCCAGATGTCCTTTCTGGTTATCTAGAGGTTTTTTTCCCCATACGGAAACGATAATCAACCCTTTAAAGGGTAAGCTCAACTTTAACAGGCAATGTATGGAATGCCACTCAAGAAACATTGATTGATCTAAAACTCAACTCCAGGAAACTTGCAAATTCTCCCTTGCAGTGGGGCTGCACTACACTGAATGAATTACTGCTCATTTAAGTGTAGGGTTGTGGAAAAGAAGATTTACTTACTGGATCCTCAGCACTGCTAGACCAACCCTCACAATATCTTCTTCCCTGTACTCCAGTGGTTTAAGGTCCTGATGTCATCAAGACTGATGTAGGGTCCATTGCCCTACAATGGGCATAATGACACCAAGGAACAGTCCACCGCCGAAGCATGGGGAGGACCATCTGCTGGGGGAGTAGAGAATTGGGTAAGTGAAAGCGCTTTTACTCCCCCCTTGAATAAACAAGCTGTTAACCCTTGCAGTGCAGATGCAGCCCCAGAATTTTCAAATTTTCCAGAGTTGGGCTTTAGGGTTCCTTAACTTAACAACACTAATGGTGTTTAAGGGGGATCTATCGTGATTGCAACCTATAGTCTGCTATTACTAATTTCATGAAATGCTAGTTGCCTGGCTTTCTTGCTGATACTCTGATCTCAAAACTATGTTCTACAATGTAAGTAGGTCACTGGCCTGAAACAAGTACACTAAAGAGGAGTTCTGACTTCACTTTAACTTGACTTGTTGCACAATTGTTTCAGGTAAGTGATCTATAAACTATATATGGTAGGTGATCAGCATGACAGTCTGGCAGCTATACTGTACTTTTATTTTTATATAAGGTCAGCAAAACATTGCAGTTACCTAAGGGTGCTGTGCTCCAAGAAGCTTACTTAGGTGACAGATGCGAGAAGTATGGCATTGGTATACAATAAAAAGTGTGGACTAGGGGACAAAGAAACTGAAAATATAAATTATTGATTTGAGGGATATACTTTCCCTAAGAATACAAGGAAAAATGAATTCTCAAAATACAATACCAGCAAAGGCAAGCATCCCTAACATCTATTTTTATAAGGCGCCGAGTGTAACATTCAACAAATTTTCACAGCAAGTGTAATTTAAAGCACCATTACCATACATGTGCAGTGAATACATAGTGAAAGGCACATTCACTGCTTTATGAATATACCCCTTAGGGCCTTAATTGCAAATGCTGAGGTTCCCTTGACGGGATGTAAGTCTGACAAATTCCCTTCACCTCATGTACCAAAAAGTCATTTGTAATGTAAAGGCTAATGGTACTGCATAAGCACTCAGTTGGGACTATGGATACTTACAGTACACTTTTTAAAGTTTCAGCACCAATTGTCATGTTTTTTTTCTCTCTGTTTTTTCAATGTGCTACAAAAATGACAAATGATATTTGTGTTTCTGTTGGAGAGTTTTCTCCCCAAGTGGCAGAAGGGGGGGGGGGGGGGGGGAGAGAAGCGAGGAAAGGTCCCCTCAGGATGAACGGACAAAAATAAAGGTCTCTTATATGGTATTGACTGGCGTTGGGCTTTAAAGTGATAGTAAAGCTTTGTTTTTGGTTTTTAATAACAAACAAGCCATACTTACCTGCTCTGCGCAGTGGTTTTGCACAGAGCATCTCCGATTCTCTTCTTTTTGTGTCCCCCGGATCCTCTTTCTTGAGTAGTGCCCCCAGAGAAAGCTGCTTTGCCTGGGGGCACTGCTGCATGCTTGCTCCCGAGACGCCGCTCTATGCATCCATAAGATACATAGAGCTGCAGCTCAGCCCCGCCTCCCAATGGCCAATGGGCTCCCGCTGCTGTCTCAGCCAATGAGAAGGGAGAGTCCCGGGATTGCCGAAGCTATCATGAACATCGCTGGATCGGAGGAAGCTCAGGTAAAGATTGGGGGGTCTGGGGGAGGGGGCCGCTTAGAATGCATGAAGGTAAAAAACCTTGAGCCTTTAGAACAGGGTTATGCAATTAACAGACCTCCAGCTGTTGCAGAACTACAAGTCCCATGAGGCATAGCAAGACTGACAGCCACAAGCATGACTCCCAGAGACAGAGGAATGATGGGACTTGTAGTTGTGCAACAGCTGGAGGTCCACTAATTGCATATCCCTGCTTTAGAACTACAAAGCATACCAATTTTATTGATATTTCAAATCCCCAATAGGATCAAATTTAAAGTGGTTCTAAAACCTGTGTGCAGCTCCCCCCTCACCTCCCCCTTTTATTTAACTGAGCCCGATCTTGATCCAGCAATGTGCACAAGAGCAACAGCACTCTCCCTTCTCATAGGCTTAGACACACTGTCAATCACAGTCAATGGGGAGAGAGCTGGGGCAGGGGCGAGCCGTCCTCTGTATGTCTATGGGCAACTCACTGTTAGACGATCACAGACTCGGTGAGGGAAATGGTGTGGGGGTGGAGCGCTGACACGTAGGTTCGCACCAGAGATCTTGGCCCCGCCTGTGACCCCAGCCTCCCTTGGCACCGATGCCGAGCTTACAGAGGCTGCAGTGCTGGCTAATGGCATTCTCCCTACCCATAACAAATACTCTGTATCTCCATGAGCTGGTCTCTGGAGCTCAGCTCCTGGCACGGTGAAGCGAGTCTTGCCTGGGACTCCCCCCTTTTTCCTGTTCCCAGTACCCCTGGACTTCCCATTATTGCTGCTCCCAAGGCCAGACACTGGAGGAGGTGTCTCTTCTAGCCAGCGGAGCGGCATAGTGATATTGCAGCTGTGAGTCGGTGACCGCTGCTGGTGCCCCCAGAGACCGATGGGTGGGAGACAGACTAAGGGGAACTACTAACGCTGGCTGAAGCACAGACCCCCTGTGTTGATGGTGAGGAGGAGACGACAGAGTCAAGACCTACAGCCTCTCTGAGAGAGGTCACCACTGTAGATCCACCTAAAGGATGGGGAAGGAGACTAAATTGACAGTGGGAGGAAAACGTTTCCTTAAATAAGAGCTCAGTGAATGTTCTTAACTAAAAGCTAAACAGACTTGATTTGAGCTAATTTCTCCCCTCTTGTAATGTGGATGAATAGCAGGAGACCTGAAGTGTATTTAGGAATTGCCTACTTTCCTCCTAGTCACTCATTAGTACCTAGCCTGGAATTCATTTTTCTTTCTCTCTGGTGTGATACGCAAATACTATGCAAACGGGAGCATATAAGAAGAGCTAAATAAATGCTATAAAAAGGTTAAACAAATGTTAATTCAACGCTCTACTGATGCATTTAAAGGCTAAAATTAACTTTCAAATTCATGCTACTGAACTATAACAGCAATTAAATATATAAGCATAAATGCATCTCCTTTATAGGCTGACGGTCAGCGGACACTATTGAGTGACCCAAGAATTGCTTCCCCTTTTAGCCTTATTTTTGTCATTTTTGTTTTTGCTTTTGATTTGTGCTGTAAATTAACCCCTCTAGTGATTTATTTGCTCTTATTAAGTGGTGGCAAGAAGGAGTAAACAGATGAACTCTGGAGGTTTGCAGAGATAAATGTGTTGATTTATGAGCAGTCTGCTGAGGCCCTTTGAGGAACTTAATATTTGGTGAATTTTTTCCTCCCTCCCCCCACCTGAGTATCTCTGAGCTATAATTTAGAACTTGAAAAATCTTTCTTTCAATTGAACGAGCAACTGACAAAAATGAGAGGAAAGGCAAATAAAACAGGCAAAGGAGCCCTGCCTTCTCCAAGCTCAGGAGGTATCCAGCGCTACATGTCAGCAGATACCAGTATAGTAGAGGATGGACATGGCAGCCCTGAGCAGCGGACTGCATTACGAACAGGGACTAGTAGGCAAAAAATGCTGGAGGAGGAGAATAAGGTGGGGAAACGTAGCCTCTACCTGGTCAAGAAGCAATGGGAGTAATTCCCAGGGAGGTCTTAAAACTCAAAATGGGGTGCAGAAGTAGAGAGGAGGAAGCGAACAATCAATGGAAGAAAACTCACAACCTATGGGAGCTCAGGAGGGAGTCCTGAAAATTAAAGAGATACTGGCGGATATGTTGGTAAAAAATGGAGATATTGTTAAAAGTAGACATTGCTGCAATACGGTCAGATATTGGGCAAGTCCTAGGAAGGGTAGAAGATATAGAGGGGTGACTGGATGATCATGATCAGAGACTGTAGGAAATAAATGAACAGATGAAATCCCTGCAGAGAATAAATAGAGCTGTTCTATATAAATTGGAAGACCAAGAGAATCAAAGTTAACACCTACGAATAAAAGGTCTCCCAGAGAAGCATAGCAATGAAGAATTGACAAAAGTGATGCAGTTTAATCCCTTATTGGAGAGACAAATGGCAGAGATACTGAAAATTGATAGCGTGCATAGGATCACAAGATATCACACCCAAAGGACAGAAAACTCAAGAGATGTGATAGTGAATTTTCACTATGCTGAAGAGAAATCCAAAATTATGGAAAAAATTTGTAAATCAGCAGGAAACTCCTATGAAGAAGTTGAGCTTCAGATTTTTTCAGATTTATCCACTGAGACTTTAATGAGACGGAGATTCCTTAAACCTCTAACTGAACAAATGAGGATATTGAATATATCATATCAATGGGGATTTCCAGCTTGTCTTAGAGGAAAGAAATATGGCCAAACTGCAGTCTTGAGATTTCCAGAAGATCTGGAGGATTTCTGTCATAAACTGGACATCTTAGCCCCCCTACCAGGTTGGGGGGAGGAAGAAGGAACATTACCCCCTCAAGGCAACATGAGATGGACTGTGGGGGATGGAAGAGGGAGGGGGGCGGGGAGGAAGAGGGGGACCCATATAGGGGAAGCTTCCTCTGCCAGGAAAAAGAGTGAAATATTGAAGGAGAAATTTAAAATAATGAGTGGGGACAGGGGGTGAGTGGGGATCAGGGGGAAGGGGCTGGGGGTACTGGCAGGGGGCCTAGAGGTGTCAGAGGTAATAGCCCCTTGGAAGATATGGAGATGAGACGACATTGGGGTGATGTTTGCTGGGCCCATATACTGAACAGAAGGAGGGATTCTGTCCAGGCTTTTTTAGGTCTACTGTTCCAGAGGGGAGGGGGGTTAGGAATTGTGGGGTGGGGGGGTTTGAGGTTGAGGGGGCTTTCCTTTTTTTTGTTGTTTCTTTGTTTTCTCTCTCTTCTCTCTCGCAGCCTCCTCTGGGCGAGCAGATGCTCCCTGTACTGAGCCATGGTTTTTGTAAACTTGGTCACTTATATTGTGAGGGGACTAAACCCCTATACAAATGCACTGATTCCTATGTAAATGACACTGGCAGTGAAAGGGTTAACCACTAGGGGCGGCAGATTAAGGGTTAAGTGTGTCCTGGGGAGTGTTTCTAACTGTGGGGGGCATGGCTACATGTGACCCGTCACCGATCTCTGCTCCCGATCACAGGGAGCAGAGATCAGTGATACTGTCACTAGGCAGAACAGGGAGATGCTTGTTTACATTAGCATCTCCCCATTCTTCCTCCCCGTGAGACGATCGAGGGTATTCCCACGGTGATCGGGTCCACGGGAATCGCGACATGACTCATGGAGGTCCCGGCTGGTGCGCACGTGATGGCACGGCGGCAAATTTAAAGGGTCATACAGGTACACCCATTTGCCCAGCGGTGCTATTCTGCCGAAGTACATTGGCGTGCACCAGTCGGGAATCGGTTAAAGCAATTGCCCTTTCTGACCCTTTCTGACCATGCCCCAGTTGCAATTCAACTGGAAATATCAGGTGATCTCCCGGTAAGGAAAAACTGGAAGCTAAATGATTCTCTTATTCAGGATCCTGAAATAATCAAAAGATTTGAGCAGGAGTTGGAGGCCTTCTTTGATGTTAATGATAGAGCGGAAATCCCTAGGTCAACTCTATGAGAAACACACGCCTTTGTAAGGGGAATTTTGATAGGGATTGGAGTGTGGAAAAGAAAGAAAGGGGAAAAAAGATGGCCCTTCTATATAGGGAGATACAGGAATTAGAACAAAGAACAAGACCTAAAGGTATTCCTGAGATGCAAGAATTAACAGTAAAAAGAGAGGAATTAGAGGAATTGTTAGAACAGGAGAGAAAATGTGCTTTTCATTCAGTAAATAAGGAAAGATATCAATGGGGTAACAAATCTGGAAAATGGTTGGCTAGAAGAGTAAAGGAAAAAAATAGGACCTTTATTCTTAAAATCAGGTATGACAGGGGAGAGATGGTGTATTCTTCCCCATCGCAAACATATTCAATTTATATTATAGTGATCTATATAATGTGAGCCAGAGTGGGGAAGATAGAGAGAAGCAGAAGATTGAATCTCAGGAGTCTCTATGGGGCCTAGACCTTCCCAATGCTTCTAAGGAGGATCTTGAATATCTTGAAGCGCCAATTTCGCAAGAAGAGGTGGAAAGAGCAATAAAGAACATGACCCTGGGAAAGAGCCTTGGCCCCGTTGGATACTCCATCTTGTATTATAAAATATTTCAAAAGTTTTTGATCCCTAAGCTGTGCGATTATTTGAACGCATTGGCAGAAGGAGAGACTCTCCAGGAGGAGTCATTACTAGCTCATATAACCCTAATTTTAAAAGAAGAGAAGGATCCAGCATCCCCAAGGAGCTATAGGCCAATATTTGTGTTAAACACAGATATTGAGATCTTTGCCAAAATAATAAAAGAAAGATTGAAACCTTTGTTACCAAGTTGGATCCATAATGATCAGGTGGGGTTTGTGACAGGGAGAGAGGGGTCTAGAGGGGTCTATGTTCCCGATACACGAAGCAATAAGGAGGGAGACCCCAGTTGTACTTCTGTCAATAGATGCCAAAAAGGCCTTTGATAGGGTATATTGGGGTTTCATGTTTGAAACATTGAGATATGTGGGTGTGGGTGAGAGGATGATGCATTGGGTATCGGCTTTTTACCACCATCCAACGGCTAAAATTAGAATAAATGGGAACCTGTCTTCTCCCCTTGAATTATTCAATGGGACAAGACAGGGGTGCCCCCTCTCTCCAATGTTGTTTATAATAGCACTGTAACCCTTACTAGCTTCTATCCGTAAAAATCCTGATATTGAAGGAATCAGAGTAGGGGAATAGATTAGCTGCTTATATGGATGATTTGCTTTTCTATATTTCTAACCCCATGACAACAATCCCAATAGTCCTAAAAGGAGCTGAGTCGGTACGGGAAACTGACAAACTTTAAAATAAATATGTCCAAATCTGAGATTTTGCATATAACTAAACCGAGGGAAGAGCAGTAGGCAATTCAAACCAAATTCCCCATTGTATGGTGTAAGGAGGAGCTGGGTTATTTGGGTATAAAATTGACAGCAACCCTAGGGGCTATGTTTAAGGCTAATTATATCCCAATGTTTAATAAGATTAAGGAACAACTGAACATCTTGCGATACAAAACCCTTCCATGGATAGAGAAAATAAACGCATTAAAGATGTATGTATTACCAATGTTGATATATACTTTTCAAATGATCCCAATAACACTTCCTCAGGATTATTTCAGGAAATTAAAATCAATGGTATTAAAATATATATGGGCACACAAGCGCCCTAGGATTGCGTATGCAACATTGGTTAAAGAAAAAGAGATGAGGGGACTAGCAGCACCAGACTTTAAAAAATATTATCAGGCGATCTCTATTTCTCGCATTGCAAACTGGATATATAACAAAGAAGAGAAAAGTTTTATAAATGTAGACATATCACAAAGTAAAGCAGATATAGGGAAGATGGTTTGGATACCACCACAATACCGAGATTTAGGTTCTAGCACAAATCCACTAACGCAAAACACTTTGAAGATATGGGATGGATTGGGTAGGATTTATCACTGGTATTATAACTCACAGCTAATGTCGATATTAGGTACAAATAATTTTAAACCAGGGAAAGAAGAACACATATATTTCACCAGATGGGAAAATAGGAAGAAATATACCTGCAAGATGTGTTGAAAGGAAATAGATTATACACCTATGCAGAAATTACATGCGAATGGGTAAACAATCCACTAGATAAATGGAGATGCACAATTATACGGCATTTTACACAATCATTACCACAACCACTACGAGGAAAGGGACACATGAGGTTAATTGAGAAATTGTTTGGTTCCCCCTTAAGCTTAAATCGAAGTATATCTAAAATATATAAATTTCTGATTAAGCAAGTAGAATATGAATATCCATCTTACCTAGGAAAATTTAAAGAGAAAATAGGACCTCTTAGAGATGAGGAAAAAATATAAAGAATAGCCTGCTTTTCTGCAAGGGATGTCAAGACAATGGAAATGTGTTATAAACTACTGGCTAGGTGGTATGTGACCACCCAAAGGGCACATAGATACGGGGGAGAGAGCCCTTCAACTTGTTGGAGGGGCTGTGATGCCCCAGGGACCTCTGCGCATCTTTGGTGGGAATTCATAAAAATACAACCCTATTGGGAGGGTATTATAGGGGCAATTTTTCAAATAACAGGAGAAGGGATTCAGAAAGATCCTTGGGTATGTTTGTTCCATGATACTAGGAAAGCGGTCTCCCATTCTAAAAATTTCCTTGACCCATATCTCCTGAATGCAGCTAAACGTTTGATCCCACGTTTATAGAGAACTCAGGAGGTCCCAAAGATGAAGGAGTGGGTAGCAAGGGTGGAATGGGTGAGGTCCATGGAGGAAACAATACACACAATAGAGGACTGACTGGGGATATACTATAAGATTTGGCAAAACTGTATTGAGTTTAAGAAATCGGATGGATATATGTCAATGATGAAGGTACAGAGAGAGGGGGGAGGGTGGAGGAGTAGAGAGGGAATATTTAATTTTTAATTATTTTTTTGGGGGGGGGGGGGGGTTAAGAATAAAAAGAGGGGGTGTAGCAAGTGATCTTAATAAGGAATGTAATACAGAATGTTGATTGGTATTCTTTTAATATTATTTTTATTTTTGATATATTTAAAATAAAATAAAGAATATAAAAAAAACAAAGCTGGCCTGGGATTGGGCCCCCATGAATGCCCCCATAGAAAGCGGCTTGCTATTGAGGCTTTCAGCGGGGGGAGAGGAGCTATGTGCGTTGATTGGGACCCAAAAAGAGGAGGATCAGGGCTGCTCTGCAAAAACCATTGCACAGAGCAGGTAAGTACAACGTGTTTTTTTATTTTTATTTTTTATTTGAACTTTTACAGTCACTTTAAGTTTTAATGTTTGCAGCACAGTGGCTTGGTGGTTAGCCCTTCTGCCTTTCAGCTCAAGGGTCCCTTTTTCAACTCATGATTTATTGTTTTGAGTTAACATGTTCTAATGCATAGGTTTTGTTTGCATAGGCATTGTCCCATACTCAAAGGTTGTGCTGGTAGGTTAATTGGTTTCTTTGCATATTAGCCTTACTGTGTGTATGATACAGCCTTTAGATTGTAAACTCCATGACGGCAGGGGCTGATGTGTATGTACAGTATGTAAAGCGCTGTGTAACCTGTCTGCAAACGATCGCCTCTTCAGGTCCATGTAAAATGTGAGCCCTGGACAGAGGGTACCACATCATTATTTATCACTGTAATACAGACAATTTCCTCACACAATAGATTGATCAAAAAAGTGTTTTCTAGCTCAGTCTTTCACAACTAGGATACCATGAAACCCTAGGGCAGTGATGGCGAACCTTGGCACCCCAGATGTTTTGGACCCATGTTTCCCATGATGCTCCACTACACTACAGAGTACCTGAGCATCATGGGAAATGTAGTTCCAAAACATCTGGGGTGCCAAGGTTCACCATCACTGCCCTAGGGCTACTCCAGAGATTGCAAGAGGGTTCCTTCAGCAGTGGAGAATTGATCGCCAGCCTACACTGACCACCAATCAGTGGCATATCATCCATGGGTGCAAAGTGTGCAGTACACACGGGCCCGAAGGGGATGGGGCCCACTGTGCTCCGACAGATACTGCACTCATGGATGAGACATGTTTCAGGCACCACAGAAGCACCTGTCACTAAATAGATACAGCGCTGCTAATTTTTTACACCATCAGCCTGAATGCTTCTCCCTCCATCTCTCTCGGCACTCTCGACCACTGTGATCCAGCTCTACCTGCAAAAAAATGCCTATGGGGAGGCAGACAAGTGCTGGCAGGATGGGAGCTCATTGTCCGAGTTCTGAGATCCTGCTGGCAGAGATGTCTGCTGCAGGAGTTCATTCTGAGATTGGTGGAAGGAGGAGAATCCAGCCCTATGGTGTATCAACTGCTGCTGTGTGCCTGTAGCCAGCGTCAGTTGCTCCATGCATGCCACTGCCCAGTGGCCTCTGTAGTGCTGGAGCGGTGACTTTTCATATGTTGTACTTTCTTACCATCTGCACTCCTCTTTCTGCACTAACTACCCATTATCATACATTTTGCACTTCTCGCCTGCACATACTACCCCCCACCATACACTCCGCATTCTTCTCCTACTGTCATACACTAGATGTGTGACTGCGACAGAGTGAACCAGACATAAATAGGCGAAAGTATGTTTATTAAAGTACCGTATATACTCGAGTATAAGCCGAGATTTTCAGCCTCTTTTTTGAGGCTGAAAGTGCCCCCCTCGGCTTATACTCGAGTCATCGCTGTCTGCCCGCTCGATCAGCGTGTCGAGCAGACAGACAGCGGCCATTCTATGATTCAAAAGCCGCGCCTCCGGCTCCGCCTTCGCCTGTGATAGGCGGAACACTGAATTTCCCAGCAGCCTGTGTTCCGCCTATCACGGGCATCGTCTCATCCTCGTACTACGGACGAGGATGATACGACGTCCGTGATAGGCGGAACACAGGCTGCTGGGAAATTCAGTGTTCCGCCTATCACAGGCGAAGGAGGAGGCGCGGCTTTTGAATTTTACAATGGCCGCCGACGAAGAGGGCACGGGACGGAGGCAAGGCAAGGCACGGCACGGGACGGGACGGGACGAAGGCAAGGCACGACACGGGACGGAGGCTCGGGACAAAGGCTCGGGACACAGGTAGGCTGGACACACACACACACACACACACACACACACACACACACACACACACACACACACACACACCTGTACTGCCCACTAAACATGATGGGATTTTTGTCGTGGCTATGACGCAAAGTGGCTGCTGGATGGTCTTCTCTGTGTGGGTGGCCAGCGGGAATAAATCTGCGACTCAACTATTCCCTTTTCCCTGCCAAAGTGAATGGGTCCTCAGCCCTGGTTCACACTATATTGCCATGCAGCTAACACTGCAAACCCTATTCATTTCCGCACTGCGTTTTGCGATCTGCTGCGGGTGTAGGTGCAGGTAGGCTGGACACACACACACACACACACACACACACGGATGGAGACACACACACACGGATGGATGGATGGATGGAGACACACACACACACAGGGATGGATGGATACACACACACACAGGGATGGATGGATGGATGGAGACACACACACACAGGGATGGATGGATGGATGGATGGAGACACACACACACAGGGATGGATGGATGGATGGATGGAGACACACACACACAGGGATGGATGGATGGATGGACACACACAGGGATGGATGGACGGACACACAGGGATGGACGGACACACAGGGATGGACGGACACACAGGGATGGACGGACACACACACAGGGATGGACAGGCATGTCTCACCCTCGGCTTATACACGAGTCAATAAGTTTGCCAGTTTTTTTGGGGGTAAATTGGGGGCCTCGGCTTATATTCGGGTCGGCCTATACTCGAGTATATACGGTAAATGCATATAAATGTAAACACACCACCAATACAAACCAAACAACCAAACAGCGATAATAAACTAACCAGCATATGTAGCAAAAGGGAGTACCAGAATTGTAGTCAAGCCAGGCCAGGGATCAAGCTGCAGGGCAAGGATCCAGGGATACAGGAGCAGATACAAACAGGTCCAGGATACAGGGTTCAGGTTCAGGATCAGGCTAACAGATAAACAGGCTGCAGGTCAAGGCACAAGGACAATACCAGGGCAAGGTGTGTGTGCACTTGCCGGGTATTTATACAATGGCTGTTATCAAAGTCATGTGATGCCTGATTGCAGAAGGTAATACCTGCTCCACACTGCCAGGATCCCTCCACTGGTGGACCCCAGTACTGCGGCTCAAAGTGACATAATTCCAACTGGGAAAAGGTCTTCTGACAGCTCCAAACTACCAGGAGACACCTGCTGGTGGATCTCAGTACTGCATGCCAAATGATCGATATTACCAGCGGAGGAAACCTTTCCTGACACCTACACACACTACCCCTTTCCCATACACTCCGTACTCCTCTCCTGAACATTCTACCCACCGCCATACACTCCACAATCCTTTCTGCACATTGTACCCACTGCCATATACTATGCACTCCTCTAATACACATACTACCCTTCAGCCATACACTATGCACTCCTTTCCTGGACATACTACCAACTGCCATACACTCTGCATTCTTCTCCTGTGCATACTATCCACCGCCATACACTCCTCTCCTGGTCATAATACCCGCCACCATACACTCCGCATTCCTCTCCTGCACATACTACCCACCACCGTACATTCCACACTCCTCTCTTGCACATACTACCTACTGCCATACACTCCTAATTCCTCTCCTTGACATACTATCCACAACCATACACTCCACACTCCTCTCCTTTACATACTACACCTCCCTCCTCTCCTGAACATACTACACTCTGCCATACACTCTGCAATCCTCTCCTGCACATACTACCCAACGCCATACACTCTACTTCTGGTTGCTAGGCCGTTCCTGACTATTTTAATAAAGTTCTTCTTTAAGGTAGGCTCAGTCAAAGTATTAGCTCTAATGGCAGTGTTTCATTTTAAATAATGATTGTGCTGAGGTTTGTGCGTGTCTGTGAGACTCTGGCTTGTGCCAGCAATTTCAGTATATTTTATGAGTACAAGAAGGCTTTTGTATTATTTAAACACATCCCTTTAAGCCTCTCCAACTTTTACTACAATGTGGCTCTACTCATCATTTGTCATTGCGTGCTACATAATATTACTTGTTTTTAGGATTATTACTGAATATAATTTTATGATACACAGAAGATGGATGTTAAAAAGTGATCTACACTGGGTTTTATTTTTTTTGATAAGGGTTTAAATACTTTACATTCTCTACATTCTTTCCTCTTGTATATAAAAAATACTTCCTGTTCAAGTTAATGTCCTGTGAGCCCTAGATACGGTATAATGACTTTTAGCAGGGGTCATCTGAGAACTGAAATTGTTTCAAGGGTTCCATTGGGTTAAAAAGGTTAGGAAAGGCTGGTGTAGCTTATCAGTGTATCCCTATTTTTCTGTTGGGGAATAAGGTAGAAAAAAGCTATTCCTGAGTAAGGGTTCCAACGTGGCCATAGGCCCAGCAGCAGTTGCTACAACCATTTTCTCTGCAATCACACTATTTTATGTGAAAAATGCATTATGCACTGGCAATGGGACAGCACAGTGGCTAAGCGATTAGCACTTCCACCTAGCAGCACTAGGATTGTAAATTTGAATCCCAACCACAGTACTACCTGCCTAGAGTGCATGTTCTCCCTGTGCCTGCATGGGTTACCTACTACAGGCCAAAGACATGCTAGGTAAATTGGCCCTTGTACACTATGTATGAATGTGAGTTAGGGATCTCAGAGAGTACACTCCTTGAGGACGGGAACTGATGTGAATGTACAATATAGACATTAAGTGCTGTGTAAATTGTCAGTACTATATACATACTAGGGATGGGCTGAACACCCCCCTAGTTCGGATCGCACCAGAAAGAGACAGTTTTTGACAATTCCTTTGTTAAAAAAGAAAAAAAAGTGTCCCGCGATGTACATCCACCATCAATCACACTGCCCAATGGACTCGGGTGTCAGGAGGCGTGATTGAAGATGGATGTACATGGCGGGACACTTTTTTTCTTCTTTTTAATAAAGGAATTGTCAAAAACTGTCTTGTGGTTTTTACTTTTTGACACTTTTTCTGGTGAATGGGTAGGGTACAATGTACCTTATACCCATTCACATAGAGGGGGACCAGGATCCAGGGGCCCCGTGGTTAAAGGGGGCTTCCAGATTCCGATAATCCCCCCGCCTGTAGATCCTGACAACCATCGGCCAGGGTTGTTGGGAAGATGCCCTTGTCCCCATCAACATGGGGACAAGGTGCTTTGGGGGAACCCCAAAACCATCCCCATGTTGAGGGCAAGTAGCCTGGTAAGGTTTGTGGGGGGGACTTGTCCCCTCCCCTTCCTGGCCTGCAAGGCTGCATGCTCCGATAAGGTCTGGTATGAATTTTGGGGGGGACCTCACACCAATTAGATTTTTTTGGCGTGGAGTTCCTCTTAAAATCTATGCCAGACTCAAAGGGCCTTGTATGGATTTTGTTTATTTTTAAAAAAATGGCGTGGAGTTCTCCTTAAAATCTATACCAGACACAAAGCACCCCACATATTTTTTTTTTCTTAATTCTGTCAAAGGGTTCCCTTTAACCACTTAAATACACTGTATTATATACTTTGCACTGCACTATATAACCTGCACTGTATTATATATACTACACTGACTGCACTATATATTCTCCACTGTATTATATATACTACAATGACTGCACTATATACTTTGCAATGTATTATATACTACACTGATGGCACTATGTACTCTGCACTATATTATAAACACTTCACTGAATGCACTATATAATCTGAACTGTATTATATATACTACACTGACTGCACTATATACTCTGAACTGTATTATATATACTACACAGACGGCACTATATACTCTGAACTGTATTATATATACTACACGGGCTGCACTTTAAACTCTGAACTGTGTTATACTGTATATACTACACGGACTGAACTATGTACTCTGAACTGTATTATATATATTACACCGGCTGCACTATACACAAACTACCTGCCTATTCATTCACTACATTTGGTCGCCGTGTAAGCAGCAGCCTTATATAGTGTGGGGCATGGTCTTAACGCCTGAGCCATGATTGGCCAAAGGCGAATTGAAAAGCTGATGTTCGACTCAAACATCAAGCCCATCCCTAAGTACCTGTAATAAATACATCTGTGAAGCAAATGTATTCTTTTCAAGATGTTATAAAACAAAATAATGTAAAATGCTTTAGGCTCCATTCACACTTGTATGACTACAAAGCTGTGCCGACTTTGCAGTGCAACTTTGACGCAACTTTGGATGGGTGCAGCATGGATACAGCTTTGGCTTTGACCAGTGGTAATGGACAACTATTACAAACAAGTTGCATTGTTTAAAATTCAGGTACCACATTCATTCAACTTCTGACGGTTAACATTGAAGTCTATAGCACTCAAGTTGCATGAAAGTCGGACAAAAATAGTGTATGAACTACTTTGAAGTTGCTGCAACTTTAAGTCGCATATATATATATATATATGAATGAGTATCATTGGAAAACATTGGGAACTACTTGTTCCCAAAGTTGCATGACAAGTCGCACAAGTGTGAATGGAGCCTTGAAGGCAATATTTGTGCAGGTGTAACCCTCATAAATTTTTACTAGAGATGCACCGAATTTTCAGCCGCCAAAAAATTGGAATGCCTGCTAAGAGAAAAGGTGTCAAATGGCACCAAAAGCACACAGAGTTTACTGCGGTATTGCAGTGATTTTACTGCAAATCCACATCGATTTTGCTGTGATTTTATGGCACCTTTAGGCCAATTTTACCATGATTACTATGCTTATGGTGTGTTTTTCATAGGTCATGTGACTCAAAATCCGCTTAAAAAACATAACGCAAGTGTGTTAATGATGCATTCTTGCTGCGTTTTCAATGCATTTGAACTGGGAGGTGCTTTTTTGTGCGTTTTTTTAACTGACCAAAAATGCACCAAGCTGGATTTTTAACACTACAATGGAAGCGCAAGGGATCACTGTGAAGACATACATAGAATTTGAAAGGATATTTGAAAGGATTTTTCTTGAGCTTTTCTTGCACTAAAGGTGCCAGTAATGGCCGACAATAAATTAATATTCATTTAAATTTATTATATTATTAAAAAGTTGAATATAATACAATTTTTCTAAATAAAAAAAATATAAATATTTTTTGAAAACTCATTTTCGGTTTTGTGTTTGGTTTTCAGCCAAGCGCATCCAACATTTTTGATTTCCGTTTCAGCACCAAAATTTCCATTCGGTGCACCTCTACTTTTTACTACAGTATTCCTCCTGCCATATCTTACCAATATCAATAAACCAGTACTGTTCCATATTATTTAGGCATAATAAAGGATCAGGATTTTCAGCTAAGAAGGTGGCCTATGGATGACACAACCATTTAGCCTTTACGGTCTTGGTTGTGTTCAGTCACATAACTTATCCCCTAGCGCTGTCAAGTTATAAAGTTAGGACAGTGCCAGCGGGCACAGGGACTAAGAAAATAATTTCCGCCTGTCTGCAGAAAACTAATGGCATCATTCTCCCAAGATACTCCTCACAGGTCTAGGCAAAGTTACCTGCTTGGAGCTCAAGAACTTCTTTTTAGTAAGGGAAAAAAACAAAAAACAATTACTGTTAATGTACATTGTAACATATCAGGAATTTATTAATGTAGACTACTAAAATTACTGATGGTCCACTTTAAATATTATTTGTAAAGAGTTCTGCATTAGGCAATTGTACAATGATGGCACTTATACTTTGAAACACTTAAACTAAATAAGAGAAAAATATGAAGTAAAAGTACTGTCTGTAACAATTTCTGCAAAATGAGATCAAGTGACAGCTTTTGGAAAATATTAGTAGGCTTTCACGATTGATTAGGACAGTGATGCCAGGGTAGAATTTCTTCAGTCACAAAGTAAAACCTATTGCGTAATTTAACACTGTATATTCATTTTTGTGTTGATTTTGAAAAGCACTTCACAAACTGTTGGCATTATAAAAACTCTGTATATTCATAATAATGATAATAATAATAATGATATGTGATTTTATATAGTAGGTCAACATGTAATTGCAAATAGACGTGCTTAAATTGAATAAAACATCTGCTCTATTTTTAAATGTAATTTTATTATTTCATACTAAAATTATATGTAGCACTGACCCTCAAAGGATCTGCTGGTTTTATTGGGCTTACCGTTACCTTCTTGACCTCATCTGCGTCTAGGGGTTTCCCATGGTAGATGGCCCAAAGAATTGCAGAAACTGACACTGGATCCTCTTTTTGGGATATTTATTGAAAAAGATAACACAGTTTCTCATTGAAGGGTAGAGGGTTAGGAAGGAAGTTCAGGTACTTTTGGAACTGCAAAAATAGAAAGTCTCTCACAATAGAAATCCAGAGAATTACCATCTCACAACTGGATTCTCACAACTGCCAGATAGGTCTTCTCTCACTAAGCCTAGCAGCTGATAGGGTGTTAAGTAAAACAAAGTCTCTGCCACAGACTTGAATGTAGAATAAGTGAACAAAGTCTCTGCCACAGACTTGAATGTAGAATAAGTGAACAAAGTCTCTGCCACAGACTTGGATGTAGAACATTTGTGAAGAAGTCTCTGCCACAGAATTGGATGTAACTGAGGGACGTAGGTAGATTTAAAGAGCTATCATACTGTACCAGTATCTCGCAGCTGGTCCGGCGATACTGTATGAGTGTAGATCCATTTAGTGTCCTTCAACTGAGCCTCCAGGCTCCTTCGGAGGAGCCAGCCTTGTGTGTGGCCTCCTGCCAAAGAGTCCTCCCCTGGGTGCTTCTCCAGTTTCTGGGCCTTTCCTCAGATGAGACGGCACCGGACCACCTTTGAATCCTCCTCTCAATTACTTCGCCTCGGGCTATCCAGCCCAGAGACTCGGAATTGGATGGATCCGCACCCCAGGCCATGAGGGCCATGGGGGCTGATCAGGAGGACCAGGACCAAACAGACAGAAAGATCTTCTGGACCGGAACCCAGAAGCATGTGATGTCAGCACCTTAAATACCACCTCCCAGAGTGCACAGCAGGATGACACTCCCACTGGGCTGGTTCCGAGAAAGGATGGCACTCAGTACGCCCAGCCAGACTGTGTTCTCACACTTGCCAGCGGTGTCAGCTACACCTGTGGCCAGGGAGAACCCAGTGCAATCCAGCTAGACTGGTATTGAAACCATAATTTGGCATAATCAACCCTAAAACCCAACTGTGGCTTTAGGAATATTAAATTGAAAAAAACACATAACGAGTGCTCGTCAGGAGCCGGCACTACATATACTAAACTTAAATAACACATTTAACCACTGGGCACTTAAACCCCATTTCCTAGCCAGGCCAACTTTCAGCTTGTCACATTTTGCATGACAGTTACTCAGTCATGCAACACTGTACCCATATGAAATTTCTGTCCTTTCTTTCACACAAATAGAGCTTTCTTTTGATGGTATGTAATCAGTTTTGTTTTTTATTTTTTGCACTATAAATAAAAAAAGACAGACAATTTTGTAAAAAACAAAACAAAAAAACCCGAAAGCGTTATTCTTTGTTTCTGTTTTAAAATTTGGCAAATGAGTAATTTTTCTTTATAAATTTTGGACAAAATGTATACTGCTATATATCTGTAGTAAAAAATAACCCAAACCCAGTGTATATTATTTGGACTTTGTGAAGGTTATAGAGTCTACAAGCTATGGTGCCAATCACTAAAAATTGCTAAAAATCACACCTGATGTAATGATGGCCTATCTCATTTCTTGAGACCCTAACAAGCCAGGAAAGTACAAATACCCCTTCCAAGGCAAGTTTTTTTACGTAATTATTTCCCACAATTCTTTGCACAATGAAGATTTTTATTTATTTTTACTTTTTTCACAAAATTCTCATATTAACAGGTTATTTCTCTAACACGGCCTGTGCATACCACAAATTACACCCCAAAACACATTCTTCTACTCCTCCTGAGTATGACGATACCACACGTGTGAGACTTTTACACAGCCAGGCCACATACAGAGGCCCAACATGCAGGGAGCACCATCAGGCTTTCTAGGGACATAAGTTACACATATCATTTCCTGACTAACTCCTACACTTTTGAAGGTCCTGGAGCACCAGGACAATGGAAATTCCCACAAAATTACTCCATTTAGGAAAGAAAACACCCCAACGTATATTCTAGGAAGCATAATGAGTCTTTTGAACATGTCATTTTTTCCACGTTTTTGGAAAATGTGGAAAGAAAATTAAAATGTATTTTTTACACTTTTCCGGAACTGACGGGTACTGATGAGGATCCACTGATAGGGTAGCACTGATGAGCACTTACTAATGGGCACTATATTGCCACTGAGGGGCACTTTAGTGGCACTGTAGAGCACAGATGTGGCATTCCTAGGCACTGATGTGGCACTGCTGGGGCACAGATTTGGCACTCCTAGGCACTGCTGGGGCACAAATGTAGCACTCCTGGACACTGATGTAGCACTGATGGGGCACTCCTTGGCACTGATAGGGCACTCCTTGGTACAGTTGGGCACTGATGTGGCACTGATGGGCTCTGCTGGGGCACTCTTTGGCCTTTCTGGGCTCTGGTGGGGCACTCCTTGGCACTGCTGGGCTCTGGTGGGGCACTCCTTGACACTACTGGGGCACTCCTTAGCACTGTTGGGGCACTACTTGGCACTGATGTGTCACACCTGGGCACTGCTCCGCACTCACACTGCAGCTTCACCCTCCTCTCTTCACATGATCGGTGTGAGAAGGGAGAGAACCAGACACGATGCCGGTTTGTTGACAGTGATTGCTCCATTCAATTGGGGGCACGCGAAAGCACAATTCTGGGAGGATGTCATTGTGCTCCCTGACAGAATTATCCAACCATGCTGTAGCCGTCATTCAGCTATGGCCCGGTCAGGAAGAGGTTAAAGTCATTATAAATGGAAATGTTTGATAACTGAAATATATAATTTTTGTAGCCTAGAAGCATTTAGATCTCTACTATAGGATATAGAAGAAAATCACAATACGTTTAGAAAACACATTGTAGAAAATTTGTGAAAAATTAAGTTTTACTACTAGTTCTCTAGTAGTTATTGAGTTGCAATACACTATCTGCTATAGAATTGTGTTGGAATTCATGATTTAGTATTAATATTATACAAGATTTATATAGCGTCAACAGTTTGCACAGCGCTTTACAACATGAGGGCAGAAAGTACAGTTACAATACAGTTCGATACAGGAGGAATTAGGTCTATTTATAAAGCAGTGAATGTGGCTTCTCTGGTGGAGAATCACTCACTTCTCATTTAAAAGACACGGACCTGGAAGATTTACCTGCAGAGAATGTTTGCTGAATATCAGACTCACTAGAGTTGATTTACTAAAGGCAAATAGGTTGTGCATTTTGCAGTTTCTCCAGAGCTTAGTAAATTAGGTAAATCTTCACTTTGCAAAGAGTACCCAATCACGTGCAAGGAAAGAAAAAACAGCATTTTTGCTTGCACATGATTGGATGATGGAAGTCAGCAGAGCATCTGCTCATTTACTAAGCTCTGGAACAAATGCTTTTGCAGAGTGCAACTGCACTTTGCCAAGTGCACAGTCTATTTGCCTTCAGTATATCAACCCTAATGTTTTATAAATATGCCCAATGTCTCTGGGGCCTATTTATAAAGTTGGTGCAAAGAAGAACAGACCTTTTTTACTTTTCATCAGCATACAGAAGTCAGTTACCAGTAACAATATGATTAAGTTCTCGTAAAATAAGGATGCAACAAAAATATAAGAAGATCATGAGAAAGAAACATAAAACACATAGGGGGTGTCTCATGATTGTACATTTTTAACATCTTTTATGGGGGGGTGGAAATTACACCTTCTTCTAATTTATATTTATTTATTACAGCACCTATTCATTTGCAGTATACTCATATTGAAGTACGGAGGTCAATCAGATGATTGAAGATTGGCTGTTCCTGGCGTTGTACAGTTCCTCTCTACTTCCAAGGTGAGAGCTGCAGAAGTTTTACAACACCAGCATGCATAAGAGCAGGAATATGTCCTGGATATCTTTGACCCCTCTTGACATTGGTGCTAATACTATTACTCTATTTAGGGAGCCAAATGTATATTGTATATTAGTAATTTTTTTTCATTGGTACGTTTCTCAGGGCAGTGACCACCCCATGTGATTTTTTTACACCCCCTTGCCTATTAGCCCATAAAATAGGCCTTTTTAATTTGACAGATTTGGCCCGTGTTAATATCAGTGAGGTTCGGGTTCAGCATCCGAACTTCCTTGAAGTTCGCCAAACCCTGCTCAAACTGAGTACCGGGCAGTTTGGCTTATCACCAATCATATCTAAACAACAACTTGAAACAGTTCTGAACACATTTTGTGCCCTGATGAAGTCATGAATAGGGATTAATAGGGCAAAATCTGTAACATGAAGGGATTGTTGGAATATTTGTTGGGGAAAGAGATTTATAGTAAAAAAAAAAAAAAGAAAGTAAAGAGTATAAGTATATGTGGGAGGATAGTAAGTCCAGGTTCACACTATGAAATGCACAGAAATGTGACACGCATTCCTGTGCAATTCCCATGTGATTCTGTGTGGTGTGATTTGTCACACTACATCACACCAAAAGTAGAGCATGCTCTACTTTCAGAAACACACTGCATCCTGATCATATGGTACCTTTGTACTGTGCGATCTGGTGCAGGCAGACGCACTGCAATGGTGACCTGCAATTGGGATTTCCTTTAATTAACATTAGAAAAAAGATATACCTGTGTTCAAATCCCAATAGCTTGTACATGTATTTGAACTATCAGGTGCTAAAGGGGTGTGACCACATAATAACACTACAAATTCTGGATGGATCCTCTGCACACTGCTATACAATTCCCTGCAAACTATGCAATGAAAAACAGGGATATTTAGTTCGCATGTATTGCAATACATTTTTAAACTGGTCAACTGTGCCAAAGTAATCCCTCTTCTGGCCAGTCCTACACTGCCTTGACTCTGTAAATGCTAAGGTGGACACCATGCCAACATGGGGCATAAAGACCCAAGGTGGGGAAGAGTGATCAATTTTAGGTTCAAATCTGGTTACTGGCCTGCGTTACAACAGAGATTAACTTTAACACCTGCTGCAGTTCGCAATTGCAGTGCTTTTTGAACGTGGTACAAGAAATGTGCATGGAATGTAGATTTTGCCACACCGCATTCTAATGTGAACCTAGCCTAAAGATGATAAGTACATGATTGAGAAGTATATAAATAAACAGACCAAGTGCAAACACAGCTGAAGATATGGTTACTTTTCTTAAATACATTTTGGAAAATGCATATACAGTAAAACCTTGGATTGCGAGCGTAATTCATAACAGAAACATGCTTGTAATCCAAAGCACTTGTATATCAAAGCAAATTTCCCCTTAAGAAATAATGGAAAATCAAATGATTCATTCCACAACCATTTATTTATAAGTCCTTCAGTTTATAGTCCATATGAAAAGTTTATAGCAATGTGACCAGGTTGTGTAACCATAAAATATCAATCCTCAAATGGAAGCCTCTACAAGGGAATTAGAAGCTAAATCCAGCAGGAGCTACAGGAGTATAAAAGAGAAGAGAGGCACCTTTAAGTGTAGCAATATGTTGCTAAATGTTGTACATTCATTTAGAGCTGGTTCACACAGGAAGAAGGCGCTTTCAAAAATATAATAATTTAATAATCGTATGTGTGCACCCTCATCCCATTAGATTAGTTTAGAGAGAATGTAGATATCTCCTTTCTCCCAAGGTAGACATCAACAAAAAAGAGGGGGGGGGGTGAGTATCGGGACTATTGCGGGGCACATGGAGTATTTTAGTTACATAAGAAAGGAATATCAAGACAGTAAGTCATAAAAAACAATTTATTTAAAGAGAACAAATAAAAATGAGACACACAAAGATATACAAAATCTCAAGGTACAGTTGGTAGAGACTCATAAGGTGATTATTCAACTAGTTTCGCTTAATTGCTTCATCAGGATAACACCTAGGTCTGCAGGTATACAAATAGATATAGACATATCATTAATATCAATGGATACAAAACGCACAAACATTAAAATTAAACAGATCTGCACAATTTGTTGAGACATGAGAGAAAAAATGTCATCATTACAATATTAAACGCAGAGGTATGTTCCTACCTCTCCTTTCAGGCCTGTCTCTGCTCCCAGCCAACTCCAGAGGTGCAAAGGGAAGGAATCTCTCCCGGCGACTGGGGGAGGGACAAATCGCAGTACCAGCGACAGGTTGACATATTATAAGGATTTGCTAGGTATATAAAAATATATAAGTGTGGTCAAAATAAAATCAACCGAGTGAATAAGTGGAGATTTGGTGAGAGGAAGACCATCACAAGGAAGAGAAGGAAAATATGTATATATAAATATACCACAGTGAAACTAGAATAAAATAGGGAAGTGAAGAGTAGGGGGCCAAGGGCCAAGAGTGATATATCATCACTCAATGGCTGAAAGAATTCTGTGAAATGGGGGGAGGAGAAAGAGGTGCAGAAAGTGAATGAATGAGGTGGTAGCCACGGTGGATAAGTCAGGAGGACCAAAAGGTCCATTAGGAAATAAGACCAATGGACCAAAAAAGTGAATAGAGAAAGACCATGTGTGTAATACCCAAATATATATGTATTCAATTTTACCTCTTCTTAGAGAAAGAAGGAGACATTTTTGGGGATCCCGGGGGAGCAATGGATAGAAGGACTAGCTGGCTATAGAGGGTAGTAAGCCAGAGACTGGATAGAGGGCAAGGGTGGCACACGGTCCATCTTGGTTATCCCAATATTCAATAGGTTCAGATGTTTCCCACCAGGTGCTGTATGGCACATCCATAGAGTAAAAAGATACAAACAACCAGGATTAGGATCATGGATTGAAAACTGAGAAGGGTTCAATGGGATGGGTTAGTTGCCTACCCTTGTGTCCTCTATCGATTGTGTCCCGGGTCCCGTCGCTGCTGCAAATAGGCGTTATGAACGCCCTTTTATACCTCCCAACCCCGCCGCAAGTCCTCACGCCGTGTCGCCGGCGTGTGACGTCGGCGGGGTCAGTGGTCCGGCAAGGCGTAAAGGGATATCCGCCCAGCGCATGCGCCCAGGCCGAACGGACACCAAAAACATGGCCGCGCCCATATCATGGACGTTCGGCTCACGTAGTCCGTTCGGCCGGCAGCGCATGCGCACCCAGCGGCATACCACACGCACAGGTACTGTAGCGAAATGTCAGGGGAGGGGAATGGACCCGCCCCCGATCGCATCAGTAGGGCAGAGGGAGGAGCACCCAACCACCGCATCATATTGCGGATGAACGGGCACCCACCTCTGTCCCCGGGCCACACCAGCCGCCGGGAATAGAAACCCCCACACACCAGGGGGGACCAGGAGTAGGCCAGAGACGTGGGCTATGTGTGTCAAGGGGAGCCAGGAAGTTGCCCCTGCATATATAAAATACATAAAGCAAAAATTATATACAAATGCACATATTACTATACAAATAAGTTACAAAAATAATGTGAAATACAAAGAAGGTATTTATTATAAATAAATAATAAAGAGCAAAAACATATTATTTTGCCCGGACACAATATGGGGACAAGGCCCAGTCTGTGTCAGGGCGAGTCACTAACTGGGCACGGATGGCGGAGAAGGTAATATATCTAGTACCACCATATCTTATTTAATTTATTAACAGGGCCAGATCATATATAGGAAAAACCAGAAGGAAGGGAGGGGAAGGGAAGGGAAGGGGGGAGGGGAAAGGGGGAGAGGGGGGGAGGGGAAGGGGAAAAAAAAGGGGGGAGGGGTTTAGAAGGGGTAGGGGGAGGAAAGGGAAAAGAGGGGAGAGGGATGTTTGGCGCAAGGTGGGGGCAGAGATCCAGAACAAATAATTCCCCATATAATGTAAGTATATTCCATGGTTAATTATAGAATGCCTATAGAAAGGCTTTAAAGGAGTTGGTTTCGTTGAGTCCAGGGGGGACCAATGCGTTTAGTTTTTCGATCCATATAGCTTCCTTTTGCAGGAGTAGCTTATCCCTATTGCCCCCCCCTAATATTCAGTGGGACCACATCCAATGCCACAAATTTGAGGGTTTTTACCTCATATCGGTGGTATAATCCGATATGCCGTCCGATAGAGGTCAGTTTCCCATTAGTCGTGTAATAAATATGGTCCCCTACTCTCTGCCTAAATTCCCGTATGGTTTTCCCAATATAGTATGCCCCACAATGGCACATCATTAAATAGATAATGCCAGTGGTGCCACAATCGGCTCGAGATTGTAGTTTATAATTTTCTCCGTTCGGGAGAACCACTGATGTTCCCGAATATATCCATGGGCAGATAGGGCAGTGGCCGCAGGGAAAGGTACCTTTTTGACTAGATTGCTGGGTCGGTTCGATCTGGTAGTGGCTACTGGTTAGTCGATCTCTCAATGATCTAGCCTTACGAAAGACTATTTCAGGAGTATCTTTTACATATTGAGTGAGTATGTGGTTTTCTGTAAGTAAGTGCCAGTGTTTGGAGAGTATGGTTCTGAGTGTATCCTGATGGGCCGAAAATTGTGTGATGACCTTGACTGTCTCTGTTCTAGTATTTTTCTTTTTAGGATAAAGTAAAGATGTTCTATTATAACTTCTGGCCCTATTGAAGGCTTTACGTAGGTTGGTAGAGGAGTAGCCCCTCAGTAACAAGCGTTCTCTGAGGGCTGCTGCTTGTACATAATAGTCATCCTCACGTGTGCAATTTCGCCGGAGTCGCAAGTATTGTGCGAATGGGATACTACGCAACAAGGGTATTGGGTGGGCACTCGACGCGTGTAGCAAGGTATTGCCAGCTGTCTGTTTTCTATAGAGGCTTGTCTCCAAGAGACCATCTGGGCTTTTTGAAATATAGATATCCAGGAAAGAGATCCTGGAGGGGTCTGTAGATACTGTAAATCGTAAGTTTAGATCGTTTCGATTGATCAATTTGACAAATTCGAGAAGTTGGTTGTTAGAGCCTGTCCAAATAATAAATAAGTCGTCAATGAATCTAAACCAACATGAGATAGACTCCAGATGGGCCTGGAATAGCTCAGATGAAAAGACTTGTCTTTCCCAAGCGCCTAAGTACAAATTCGCATAGGAGGGGGCACACGATGTGCCCATGGCCACGCCCTGTCTCTGCAAATAATATTGTTCTTCAAATAAGAAAAAGTTCCGGGTAAGAATAAATTCAAGTAGCTGCAGAATGAAATTATTAAGGGGCCAAGATGACTCCTCTTGTTCCATTAGAAACATTCTGGCTGTCTCGACTCCCCCCTCGTGGGGAATGCTTGGGTAGAGAGCTTCCACGTCCAAGGCCACGAGAAGGGAGTCGGGAGGAACCAGAATGCCCTCTATATGTCTTAAAAGGTCAGTAGTGTCACGGATGTATGACGGGAGGCTAGAGACATGAGACAGTAAAAAGCTATCAACAAATTTACTGGCATTATCAGTTAACGATCCTATCCCCGAGATAATGGGGCGGCCCGGAGGTTTCTTAAGGTCTTTATGTGTTTTAGGTAAGCTGTAGAAAGTTGGAGTACAAGGATGTTTAGGGACTAGGAAATCCAACATTTCCTTGTCAATTAAGTTTTGTCGAAAAGCTTGAACGCAGATGTGCGTAAATTCATTAGTGAAGTCAGATATTTCAGTTAAGGTAATCGGTTGGTAGCAAATCCTATTATTTAGTATTTGGTAACACATCTCTCGATATTGGGGGTTAGACATTATAACGACATTGCCCCCTTTATCTGAGGGTTTTATAACTAGTTCATTACGCTTTTCCAGGTTCCTGAGTACCTTTTGTAATTTAGGTGATAAGTTGGGTGTAAATGGGTGCCACGTGTTTTTTTTGAGGTCTCTGATGCACTCATATAGAAACGCCCAGATGGTTGGGCATGTCATTAGATCAGGAAATTTTTGGGACTTGGGTTTAAATCTACAGCGTTTCAAGGTTTGTGTTTGTTCGCTATCAGGCAAATCTAGAGATGGGGGAGTTGCCGGGATTTCGCATGCAGTCGATGGAGTCTCGGTAGCTCCCTCGTCATACAAGAGAAGGAGGTCCCGAAGAGCTCTGAATTCATCCATTGTAAAGTGTTTAGTCTTTTCCACTAATTCACGTTCAAGATTAACATTTCGTCGTTTGTCGTCAAAGATGTATTTGAAAGTAAGGTTTCGTGAGAATAGATATAGGTCTTTTATCGTTTCAGTTGCATTTATTGGTCTTAAAGGACAAAATCCCAGTCCCAATTTTAGGATCTGTATTTCATCTGCCGACAAAGGAAATTGTGTTAAATTTATAATGTCTAGACTTACTGACTGGGAGTATTCGGAAGGGGAATGGTGGGGGGAAGTGAGGGTCTGCGAGTGAATGTATCGATTTTGGTTTGCTGTTTCCTGCATTCCAATAGTGTTGGGTCTAAAAAATCACCATCAATTGGGAACTTTCTAGAGTGTGTGGATATTGATCCCAGAACTTTTGGGATCACATTGTGTAGTGTCGAAGTGTTGGGTGTGAAGGATGTTTGGGTGGATGTAGGAGAAGTCTCTGCAGTATTGTGCGCAGTTTTTTGTTTCAAGGAAGATTTTTTCCCCTTGCCTTGAGGGTTTGGTGGTGTATTGCTTTGTTTGTTACGTTTGCGAGAAGATTGTGTAATGTCCGTATTACGAAGTTCTGTTATATGTGATGTGGATGAAGATAGTGAAGAATCTGATTCTCCATGATATCTTGTTTCCCTTGTTTGTCTATCTTGTGGGACTACACGTCTATCTCTAAATTTGCCTGTCCATTTATAGGCAAAGCCCTCAGAGAGGCACCTTTAAGTGTAGCAATATGTTGCTAAATATTGTACATTCATTTAGAGCTGGTTCACACAGGGGCGACTCAGATCCGACTTCAGGTCGCCCCTAGTCGCCTCAGGTCGGACAACATTTAAAAATCAATGTAAGTGAACGAGAGCCGTCTTAATGCACGCTACTGAAGTCGCTCTGACTTCAGAAGAGGTTCCTGTACTACTACAACCCGACTTGTAGGCGACTGGTACCCATTGATTTCAATGGAGGTCGCCTCCAAGTCGGATCTCCGTCTATACGGAGGCGACTCTGACAGAATTATTAGCTCTGAAGGGGGAACTCCACGCCAAATTTATGTAAAAAATTTGGCATGGGTTCCCCCTCCGAGAGCATACCAGGCCCTTAGGTCTGGTATGGATTCTAAGGGGAACCCCCTACGCCCAAAAAACGGTGTGGGGGTCCCCCCCAGATCCATACCAGACCCTTATCCGAGCACGCTACCCGGCCGGCCAGGAAAGGGGGTGGGGACGAGCGAGCTTTCTTCGCCGCCGCCCTCTTCTTCCGACTTCAGGGGTCTTGTCCCCCTCTTCGGTTCTTCTTACCGGGCCACCACTTCTTCTTCCAGCTCTTTTACAGGCGGTGGCCTGGTCTTCTGTCGCCACCGTGGCCGTCGCTGCCGCCTTCCGTTCTTCTTCTGGAGATGTTGACTCAACGCTCTCTCCGGCCTCAATGCCAGGGATGCGGCGACTTATATAGGGACAAGGGGCGGGGTCACCGGTTGATGTCACATGGTGACCCCACCCCCTTACGATGTCACAGTCCCAGCATCCTCCGGGACTGTGACATCGTAAGGGGGCGGGGTGACCATGTGACATCAACCGGTGACCCCGCCCCTTGTCCCTATATAAGTCGCCGCGCACCGCGTCCCTGGCATTGAGGCCGGAGAGAGCGTCGGGTCAACATCTCCAGAAGAAGAAGAAGAAGAACGGAAGGCGGCATCGGCGGCGACAGCCATGGTGGCGACAGAAGACCAGGCCACCGCCTGTAAAAGAGCTGGAAGAAGAAACGGTGGCAGAAGACCCCCGAAGACGGAAGACCCCCGGAGCTGTGCAATAAACTATTTTAACCCTGTGTTGTGTTTTTTTTTACTTTTTTACACAGGTGAATGGGTAGGGGTACATTGTACCCCATACTCATTCACAGTGGGTGGGGGGCCGGTATCCGGGGGCCCCTTATTAAAGGGGGCTCCCGGATTCCGATAAGCCCCCCGCCCGCAGACCCCGACAACCAACGGCCAGGGTTGTCGGAAAGAGGCCCTTGTCCTCGTCAACATGGGGACAAGGTGCTTTGGGGTTGGGGGGCCGCACGGCCCCCCCTTCCCAAAGGCACCCCCCCATGTTGCGGGCTCGCGGCCTGGTACGGATCAGGAGGGGGGCTCGCTCGTCCCCACCCCCTTTCCTGGCCGGCCGGGTAGCGTGCTCGGATATGGGTCTGGTATGGATCTGGGGGGACCCCCATGCCGTTTTTTCGGCATAGGGGGTTCCCCTTAGAATCCATACCAGACCTAAGTTCCTGGTATGCTCTCGGAGGGGGAACCCACGCCAAATTTTTTACATACATTTGGCATGGATTTCCCCCTTCAGAGCTCATTCTCTGATTGGCCACGGCAAAAGTCGCCTGGCCTGGGGCGACTTAAAGTCATGTTGTAAGTCCCCCCAGGTCTAAGTCGTGTTCAAGTCGTCTCCAAGTTGCCTCACAAAGTCGTCCTGGAAGTCGTGTCGCCCCTGTGTGAACCGGCTCTAAATGTAACCATATTGCTACACTTAGAGGCACCTCTCTTCTCTTTTATACTTAAGATTTATAAAAAAAGAAAATAGCTTGTCTTGCAAAACGCTATCAAACCAAGATACTCTCAAATCAAGGTTTTACTGTACATAATATGCATGGTGACCTTATCCCGCGTACACACGATCTGAATTCCTGGCAGAAAAAGACAGATGAGAGCTTTTCAACGGAAAATGCGACCGTGTGTATGCCGCATCGGAATTTAGCTGTCCGAATTTCCACCAGCCAAAAATTGATAGCATGTTCTCAATTTTCCAGACGGAAAAACTTTCTATAGGAAATTCCGATCGTGTGTATGCAATGCTGAAAAATCACGCATGCTCAGATTCAACTACGAGACAGAAGCTATTGGCTACTGGCTATTGAACTTCCTTTTTCTAGTCCCATTGTACGTGTTGTACGTCACCACGTTATAAACTATCGGAATTTGGTGTGACCGTGTGTAGGCAAGACAGCTTGAGTGGAATTCCGACGGGAAAACCACCAGAGCTTTTTCCGACAAGAATTCCGATCGTGTGTACACGGCATTACAAGACATCAGTTTGCCTGTGAAAAGTTTTAGATAAAGTAGAAATTAGTTTGACAGACTAAAAACTTGATTTCAATGTTGTCCAATGAAAAGTAAACACTAAGTAAACCACATTAACCATATTTTCGAGCCATTTGTGCTGTAATGGAATCTGTAATCATTACAAGGTCATTCCTCTTGCCAAGTTCACATTGTTCTTGTTTTATTGGTGTCGGTACTTGATTCCCCAGGTATGTGAAGCTGTATTTATTTCTGTTCAGAAACATGAATATTATTCATCTATTACATATGCTTCGGCTTTTTTCTCTAGGCTACATTCACACATATGTTTTCGCCTGACAGCATGTAGATAGGGGGAAATCAGAAGGGGATCTCAGTGATTTGCTGCAGCAGGCAGCCCTATTGAAATGTGAATAGCTACAATTAGCTACGGGAGGCGGCAGCCTCCCATTGCTTCAGAGGCCACCTTTGGTAACTGAAGGATTATTCTGCACAAAATATAAATAAACGGGGGGGGGGGGGGGGGGTCTTGTTTTAGAATCTGTGCCAACATATTTTTCATTCGTCAGCTAAGGTGTGGCACTCATTTCTCATGCTTACATATACAAAACAGATATTAACCTCCCTGGCGGTACGATTATTTCAGATTTTAGGTGCTGAAAGCGGGACAATTATTTTGCATGAAAATTTGGCGTTTTATATTGTAGTCCTGTAATTCTTAGGAATAACTCACTTAAATCTGTCCAAACCAGAGTCTAGCAGACATCCCGGGTATGATAAAGTTTGAAAAATGAAATCATAAACTATAATATAATGAATAACTATAAATAATTATACCAAATAATAATATAATAATAAAACGATTCAATAATATAATCAAATCAAAAACACTGAAATTTGCTCAGTTGCAGAATTATCACTGTCATTACTTTTCAGTATTTGATGACAGATCTCCCCACAAATCGCTATCCCTCAAGTGATTCTAATTTATTATCGCTGTTTTCTAGCTGGTCTAAAACCATTTTTGATGTAAAGGGACAGTTTTGGTTGCTATGGACAATCTCCAGTTTCCAGGCATAAAGAACAGTTTTTATAAGATAAAACTACATGCAGGACACTGGGCAGACCACTAGGGACAAAGGGGATGTGAAATAATTACATACAGTAATGTAATCTGTAAGATTACATTGTACTGTATGTAATGTGTGTGTTTTACTTTTTGAATTTGGCGCTGTTCTCTGTCCCCGTGCGTCACAATGCTCACAGGGAACGGAGCTCGGCTCGGTGATAGATCAAGCGGAGGATGGCTCGCTCGTACAGCGGGGAGACATCGCTGGATCCAGGGGACAAGGTAAGTAACCTCTTCCTGGATCCTGTGATGGGATCCCGAGTCTGGCTCAGGGTTACCGCTAACGGTACTGAATTTTCACCCCAAGCCAGACTCGGGAATATGATAAAAAAACAACACAAGATACAAGCGCTTTAAAAGATACTGGTGTGTCCTTTTCAGTTCAGTCTGTATTGTTCATTAAAATAAATTCAAAACAGTTTTTATCAAAGCAAGATGTTTTTAAAAAAAGTTATCTGAGAAAACAGTACTTGGAATTTGCTGAAAATCCAGAAAGGTTGCTTGCTGTCCTTAGAGGATAAGGGATGTATGTGCACAATCACCTGCGGCAGCTGCTTCTTTAGAGTGAAGTCGTCTCATGAATAGGATACCAATAAAGGAATATATAGAAGAGCGCCAAATCAGTAAAAAGTGCATTTATTTTATACAATTAATAAAAGTCTCACTTACATCCATAATTATTATTGTCCTCCGTTTGATAGTCAAATCACTGTTCCCTTTCGCTGGTGCTGTTACTGGATGAATCCTCCTCCACAGTGCGCTAGGGGAAGCTCTGCTGTGTTCTGTGATGCACAGAGACTCAGACTGGCTCGTAGACAGCATGTGACGTCAGCCAGGGGGGTACCCAAAAGCACAACGCGTTTCTGAGCTTGCGCAAGCCTCGTTCGGGCATGCGCGCTCCTTTCTCAAGTGCAGGTATAGGCAATGCTGCAGTGGACTGCTCTTAAATAGGAGAGTGAATAGATAATAACAGACAAGATAGCAGTTAACCCTATAATCGATGCAAGCTGGTTGAGAGGGTTATACTAATGATAATACTATGGCAAGTGAATAAAATATATGGTAACGAAGGTAAGCTTGAAAAAGGTGAAAAGTTTTAGAGAAGAGTTATATATATAGGGAACAAAGAATGTATGTATAAAAGAGTTGTGGAAAATGAACAGAAATTAAAAAAACAATGAAAATGAAAAAAAATAAAAAATAATACATAACAAAAAAATTAAAATAAATAAATAAAAAAATAAATAAAATACATTTTTGCAAAAATACTAATAAAATTAATAATGATAATAATAATAATAATAATAATAATAATAATAATAATAATAATTTAAAAAAAATGGAAATAAAAGTAAAAAAAAAAAATGAGAATAAAGATGAAAATGTAAATAATAATAATATTAATAATAATAATAATAGGAATAAAATGATAATAATAAAAATAAAGATAAATATAAAAATAAAAAATAAACATGAAAATAACTATAAATATAAAGATGGTAATAGTAAGTATATTTATAGGTGGTAGGTAATTTTGGATCTCAAAAGTATTGATAATAGGCCAAATTGAGGAATGCCTATAGAGACGTTGAAAACAACTAAAGGCTTGAATAATGTGAACATGGTAATCATAATGATAACAACAACAATAGTAGTAATAGCAATAATGCTACCACCATTACTCTTACTACTAATCAGTCTTGACTGGTTGGAGGTATTATAAATGAAGAAATAACTTCATGTTAATAGCATATGATCATGAGCCCAGTTACAGATAAATGCGACTTAGTCGCATTTTTAAACGCACGACAATGATGTTGATGGTGGAGATACAAGATCAATATATCACAATTGTATGTGAAAACTCACGTCAAGATTGATAGAGGTGATGCGATTAAATTATGTTTAAAAGATATGTGTATAAAAAGGTATATGTATAAAGGAGGAAGGAAGGGAAATTGTTTACGAGTCTTCACAGTTAAAATATATACCCAAGTTCTGTGTGTACATAAACGGAGAGATCAAACATAATTGTATAAAAATCATATACATAAAAAGGAGAAATCACATACATAAAAAAAAGGTATTCCATATGCATATATATACCAAGGAGAGGAGAGGAAGGGTATTGGCATTGGGATCGCAGTCCTTCCAGGAGAGAAATGAGGAGAGAAATGAGATCACTAATATATAAGTGAGATAACAACAACAATAGTAGTAATAGTAATAATGCTACCACTACCACCACTACTACTACTAATAAATCTTGACTGGTTGGAGGTATTATAAATGAAGAATAAACTCATGATGATAACATATAATCATCAGCCCAATTACAGATAGACTGCGACTTAGTCGCATTTTTAAACGCACGACAATGATGTTGATGGTTGAGATACAAGATCAATATATGACAATTGTATGTGAAAACTCGCGTCATAATTGATATAGGTGATGCGATTAAATTATGTTTAAAAGATATGTGTATAAAAAGGTATATGTATAAAGAAGGAGGGAATGAAAATTGTTTACGAACCTTTACAGTTAAAATATACACCTAAGTTCTGTGTGTACAGAAACCAAGAGATCAAACATATAACAATTATATAAAAATCATATACAAAAAAAAATAAAAAAAAGAAATAAAAAGAAAAAAAAAAGAAATCGCATACATTAAAAAATCGCATACATAAAAACAAAGTATTCCATATGCATATATATACCAAGGAAAGAAGGAGAAGGGCATTGGTATCGCAGTCCTTCCAGGAGAGAAACAAGGAGAGAAATGAGATCACTAATATATACTGTAAGCGAGAACTATTTTAGAGGATAGTATGGATCTCAATTTCCTCATTGAGGCCATTAGGAGCGAGGGAGTCCAAAGAAAAAATCCAATATGTTTCGCGCTCACATAATCTGGAGAAGCGTTCTGCTTCAGACACCCCCGCTGGTATGGACTCGATAACCCAAACTTGTAGGCCCATGGTGGATCGATCATGAAATTCTAAAAAGTGTCGGGGTACACTATGTTTGTCTGAACCCAGTTCAATCAGTCGTCTATGTTTGCCAAAACGCTGTCTAAGAGGGCAGATGGTCCGGCCTACATACAGCATTTTGCAGGGACAGGTGAGGCCGTACACGACATAGTTGCTGGAGCAGTTGTGGAACTGGGTTGCTGAGTGTATGATACCCTTATGGGTAAAGCTCTTCTGGCCATGATTGACAAAATCGCAAGTCTTGCACAGTGTTAGCCGCCTTTACTAATAAAATAAATAAATAAAAATTCCAGTATACAGTATCTCACAAAAGTGAGTACACCCCTCACATTTTTGTAAGTATTTGATTATATCTTTTTATGTGAAAACACTGAAGAAATTACACTTTTTTACAATGTAAATGTAGCACCCTCTACATTAGGTAGGTGCTTAGTGGTGTTTTTTTGACAGCATAGGATATAGAGACAGGTACATTTAGCCAGGGTCCTACTCTTTACTAGGCCTGATTGTTTATTTGGGTATGGGAGTGTCAGAGTAGAAGGGGGTGTGGCCGTTTACACTTGGGCTCAGGGATGCCTCCTTTGCTTGACAGTAGACTCTGCTGGAAGGAGAGGATGCTCTGCTGAGACCTGAGTGGCAGGAAACCCATGTAAGAGAATTGGCCAATGGTTCATTTTTAATGGGAGGTCTTTCATTAAAAGGGGGGGTCACATGCTCCAGAGGGATCTGAGAGTGTAGTGGGAGTTGGAGGGCCTGAGGCCCTGGAGTTCAGAGGTCCTCGAGCCTCTGGGAGGAGGCTGAAGGCACGGGAGTTCAGAGATCCCAGACCCGGATACCTGGAGGCAAGTCCAGGTAGGCCGAAGTCTGGCCCCTGGAGGAGACGTCCACATGAAACGCTGGAAGAAGAACGGGCATCCCAGGCGGGGATGTGCCGGACAGCAAAACTGGGAATCGACTTTCTGTGAGTAGAACATGGACTGTTGATTGGGAGAGAGCAATGGGAGTGCAACCCAGTAGGTCTACCACATAACCTAATACTGTGTATCCAAGGACCACGGTATCAAGCACTTTTCCAGGACAACAGAAGTAATGAAAATAGGCAGTGTGGCCTGTGACTTCGAGGTCAACATCCACAGCATTATTCAGAGTGATGCTTATCTGTCCATATTGGAAGTGCAACCGGAGATAGAAATTGGAACCAGGAAAGGATCGCTCTAAGGAACTTAACTAACAAATGCTACGGCTACAGATTAGTACCCTTGTGACCTAAAACTGGGGTCGGATGGGGCATCTCATATACTCTACTGAACAGCCCACCGATTTATACCCAGAATAAAGCATTATAAAATCCATTGTTCTGACTGTTTGGGGATCGAAAGCGGAACCACTTGACAAAAGGTAATGAACAAACCCAGCAGCCCCCATGGGGGTACCGCTACATAAAGTAGTGAGTGTACAGCTTGTATAACTGTGTAAATTTGCTGTCCCCTCAAAACAACTCAACACACAGCCATTGATGTCTAAACCGCTGGCAACAAAAGCGAGTTCACCCCTAAGTGGAAAAGTCCAAATTGGGTCCAAAGTGTCAATATTTTGTGTGGCCACCATTATTTTCCAGCACTGCCTTAACCCTCTTGAGCATGGAGATCACCAGAGTTTCACTGGTTGCCAGTGGAGTCCTCTTCCACTCCTCCATGACAACATCACAGAGCTGGTGGATGTTAGAGACCTTGCTCCTCCACCTTCCATTTGAGTATGCCCCACATATGCTCAATAGGGTTTTAGGTCTGGAGACATGCTTGGCCAGTCCATCACCTCTACCCTCAGCTTCTTTAGCAAGGCAGTTCTCATTTGCTCTGACATGCACTGTAGCTGTAAGGTTTTATATAGACAGGTGTGTGGCTTTCCTAATCAAGTCCAATTAGTATAATCAAAATACTGCTGGACTCAAATGAAGGTGAAGGACCATCTCAAGGATGATCAGAATAAATGGACAGCACCTGAGTTAAATATATGAGTGTCACAGGGTCTAAATACTTAGGACCATGTGATAGTTCAGTTTTTCTTTATTAATAAATCTGCAAACAAGTCAACAATTCTGTGTTTTTCTGTCAATATGGGGTGCTGTGTGTACATTAATGAGGAAAGAAATGAACTTAAATGATTTTAGCAAATGGCTGCAATATAACAAAGAGTGAAAATTGTAAGGGGGTCTGAATACATTTCATCCCCACTGTATAATCAGTAGCAGCCAGCACAATACTAAGACAAGTGTAACGCAAGGAATAAGTAAATGGTTCACATCTCCACTCCAAACCGCCTGAAGCTCAAGCAAGTTCTGAAGCTTTTTTTGTCACTCGAATCAGGTGGATTTGGGTGTTTTTGGCATGTTTGTTTTCCCATAGAAATGAATGGAAACACGTAAAAAGTGAAATTATGTGTAGCGCTCAAAACACTGAAATACATATGTATACAAACTAATGGGGGACCCCAGATGATGTCTCTTTAGACAAAACGCGTTGGGGCGAGCCCTGCTGATGTCATTGTGTTACCCACAAACTTAAATTTTAAGCGCTTGATCCATTTTCTAAATGTGAGAGTTTCCAATTCTCTTTTAATACATTTTATGTGTATACAAATTCACACTATGTGGAGTATTTTCTTTTTTGGTCATGCTATTTTGAACACTTGAGAGGATATGGTCTGACAAGTTGGCTGCTTCTGAAGTCCGCTTTTTGGTGACATCTCTTGACCAATTGGATTGCCTTACAACTTGATCTGGAACCCATATTTTGGTGGTTGCACCATAAGCCTTGTTGACTCATTGAGCATATGCCCATTTGACTCCTCTCACTCCTGTAAGCCTCCTCACCAACCGGTGGTGGTTCTATTGTCTGTGTCCTCACCTGAACATTGATGTCACGTGGAATCCCAATTCTAGTTACACAATTTGTTTTCACCGTTTATTTAACCACTTAAGGACCGCCTCCTGCACATATATGTCAGCAGAATGGCACGGCTGGGCACAAGCATGTATCTGTACGTTGCTCTTTAAGTGCCCAGCCGTGGGTCGGGAGCGCGCCGGTCCTCAGCTCCGTGACCATGGCCGATCAGGTCACAGAGTTGAAGAATGAGGAGAGGTCTGTGTAAACAAACCTCTCCCCGCGTTTCCTACTGAGGCTGTCACTGATCGTCTGTTCCCTGTTATAGGGAAAGACGATCAGTGACGTCAGACACCAAGCCACATCCCCTACAGTTAAAAAAAAAGCACACACACACACACACACTTAACCCCTCCCTGCCCCCTAGTGGTTAACTCCTTCACTGCCAGTGTCATTTACACAGGAATCAGTGCATTTAAATAGCACTGATTGCAGTATAAATGACAATGGTCCCAAAAATGTGTCAAAAACGTCTGATGTGTCCACCATAATGTAGCAGTCACAATAAAAATCACTGATCGCCGCCATTACTAGTAAAAAAATATATATTAATAAAAATGCTATAAAACTATCCCCTATTTTGTAAACGCTATAACTTTTGCGCAAACCAATCAATAATTGCGATTTTTTTTTTAACCAAAAATATGTAGAAGAATATGTATCGGCCTAAACTGAGGAAAAACATTTTTTTTTTATATATATTTTTGGGGATATTTATTATAGCAAAAAGTAAAAAATATAGCATTTTTTTTTCAAAATTGTCGCTCTATTTTTGTTTATAGCACAAAAAATAAAAATCGCAGAGGTGATCAAATACCACCAAAAGAAAGCTCTATTTGTGGGAAAAAAGGATGCCAATTTTGTTTGGGAGCCACATCGCACGACCGTGCAATTGTCAGTTAAAGCGACGCTGTGCCGAATCACAAAAAGGGGCCTGGTCCTTTAGCTGCAAATTGTTCCGGGGCTTAAGTGGTTAACCACTTGGGTACCGCGCTATTGCAAAATGACGGCAATAGCGCGGACCCACATTTCCGGGACTACGTCTATTGACGTAGTCCTGGTTACGAGCGGCCTGCGCGCCCCCTGAGGGGCGCGCGCAGCGCGCTCTGTGATCGGCGAGTCCGTGAGACTCGCCTGATCACCGATCCGTGTAAGGGGTCGATCCCGACCCCTTATCACGTGATCAGCTGTCAGCCAATGACAGCTGATCATGTGATAAAACGGAGCCGGTAATCGGCTAGTATTCCTCCTCGCGCTGACAGCGCGAGGAGAAAAAAAAAAAGCCGATCGCCGGCGGCCGTGTTCGGGACATCAGTCCCGATCACGGCCAGCATATCCAGCGGACACCTGCCCCCTGCCAGTGCCCACCTGCCACCCGCAGTGCCATCCTGAACTAAAGTAAGTGCCCCCCTGTCAGTGCCACCCAGCAGTGCCCATAGTGCCCACAGTGCCACCCAGCAGTGCCCACAGTGCCACCCAGCAGTGCCCACAGTGCCACCCGCAGTGCCACCCGCAGTGCCACCCACAGTGCCACCCAAAATCTGCCTCAAAGGTGCTGCACCCCAGTGCCGCCCATCAGTGCCCAGCAGTGCCGCCCATCAGTGCCCAGCAGTGCCGCCCATCAGTGCCCAGCAGTGCCACCTATCAGAGCCACCTATCAGTGCCACCTATCAGTGCCCATCAGTCCCATCTATCTGTGGTACCTATCAGTGCCCATCCGTGCCACCCATCCGTGCCACTTATCCGTGCCACCCATCCGTGCCATCTTATCTGTGCCCATCTTTGCCCATCAGTGCCGCCTTATCTGTGCCCATCGGTGCCGCCTTATCTGTGCCTATTAGTGCCGCCTTAACTATGCCTATCAGTGCCCACCAGTGCAGCCTATCAGTGCCCACCAATGCAGCCCATCAGTGCCCACCAATGCAGCCCATCAGTGCCCACCAATGCAGCCTATCAGTGCCGCCTAATCAGCGCACTTCAATGAAGGAGAAAAATGACCCGTTTGCAAAATTTTATAACAAACTATTAAAACATGATTTTTTTTTTTTTTTTTTTTGCATCTTTTTTTGTTTGTTTAGCAAAAAATAAAACTCCGAGCTGTAACTAAATACCACCAAAAGAAAGCTCTATTTGTGGGAAAAAAATGATAAAAATTTCATTTGGGTACAGTGTTGTATGCCCGCGCAATTGTCATTCAAAGTGCATCAGCGCTGAAAGCTGAAAATTGGTCTGGGACTGAGGGGGGTTTAAGTGCCCAGTAAGCAAGTGGTTAAAGACTGCTATGTTTATGCTTTAAAACAACTTTTACGTGATGGCACATGGACTTTAGTTTGGGTATGAAATTCACATCTCATTTTCATTATTTGTTTTTGTGGTCATTGCACAGTGTACATTAGTTTGTATACATATGTATTTCAATGTTTTGAGCTCTGCACATAATTTCACTTTTTACCCAGCTGAACTTTCACTGCTCTAGATACCAAACCTGATGAACTATTTCTGTCTGTCTGAGGATGGTGAAATAAAATGTTAGCCGTGGCAGCCTATACTGTATATGTTCACAGTGCAGGTTTCCGTATACGTTTTTTTTTTTTTTTTGATTGTTTGCAAAGTTCAGGGCACTGTATACTTAAATATGCTTGTTTATGATTTCACATAAGTGTGAACTGTATTTTTTTTCTGCCCAGAAACCTGTGAACAGTTAATCCATTACAAATACAACACACCCTGCTTCCTTCCCTAGTTACACTTATATACTCTTTAGAGGCCATTGTTTCTTCCTGAAGGATTAACCTGCACAGTGATAAGGCATTATTGAGGTATTTTATTTAAAAATGATGTTAGTTTATTTGTAATTTTTCAGCTACTGATCACCCCTAAGGCCCCATTCACATCTGATCGTTTTGTAGCTTGAAGCCTGAAGCTACAAAACGCTAGAGGGGAAAAAATGTATTATTCTCTATGGAGATGGTTCACATCTCCACTCCAAACCGCCTGAAGCTCAAACAAGTTCTGAAGCTTTTTTTTGTCGCTCAAATCAGGCGGATTTGGGTGTTTTTGGAACATTTGTACTCCCATATAAATGTTACTGCGTGCATTTTTGCGTGATTTTCTGCTCAGATTTAAAAAAGTACAAAATAAATTAGTAATAATATATGAATAAATAAATGTAAAATAAATACACAAATAACTAATCATCATAAATAAGTAAAATAAATGAATAATATGTAATAATATATTAATAAATAATAATCAACTTCTAACCTTAAAAAATATTAAATACATGACATGGGAATTTTTAGATAGGCAACTCCTATCCTCATATATATTAGTGATTCCTAATTAATAACTACTGCAGTAGGGAACAGACACAAAAGATACACTCAGCATCTTTCCAAATAACTATTCTGCTCATGATTACGTAGGTATCACATTAATATTACAATTGTACTTTTATGGTAACAAAGGGCGTTACATAGGCAGGCTAATTCTAATCAGGACTCGAAAGAATGCAAACTTGTACTGAAAACATTATTAGTGCCGTGTGCCCGGTGAGGGCAGTGTATAAAATAGAATACAATTATATACAGAACTTACAAATTTCCTTTACAATACATTATTATTTTTATTATTATTATTAATAATAATAATAATAATAATAATAATAATAATAATAATAATAATAATAATAATAAAACAATAAACACCCAAACTCCAACAAAAACACTTTATTAATAATAATAATAATAATAATAATATATTTTTTTGTATTAGGGTCAGGGTGTTTAGTTATTTATTATTATTTTATTTTTTAAGGGGTAATGGTTAAAGGTAAGGGTTAATTATTTATTTATTGCTACTTAGTAGTAATTTATTGAATTCATTTCTTTTTTATTTATTTGTGTATTATTTTACATTATTTTACATTTATATATCCATGTATTGTTATTTGTATAAATAATAATAATAAATAGAAATAGAATAAAAATAATAACAATAATATATAACCCTAACCACAACTCCTAATCCTAGCCCTAACCTAAACTGAACTCAGACCCCTTACCCTAAAGAAAAAACATTATAATAAATGAATAATAATAAAAGAAGAAATAAAAGCTAATGGAAAAGCTAAAAAAAGCTGAAATACCTAGCAACAAATTAATTTATAATGACAATAGAAACTACCCAAATGACCCTGATCAAAAGTTACATACCCCAGATCTTAATACCGTGTATTGTCCACTTTAACATCAATGACAGTTTGAAGTCTTTTGTTGTATTTGTGGATGAGGCTCTTTATCTTCTCAGATGGTAAAGCTGCCCATTCCTCTTGGCAAAAAGCCTCCAGTTCCTATAAATTCTTGGGCTGTCTTGCATGAACTGCATGTTTGAGATCTCCCCAGAGTGGCTCAATGATATTGAGGTCAGAAGACTGAGATGACCACTCCAGAACTTTCACTTTATTCTGCTGTAGTCAATGACAGGTCGCCTTGGCCTTGTGTTTTGGATCATTGTCATGTTGGAATGCCCAAGTACGTCCCATGCGCAGCTTCCTGGCTGATGAATGCAAATGTTCCTCCAGTATTTTTTGATAACATACTGCATTCATCTTGCCATAAGTTTTGAACAAATTTCCTGTGCCTTTGTAGCTCACACATCCCCAAAACATCAGAGACCACAGTAAGAATGGTGTACCTTTCATCATAGGCCTTGCTGACTCCTCTCCAAATTAAGCATTTATGGTTGTGACCAAAAAGCAAAATTTTGGTTTTATCACTCCAAATGACTTTGTACCAGAAGTTTTGAGGCTCGTCTCTGTGCTGGCTTATTGTAAGAGGGATACTTTGTGGCATTTGTGTAGTAATGGCTTTCTTCTGGTGACTTGACCATGCAGCCCATCTTTCAAGTGCATCTTCAGAGAATACTATATTTCACCTGAAGTTATTTGTGGGGTTTTCTTTGCACCCCAAACAATTTACCTGGCAGTTGTGGCTGACATTTTAGTTGGTCTACCTGACCGTGGTTTGGTTTCAACAGAACCCCTCATTTTCCACTTTTTGATTAGAGTTTGAACACTGCTGATTGGCATATATTTTTATATCACTTTCCTGTTTTATACAGTTCATCTACCTTTTCCCACAGATCCCTTGGCAATTCTTTTGCTTTCCCCATGACTCACCAGGGTATGTAAACTGTTGATCAGGATCATTTGGGTATTCAGCTAAACACTAACCATGAGTGAAAAAAATGTTTTTGTGTTATTTATATTCTTTGAAAAATGGCCTACTGAAACCCTACTTTAAAGTCATTTTTGCTGGTATATTTGGCAAAGTCATTCCTATATTTTTTGACAGGTCTGTTTTTTCTTGTTGGAGAAAAGCCACTGTCATTCTCTGATGTTCTTAACCTCCCTGGCGGTGAACCTGCTCGGGTTGTGATTTTACTCTCATAAGCGGTAACCCCGAGCCGGGATCGCATCACTGGATACAGGGAGAAGTTACTTACCTTGTCCCCTGGATTCAGCGATGTCCTCCGCACTGTGTGATCGAGCTGTCCTCCGCTCGATTCACACAATGCCCGAATGCCACCGAGCTCCGTTCCCTGAGACGTTACGGCGCACGGGAGTGGAGATCGGCGCCAAATTCAAGTCAAAACACACAAAACACACAGAGTACTGTAATCTTACAGATTACAGTACTGTATAAAAAAATACACACCCCCTTTGTCCCTAGTGGTCTGTCCAGTGCCCTGCATGCACTTTTATATTATAAATACTGTCTTTTTCTGCCTGAAATTTGGAGATTGTCCATAGCAGCCAAAAAGTGTCCCTTTATGTCAAAAGTGATTTAAGACCAACTAGAAAACAGCGATAATAAATTATAATCACTTGCAGAATTGAGCGATAGAGATTTGTGGAGAAATTCGTCATCAAACACGAAATCTAATGACAGCGACAATTCTGCAAATGAGCAAATTTGAGTGTTTTTGGATTTGATTACATTATTGAATAATTTTTATTATTATTTATTATATTATAAACTTTATCATACCCGGGATGTCTGCTAGACTCTGGTTTGAACAGATTTAAGAGAGTTATTCCTAAGAATTACAGGACTACAATATAAAACGCCAAATTTCCATGCAAAATAATTGTGCCGCTTTCAGCACCTAAAACCAGAATGAATCATACCGCCCGGGAGGTTAAAAGTGTTACCCTGGTATCCATCTGCAAAACCTTCAAATTGATGACACCCCTCTCCTAACATCTCAAGCTGTACACCTTTGTAGAAATACTTGTATATTTATAATCCCATTCTGTCTCATGAATATTTGAGCCAAAGATATTGCCAAAAATAACTGTGAATAAGTAAAGTTTTCCCACTACATACGACATATGTTCTAACAAGGGGACTAGACCATTGCGATATGTATGTACAGTGTATTATGTTTGGAGTGATTGGGAGGTTTGCAACAAATGATGGATATGTTTGTATATACACAATAAACATCTCCAAAAATCTGGCAAAATGACCAGAAAAAATAGATATATTTCACTACATGTATAATGGAGTGGATTTACTAAAGGCACATAGACTGAGGACTTTGCAAGTGCAGTTACTCCAGAGCTTAGTAAAGGAGGGGAGCTCTGCTGACTTCCATCATCCAATCATGCACCAACCAAAATGCTTTTGATTGCCTATTCTTCTTTAAATTGAAGCTTTACCTCATTTACTAAGCTCTGGAGCAACTTACAAATTACACAATCTATTTGCCTTAAAGTGTTATTAAACCAAGAACCTGCATTCACTGTATCTGGTCTCCCATAGTACACAGAACATGGAAATGCATTTATTTTAGTAAATATAAACAGCTTAATAACTTTTCTCATCAGTAGTATATAGCAGTCTTGTGACTTCTATCATTGTCTGGTTAAAACTTGTAGGAGGAGTTTTCATTCTTCTCTGACTGTCCTTTGAAGCTGCAGGGCCCCTGACCCTCTGTCTGACAGTGCTGATTGGCCCTGTGTGTGGATCACATGCACTGTCCCAAGAAAAAAACCTCCCTAGCAATACACACCAAACTGCGCATGTGCAGAGTGCGCCCAAGGCTCTGTACTATCAGGAGATGGATTGGGGACTGTGGAAGAAGTGGAGGATAAGAGAATGCAGCCTTTTTACACAGTGCAGAGGATTAACCCTTTAGGTTCCACAGTGAGTATAACAAGCATGCTTTACTGCACATACAGACTGATTTTTACTGTTGTGGGTTTACTAACACTTTAAAGTAGAACTATAGGCACAACTTTATTTTTATTTTTTGCATTTTGGATAGAGTAACGGAGGGTTATAACCCTTTTTTTGTCATCTGATTTCCCCTCTATTACTTTTCTGGGGACAACCCTTTTACTTTCAATGATAATAGTAAACAGGACAAATGGAGAGGGTGAATCTCCTTAACGGGGGCACAGACAGCAATAAAGACCTGAAACATGTTCTAATGCCTCTCCACCTTATCCAGTTATTTTAGTTCTACTTTTAGTAAATCAACCCCAATGATATCCATATTCCCATATTTAGGTTTCTATGCATTCATGTTGTGACATTAAAGGCATTTTTTTTAAATAACAGACCTGTCATACTTACCTACTCTGTGGTTTTGCACAGAGCAGCCCCATTCCTCCTTTTCCACAATCCCCCGCCAGTGCTCCTGGCCCTTCCCTCCTGTTGAGTGCCCTCAGAGCAAGCAGCTTGCAATGGGTGCAACCAAGCAGGCATGCTCCCAAGCCGCTGCTCTGTATGTCCATTCTAGCACAAAGCCACAGCTTGGCCCTGTGACCTTTCTTTCCTCATTGGCTCACTGGCTGTGGTTGACAGCAGCGAAAGCCAATGGTTCCCGCTGATGTCTTAGCTAAATAGGAGTGAGAGTCCCTGGAGAGCCAATCATCTTGTGCACATTGCTGAATTAAGGAGGAGCTCTGGTAAGTATTAAGGGGGCTGTTGCACAATGAAGTTTTTTGACCTTCATGCATAGAATCATGGGCGTCCGCAGGTATGGGGCAAGGGGGGTCAAGTGCCCCCCCTGGAATCAGGGATTGGATCTTAAATTCAGCACAGTTGCATCTCTATTGAGGTGCTGCACCCGGGTGCCACCTGTCAGTGGGGTGACACCATTAAGGTGCTGTCAAGCCCCCCCATCAGTGTCGTGAGACTTTGGGCTCTTTTCCCTGCTCAGTCCAGCAGAGAACTCGGTGGTGCTGTGATGGGATAAAGGCGAGCTGCGGGCTATCAGAGGTTTCCCCCGCTTGCCCCACCCATTCTCCTGTCAGGGAGAAGAGACGGCGGCTCTCACCAGGTTCCCCTTCCAGCTCCGTTCCTTCCCTATTGGCCATAACTGAGGCCAAATCAAAGACGACTAGGAGAGGCAAGCTTCATGGGACATATAGTCCTAAAAGATTGGCGGCCCATTTTCTACAGGGAGGAGGCTACAGCTCGATCCAGAGAGAGATTGAGAGTCTGCAGCCTGGAAAAAAAGCTGAGGGAGAGAGTTCTACAGGACGAAGAACGAGAAGACATGAGAGTGCCACGCTGCCCAGCGCCACCAGAGAGAGCCACGCTGCCCAGCACCACCAGAGAGAGAAAGACTGAGACACTACCAGGGTACAGACATGCTACACTACTGAACAGTATCGCCCTTGGGGAACCCAGAGTGAATGATCGTCCAGCCAGAGTGCTCACTGCTGTAGTTTCGCAGGGTCTGGTAAGAAGGCCTATTGGCCATTATCCATTACTAATCCTAGGGATTGTAATACGTCTGCAGACTCTGACTATAATAATGTGAAAATTACATTGTTGAAATGGGGCGGTGCATGGATGAACCTAAAATGATGCCGCCCACCCTGAAAAAAGTTCTGCGGACGCCCATGCATAGAATGCTTGAAGGAAAAAAAAAAAACCTTAGCCTGTAGAACCACTTTAAATAATGCCTGGGCCACTACTTAACCCCCCTAGCGGTAATCCCGAGTCTGGCTCGGGTTAGGAATATACTGATAGGAGCGGTAACCCCGAGCCAGACTCGGGATGGCTTCGCTCGATGCAGGGGAGGACACAGGGAGAGTTACTTACCTTGTCCCCTGGATCCAGCGATGTCCGCCGCGCTGTGTGATCGAGCTGTCCTCCGCTCGATTCACAGTGCCGAACGCCGCCGAGCTCCGTTCCCTGCGGCGTTACGGCGCACGGGAGCGGAGAACGGCGGCAAATTCAAAAAAGTAAAAACACACAAAACACACACAGCACTGTAATCTTACAGATTACAGTGCTGTATTAAAAAATACACACCCCCTTTGTCCCTAGTGGTTTGTGCAGTGCCCTGCATGCACTTTTATATTATAAATACTGTTTTTTACTGCCTGGAATTTGGAGATTGTCCATAGCAACCAAAAAGTGTAAATTTTTCAGTGTTTTAGGATTTGATTACATTATTGAATAATTTTTATTATTCTTTATTATATTATAAACTTTATCATACCCGGGATGTCTGCTAAACTCTGGTTTGAACAGATTTAAGAGCGTTATTCCTAAGAATTACAGGACTACAAAATAAAAGCCAGATTTCCGTGCAAAATAATTGTACCGCTTTCAGCACCTAATTCCAGACTGAATCATACCGCCAGGGAGGTTAATTACCCAATGCATTTAATTATTTTTTCTGTGAATTGACTTTAACCCCTTTTAATGCGATATTACTGTTTTATGTACTGTTAAATACCGCAAAACGTTATAGTGAGTTGACAGTTGCAGTATCGCATGTGATATTTAGGGAGAATGTGTCCAGATTCCTAAAAATCACATGCAAGATGCTTTTATGAATGGAGCCACAGTGTCAGTAAAGTTAACTATAGATATCGGATGGTGGTAAGACACAGCAACATGATACCATTAGTAGAAGTTCCTTTTGCCATCTCTTAAAACCATACATACTTGGCTCTTACCAGGGGCGGACTGACCATTGGGCCACTCGGGCACTGCCCGAGGGCCCCGAGCTACTAGGGGGCCCCATTAGAGTTGCCAGCCCCAGTAAAACCAGGGACAGTATGTAAAAATCTGTGTTTTTTTTTACATCTGTCTCTGAAATGTCCCTTACCGACATCCTTTTGGTCTAAAAATCCCAAGATTATAGCTGCCCCACCTCTCCAGTACCTTCTCAGCCAATAGAAACCTGTCTGTGTATACTGTGTGTACATGTATGTGTATACTGTGTGATTGTATACTGTGTGTGTGTATACTGTGTGGCCCCATAATCTCGGATTGCCTGGGGGCCCCATAATCTCCTTTTGCCCGGGGGCCCCATGAGTTGTCAGTCCACCCCTGGCTCTTACCTTTTCCCAACATGCATGTTCTTATCTATAGAGGGATAGATCAGTAAGGTGCTGACACAATGCTCAGGGGAAACCCATAACAAGCAGTTTATAAAAACTCAAGTGTGTCTCATCATTAATCTTCCGAGACTGAAGCTGACACATAAGGATCATCTATGCATATTTTTAACATTTGGCAGTCAAATGATGACATATAAAGCATGTCTGGTACTACTGTGAACTGATATCTCTATGCATAAAACATTTGTTTAGTGTGGTCAGTGAATAACTATTTCTCTGTGTTTGCTTTTTGGATATATTATTTGGGCAAAGAATACTACCTCATGGGAGATATAAGTGTGTACCAGCTACAAGAAACTTTCCTGTCACTTCATGATGCACTAAACCTGCATTCTAAATCAAGCAATATCTGCAATTATCAAACAACAAAGTACACACCTATGAAGTTGTCTTCCTAGACCAGGGGTCTCCAAATTTTCTAGAGAAAGTGCCAGGTTACTGTCCTTTAGACTTTAGGTGGGCAGGTTTGTGCCCTGTGGGACTAAACAATGCCTGATCTTTGGTATCAGCAGGAGAATTAGTTGGTGTCAGTGGGAGGCATAGTGGCCCATTCTTGTTTTCAGTGGAAGAGATAGTGCCGATATGAGGGTGTCAGAGGCAGGAAAAATGGCGCACTCTGTGATCGGCGAGTCTATGAGCGAGGGGTTGATCCCGACCCCTTACCACGTGATCAGCTGTCAGCCAATGACAGCTGATCATGTGATACAACGGAGCCAGTAATAAAAAAAAAAGCCGATCACGGCCAGCGTATAAGTGCCCACCTGCCTCCTGCCAGTAACCCCCAGATGATTAATAAAGTGCCACACAGCAGTGCCACCCATCAGTGCCCATAGTGCCACCCAGCAGTGCCATGCATCAGTGCCCACAGTGCCATACATCAGTGCCCACAGTGCCATACATCAGTACCCACAGTGCCATATCATCAGTGCCCACAGTGCCACCTATCAGTGCCCACAATCTGCCTCAAAAACATTGCTGCACCTCAGTGCCACATATCCGTGCCCATCAGTGTCATCTACCAGTGCCCATCAGTGCCCATCAGTGCCGCCCATCAGTGCCCAGCAGTACCACCTATCAGAGCCACCTATCAGTGCCACCTATCAGTGCTCATCAGTCCCATCTATCAGTGGTACCCATCAGTGCCCCTTAGTGCCACCCATCCGTGCCACCCATCAGTGCCACCCATCAGTGCCACCCATCAGTGCCCATCAGTGCCGCCTTATCTGTGCCCATCAGTACTGTCTTATCTGTGCCTATCGGTGCCACCTTATCTGTGCCTTTTAGTGTCGCCTTAACTGTGCCTATCAGTGCCCACCAGTGCAGCCTATCAGTGCCCACCAGTGCCGTCTATCAGTGCCCACCAGTGCCGCCTCATCAACGCATTTCAATGAAGGAGAAAAATGACCTGTTTGCAAAATTTTATAACAAACTATTAAACATGATTTTTTTATTTTTTTTATTTTGCATATTTTTTTGTTTGTTTAGCAAGTGTCCAGTAAGCAAGTGGTTAAGAAGCCTTTCTCTTTAGGCCCCTTTCACACTGACGTCCCGTTCAGGCCCGCCTGTCAGTTTTTCAGGCGGACCTGAACGGGTGCTCCATAGAGCTCTATGGAGCGTCAGATGTCAGCGGTGACATGTCCGCTGACATCCGACCCGCTCCAATACGAAAAAGTGTAACGGAGGAAAAAGCTATTTTTCCATCCGTCTACGGATCGGATCGGGTGACGACGGGCACTGCGGTCCGTCGTCATCCGATCTCCCATAGGGGAGAGCGGTGCTGTGACAGGTCCGTCCCTGCGCAGTATGCAGAGACGGACCTGTCATCTCCCTGCTCAGCGGGGATCGACGGAGTGATCCCCACTGAGCAAATGGATATCCACGGGGCGGATCAGAACTGATCCGCCCCGTGTGAAAGGACCCTTACACTTTCCTCACTGCCATCTTTCCAAACAATTGCACTTTGAATAAATATGAAGCTGGAATGACTTCAGATATCAATGGGAACCTGAAACAAAGAAAATCAACAATGACATACAGATACTATCTATTAATATCTGGAGGAATAATAGCAACCTATTAGCAACTCTCTTTCATGTTGCAGGGAAAGATTAGAAAATAAAATGTTAATTGAATCTAATAAATGGATTTCGCCATGAAACATTGAGGCAATTAGCTATTCAGTTAAAACCCCTTAAAATATCTATATTGTGCAGATCATTTTGAGCAAATAATATAATTTAAAGCTCACCAGTCAGATTAGCAAATAACTGGTTATGTCCTCTTAATATTCAACACCTAGTTTCTTCTAACTGGGAGGATAAAATAAATGCATAACATTTTTAGGTAACTCTTAACAAAGACTCCTCATTATAGCAATTAAGTACCGGAGCTCTAGCACTGCGGGCACAACGCTACACAATGAGGTTTATTACCTAAAGGCAAATAGGCTGTCCATTTTCAGTTGCAATTACAGTGCAAGTGGATTTGCCTTTCGTAAATAACCCCCCCGTATAACAATCTGTTATATATGTAGCACTCACCCCCAAAGGAGCTGCTGGTTTTGTTTGGGCTTACCGTTACCTCACCTGCTTGCCTCTCCGTCTTAGGGGTCCCATTGGAAAGTGGCCCAAATCATGATGAATCTGACACTTAGTCCTTTTTTTAACATTTATTCAGGAATAACAAAAAGCCCTTCAATAGAGTGTCAGAGGAGGGGGAGTTCAGGCACCTAATAATTGCGGGTTAGAGGTATTGGTCATATCCAGAGGACAAACAGCTCCACAGACTGGATCGAGCAATCACCGGATAGGCCCCTCTCACTTGACCTAGCAGCCGATGAGATGCTCAACAAAGTCTCTGCCACAGGCTTGTCGATTGAACTTAGAAATCTTGAGAGTTTTAGGAGAACTACCATAAAATACCAGATTCTTTCAGCCGACCAGGCGATATTGTATGGGTATTGATCCTGGTTGCGTCCTCCAACTGAGTTTCCAGGCTCCTCCAGAGACACCAGCCTTGCGCTCGGTCCTCCACCGGAAAAGTCCTCCACTGAATCCTCCAGTTTTCTTGGCTTCTCCCAACAGGCGAGACAGCACAGGAACACCCCTGGATCAGTAGGCCCCAAGACATGTCTGGGCCTACACTTTCAGTGCAGAGCCCCAGGCCAGCCGGCCCCCAAGGAGCAGGATCATACGACACAGACCCCATGCCAGGAGGACCATGAGGTCGGGATAGCGGACCTCGGAAAAGAACCACCCAAAAATGATGTCGGTACCTTAAATACCCTCTCCCAGAATGCACAGCACTCCCACTGAGCTATTTCCGAGCAAGAGGTGGTATTCAATACATCCAGCCTGCTGCATTTCCACACCTACCGGCGGTGGCATCGACGCCTATGGTCAAGCTGGAACCAGTGCAACCCAGCTAGACTGGTACAGAAATCAGAACTTTGAGAGAGAATTAGTCTGAGCCAACTACAGCTTCAGACAACTAAGTTTGAAAAAATAATAGCGTCTGCCCATCAGGAGCAGGGCACTACATATATTTTTATTAAATGCCTTTAAAACAGTGTCAACTCCTGGCTACCATGTGGATGGCATTTCTCCAGAATGATTTGTCTTCTGTTTGAGTTTTAAATCTTCACAATGACATATTCATTTGTCTGTGATTGTATACATTTACCCTATTGTTGGTCATCTGATCTTCTTTTCCCTTCAACTTTTCCAAGCCTAATTGTCTTTTCCAGTGAGTACGTTCTTTTCATAATATGTTCAAAATTAGGGTTGAGCTTCGTGTTCGACTCGAACATTGGCTGTTCACCCGTTCGGCGAATTCCGAACGTTATGGGCCGTTCGCGCCAAATTCGTTTGGCGCTCACGGCCCACAATGCACTGCGATGGCGCAGTGCATTGCTGGCTCATGATTGGCCAAGCATGCACTGTGAGCCCGCATGCTTGGCCAATCACAGTGCTAGGCAGCGAGGAGAGCCATGATTGGCCACAGGCAGGATGCCTGTGGCCAATCATAGCTCAGGCTGTGTAGTACACGCCCCACACTATATAAGGCCGCCAGCGCGTGTAGTGTGTTGGCGTCTGAAGCAGTTAGTGGGTGTTCTGTGTACCTTCAACACAGTATACACCGTATACACCGATCGTTATCGGCCGATTTTTCGATCTTGCTCTTCTGTAGTGGTTGTTGTCTGCTTGCCCTGACCGCAGTATACACCGCTATATTCACCTATATAGCTAGCGATATATCTATCTTTTATAATAGAGCTTGCAGTCAGTGTTAGGAGCTTGTGCGTGCTGTCTGCGTGCTCTGTACCCAGTACACACCGCTATATCCACCTACATAGCTCTTCTCTATTTGAGCCATCTGCCATCTGCAGGAGTTATTGGAAGTTGTGTGTGCCTCCAGCACAACACAGTATACATCTGTATTTACCCTTTATTGCTGGTGTTCTATAATAAAGGCATCTGCAGGAGTAAGTGGGTGTTGTGTGCCTCCAGCACAATATACACTACCCAATTGCTGTTTTTCCCAACTCCCTTCAGGCCATTACCATGTCTGGAAGGCCAGCAAGGAGAGGCAGACAGGCGCGAGCCGATAAAAGAGGGCAAGCAGGCTCTGTGTCTAGAGACAACAGTGCTGGTCGTGGACGCGGTGCATCGTCATCATCAGCACGTGGCCATGGGACACGCTTGTCCTTCTTTTCAGCAGCTGGACATGTTGAGCCGCAACATGCCAACGACTTGGTAGAGTGGATGACCAAGCCCTCTTCATCCTCCTCATCCTCTCTCACCCAGTCTCAGGGTACTAGCAAAGCAGCTGCCAACGCATCGTCTTCCCTCCTCTCAATGTCATCATCAGTGACTCCTTCCCTAGACCCACCACATCCTCCTGAGGAGTCTCCTGATCTCTTTGAGCACAGTGTTGGGTACATGCTCCAGGAGGATGCCCAGTGTTTTGTAGGCTCTGATGATACTCAGCTAGAGGAAGGCAGTAGCGTGAATGCAGTGAGAGGGGATGCTCAAGAAGGACAGCAATCTGGCAGTCATGTTCCACAAGCTGCAGCATACTGCCAGGTTTGCTACAGCGATGAAGAGGGAGGGGATGATGAGGGCACTGACTCCATGTGGGTGCTTGGTAGGAGAGAGGAGGAGGAGGAGGAGGCACATGTCCAACAAGGCAGGATGCCCTCCGGGGGCCAGCTTAGGGGCAGCACACCGACTGAATCACACCGCAGAGCTCCGCCTGTGCAGGGCGCTGTCTCTGCGCGTTATTCTAAAAGTTCTTTGGTGTGGGCCTTTTTTGAGACGAGTGCATCAGATCGCACCGCTGCTATTTGCAACATATGTCTCAAGCGTATCTCGCGTGGCCAAAACATCAGCCGCTTGGGCACCACATGCTTGACCAGACATATGTTGACCTGCCATGCAGCTCGTTGGCAAGCGTACCTCAAAGACCCACACCAAAGAACAAACCGGACCTCTCCTTGCTCCTCATCAGCTGGCATCTCCAACCCCACTAGACCTTCAGTCCTCTCTGAAACCTGCTCTGAGAGGAATGAAGGTGTAGAATTAGGTGTGTCACAGCCAAGTGCTTCCGGGCACTCTGCTAGCAGTACACCCACGTCCGATTATAGCAGGCAAATGTCCCTGCCCCAGCTGCTGGACCGGCGAAAGAAGTTCACTCCCAGCCATCCACATGCCCAGCGGTTGAATGCTAGCTTGGCTAAATTGCTAGCACTTCAACTGCTGCCTTTTCAGTTGGTAGACTCGGCCCCCTTCCGTGAGTTTGTACAATGTGCGGTTCCTCAGTGGCAGGTCCCCAAACACCACTTTTTCTCACGGAAGGCAATTCCGGCTTTCTACCGGCATGTGGAAGGCAATGTCCTTGCCTCGCTGGACAGGGCAGTCAGCGGTAAGGTGCATATTACCGCTGACTCATGGTCCAGCAGGCATGGACAGGGATGTTACCTGTCTTTCACGGCCCATTGGGTCACTCTTCTGACTGCTGGGAAGGATGCAGGACAAGGTGCAGTAGTGTGCACCACGCCTCCAAAATGCTACTATTGGTTGTGACACACCTCTCTCCTCCACCCCCTCCTCTTCTTCTTCCTCCATGGCCTCTTCCAGTGCTCTGTCCTCAGAACCAGCGGTGCTCCGTAGGCGTTCCAGGGGCTACGCAAGTACGCAGGCAAAACGATGCCATGCCGTGCTTGCGCTGGTTTGTTTGGGGGACAGGAGCCACACTGGGGTGGATGTTTTGTCAGCTCTGCAGGGGCAGGCCAAGAGGTGGTTGACGCCACGCCAGCTTAAGCCAGGAATGGTGGTTTGCGACAATGCCACCAACCTCCTCTCCGCCCTCCGACAGGGACAACTGACCCATGTGCCCTGTGTAGCTCACGTCCTTAACCTGGTGGTGCAGCGGTTCTTGGGCAGGTACCCCGGCTTACAGGATGTCCTGAAGCAGGCCAGGAAAGTCTGTGTGCATTTCCGCCGATCATTTAAGGCCTGTGCTCGGCTGGCTGAGCTCCAAAAGGAGTTGAACCTGCCCAAGAACCGCCTTATATGTGACATGCCCACCAGGTGGAACTCAACGTTGGCCATGCTGCAGCGGCTGCACAAGCAGCAGAGGGCCATCAATGAGTACCTGTGCGACTACGGCACCAGGACAGGGTCAGGGGAGCTCGGTTTTTTCTCACCACGCCAGTGGGGCATGATCAGGGATGCATGCACTGTCCTGTCACCGTTTGAGGAGGCCACAAGGATGGTGAGCAGTGACAGTGCATGCATCAGTGACACTGTACCTCTTGTCCACCTCTTGGAGCATACGCTGCGTGGAATAATGGACAGGGCACTTGAGGCAGAACAGAGGCAGGAAGAGGAGGACTTCCTTGCCTCTCAAGGCCCCCTTTATCCAGACAGTGTTCCTGCTGTGCCACCCATCACACAGGAAGAGGATGAGGAGGAGGAAGAGGAGGAGGAGGATGATTGTGTCAGCATGGAGGTGGAGGCTGGCACTCAGCATCAGCAGCAGCAGTCTTATAGGGATGATTTACAGTCCCAAGAAACCCGTGGACTTGTACGTGGCTGGGAGGAGGTAGCTGTGGATCATGTTGTCCTTAGTGACCCAGAGGACTCCGGACCGAATGCCTCAGCTAACCTACGCTGCATGGCCTCCCTGATCCTGCAAAGCCTGCGGAAGGATCCTCGTATTCTTCGGATCAAGGAGAGGGACCATTACTGGCTGGCCACTCTCCTTGATCCATGGGACAAGGATAAGGTTGCCGACCTTATCTTGCCATCGCAGAGGGAGCAGAGGATGAGACATCTCCGGGAGGCCTTGCAGAAAGGTCTGTGCAACGCGTTCCCAGAGACTGGGAGGTTACAAACTCCTGGTCCTGGACAACGTGTTGCTGAGGCATCGGTCAGAAGGAGCGGTGGAGAAGGTGGCCGTCTGACTGATGCTTTCAGACAATTTTTTAGTCCGCAGCCCCAAGGTATGATCGGTTCCAGCAACCATCGCCAGTGTCTGATTTACATGGTGCAGGAATACCTAGGGGCAAGGTCAGACTTGGACACCTTTCCCACCGAAAATCCTCTGGCTTACTGGGTCTTGCGGATGGATCACTGGCCAGAGCTTGCACAGTATGCAATTGAGCTACTGGCCTGTCCTGCATCCAGCGTTCTTTCGGAACGCACCTTCAGTGCTGCTGGTGGCTTTGTTACCGATCACAGGGTGCGCCTGTCCACCGAATCAGTTGATCGACTGACCTTCATCAAGATGAATCAGTCTTGGATCACCCACAGCTACCAAGCACCTGAAGCTGATGTAACCGAATAATTTTTTTTTAAATATCACATCCCTTCAAGACTGCCTATGCTGATGCTGAGTGACTGTCCTGTTATGTTGATTGTCTATCCTCTTCCTCCTCCGCTGATATGTTGGAAGAACATTTCTGGTTCTGGGTGATGCCATCAGCCCAATTCTTCTGCTCCTGTTTAACAGGGGTGTTTAATTACAATTTTTGATGCAATGCTTTGCAGTAGGGCTAATTCCTGCAATAAAACTAAAGTATATGGGAGAGGTTGCAGTGTGGTGGCACCAGTGCCTAAGGCCCAATTTTTCTGCCCCTGTTTAACAGGGGTGTTTAATTAAAATTTTTGATGCAATGCTTTGCAGCAGGGCTAATTCCTGCAATAAAACTAGAGTATATGGGAGAGGTTGCAGTGTGGTGGCACCAGCGCCTAAGGCCCAATTTTTCTGCCCCTGTTTAACAGGGGCGTTTAATTAAAATTTTTGATGCAATGCTTTGCAGCAGGGCTAATTCCTGCAATAAAACTAGAGTATATGGGAGAGGTTGCAGTGTGGTGGCACCAGCATCAGTGCCTAAGGCCCAATTTTTCTGCCCCTGTTTAACAGGGACATGTAATTACAATTCTTGATATAATATTTCACAGAAGGGCCCGTTCCTGTGCCCACCCAGAGTAACTGTGAGGACTTATAGTGTTGTGGCACCAGCACCACAACCACCAAAGGTCAATTTTTCTACCACTGTTCAACAATGGCATGTAATTACAATTCTTGATATAATTGTTCACAGCAGGACGCTCCAGCGCCCACCAAGAGTCACTTTGAGGGCTTACAATGTTGTGGCAAAACCAACACCTTGTTCCGCCATTTCTGCAGACCATATAGGGCAGGCCCCTACTTTCAAACATCCAACTTACAAACATCTCCTACTTGCAAACGGAAGGAGACAACAGCAAGTGAGATGAAAAAAGATGGACGACAAAACAAATTATACAGGGGTGATAACCCTTCCCTATGTTTTCCAAAAAGCTTAACTGACTGGAGCTACACTTTAAAAATGTACCAGTTGAAAATTACAAACAGATTCAACTTAACACAACAAACCTACACAGTCCCTGTCTTGTTTGCACCGCCTGTATACTGCTGTTCTGAGTATATAGGGCCTGGGGGCCACACGCATTTCCTTTTTTTAATATGGGTACGGGGTTCCCCTTAATATGCGTACAAGACCCAAAGGGGGCTGGTAATGGGCAGGGAGGGCTACCCATGCCATTTTTCTCAATGATTTTCAACCATATTGCAGGAACCAGATATAACATTAAAACAGGCAGTTTTAAATGATGTTATTTCCGTTTAATGTCATTTTGTGCAGGGACTGTTCTAAACACGGGAAACACGTGGCACTTCACAGGCATACTACAGACAGCCCCCAGGCACGATATTTAAAGGAATATTTCACTTTTTTTTTTTCACTTTAATCGTCATTAAAATCAGTGCTCCTGACAAAACTGACATTTTTAAAAACATTTTAGGCATTGACCCATGTCCCCTGGGGCAGGAGCCAGGTCCCCAAACCCTTTTTAGGACAGCATCTTGCATATTAGCCATTAAAATTAGCACTTTTAATTTCGAACGTTCGAGTCCCATAGACGTCAATGGGGTTCTAAAGTTCATACGAATTTGGGGTCTGTTCGAAAGTTCTGGTGCGAACCGAACCGGGGGGTGTTCGGCTCATCCCTATTCAAAATAAGAAAGACACCGCCAAGTCATCATAGTCATTTGGGCTTCTAGTGAAAGACTGGGCTTGATTTGTTCAACGGTTAATTCATTTGTTTTACTTGCTGTCTACAGTATTTGTAGAATTCTTTGCTAGTACCAAAGTTTAAGGCAAAAATGCTTTTCCACTTTTTTCGTCATTGCCCATCATTCACATACATTGAGAAATCGAGAAAATACCATGGCCTGGAAAATTCTGATCTGTGTACTTATAGATGCATCAGTATTTTCTAAGTCTTTAATCCTTGCTCTTCCAAATGCCAATTTGCATCATATTTACTAAATGCTGGCTCTATCGTTGTCAATAATGTCACCATAAACTATGAAGTTAAATGTCTTTCCTGTTATCATAACTTTAGGTAACTTTAGTTTCCTTAATATATAGCTGAAGTCCCATGTTTTAACGTTATTTTACTTCATAGCGCTCTTAAAGAGGAACTGCAGTCAGATCTCATAATTTGTAATAAAAAAAATCTTTGCCATTTTGACACTTACCTCCAAACACTTTGCATATTGTTTCATATATACTGTGATTCTGTACTTGCCAAATATGCTGCAGAAAGCTCCCTCCACTGAGTCTGGCTGCAACCATTTTAACTGTGGGCAGCTGAAGCCAATGCCTGTTCACTTCCTGCATTTACACAGACTCACAGAGGCACACCTTCTGCTCTGCAGCACTCATTGGCCCTCGTATGACTCACCCCCCCTCCATTCATGGCAAACTCTCACGAGAGTGAGAGAGAGAGCTGTGCATGATGTCAACAGCCTTGACTAATTAGCAGACAAGAAACAGGAAGTGGGCTGTATAAGGTATTTACTGGCAGAAAAAAAAAATTACTATCCAAAGTTAAAATAACAAGGGCAGAAGATTTAATAGATGGAGAGTTGAAAAAAATGATTGAAGCCCGATTTAACCTCCCTAGCGGTATTTCCGAGTGTGGCTCGGGGTGAATTTTTAGTACCAAAAGCAGTAGCCACACTCGGGATCGCATTGCAGGATCCTGGGAAAGTTACTTACCTTGTCCCCAGGATCCTATGATGTCCTCCTGCTGTGTGTGCAAGCCATGTCTCCGCTCGATCTATCACAGTGTCGAGCTCCGTTCCCAGCGAGCGTTGCGACGCATGGAGACAGAGCACAGCGCCAAATTCAAAAAGTTAAAATCACAATACACATACAGTACATTGTAATCTTACAGATTACATTACTGTATCACATTATTTCACACCCTCTTTGTCCCTAGTGCTCTGTCCAGTGCCCTGCATGTAGTTTATTATTATATATACTTTTCTTTCTGCCTGGAAACTGGAGATTGTCCATAGCAACCAAAAAATGTCCCTTTACATCAAAAGTGGTTTTACACCAGCTAGAAAACAGCGATAATAAATTAGAATCACTTGCAGAATTGAGCAATAGTGATTTGTGGGGAAATTCGTCATCAAACACGGAAAGCGACTACATCGACAATTTTGCAAATTTTAATGTTTTTGTTTTGATTACATTATTGAATAATTTTTATTATTATAATATATGTTAGAAGGCCAGTATGGTGGCCTGAATTTATGGGAGGAGCCCGGAGGAGTAATTGATCAGCCCGTTCAGCTGTGTTCCTTATCAGCCAGTATGGTGGCCGGAATTTATGGGAGGAGCCCGGAGGGGTATTTAATCAGCCCATTCTGCTGTGTTCCTTGTCGGTTCCTGTCTGCAATAGTTGCTACATCACAGATCTAGGGCCGACTATTCGAGACCGTTCGATAGAGTGAGTGCAGTGTTCGTGAGTTCCGTCTTCATTGAAGTCCTGTCTTCGTCCTCGTGTTACAGTCTGTTTTTGCCGTCGTGAGCGTGTATTTGTCTGAGTCGCAATACTCGAAAACTTGCCGGTGTCGTGCAACGCATCTGGTCCGGCTGTCGCGGGTAGGGCTTCGGCTCCCATTTCTCATTTCATGTTATTTCATGTCACTAAACTGTGATGCGTTGAACTCACGAACCACTCACTGAAATGTCACCTTCGTATTTTTCCGATATTGTTTCACGCATCCGTTACCCCTAAACATGTGTGCTCCTTGCTTCTCGAAAGAAGTCGTGGTCACCCGTTCGTGACACCACATCGAGCATTTCATTTCACAAACCCGCTATACCGACCAAATCACTGGTCTCTACTAAAACGTCTGAATCGTTTGGATAATTTCGAAAATTCCCAATCAGATGTTCTAAGTTCTAATTAACCGGCTCATTTCAATCGTTTCAATCATTTCAATCATTTCATTTCATTTCATTTCATTCTTCTCGAAAGAAGTCGTGGTCACTCGTTCATGACACCACATCGAGCATTTCATTTTTAAACCTTCCGCATACCGACCAAATCACGGGTCTCTACGTCCGAATTGTTCGGATCATTTCGAAAATTCCCAAACAGACGTTCTAACTAACCGGAGAATTTCAATCATTTCAATCATTTCGATCATTTCAATCATTTCAATCATTTCAATCATTTTTGATCATTTCAATCATTTCATTTCATTTAATTAATTTCGGTCACGAGTCGCGCTCCGATTCGAATCTAGTCGCATCTCCGATGCACCGATTGGCTCCGGTGTGCCCCAGTTGTCGGCCTCATTTCAATGCATGCTCCAGAGACAGAATCATTTGCAGGTTCAGCCACGGTTTTCGATTCTTGTCTTTGTCATGGCATATCATTTCTGGTCACCTATCACGCCCCGTTATGAATCCAGTCGCATTATACCGATGCACCAATTCGCCTCGGTACGCCCAGTTGTTTGGCCTCATTTCTATACATGCTCCAGAGACGGATTCTTTACCGAATCGGTGGGCCAGTCGTTGATTCCGGTCTCTGTCATGGTGTGTCACTTATTACGCTCCGATTCGAATCCTGTCGCAGTTATATGCACCGATTCGTTCCGGTGTGCCCAGCTGCTTCGCCTCATTTCAGTACATGCTCCAGAGACAGGGTTCACCATTGATTCTTGAGCGCAGCCGTTGATCCCTGTCTTTGTCATGGGTATCATTTCGTTTCACCTATCACGCTCTGACACGAATAGTCACGCCTGTTCACTAATTCGTCTCGGCGTGCCCCAGGACAGGCCTCATTTCAGTACATGCTCCAGAGAACAGGGTCACTGTCGATTCTTGAGCGCAGCCGTTGATCCCTGTCTTTGTCATGGGTATCATTTTGTTTCACCTATCACGCTCCGACACAAATAGTCACGCCTATGCTCTAATTCGTCTCGGCGTGCCCCAGGACTGGCCTCATTTCAGTACATGCTCCAGAGAACAGGGTAACTGTCGATTCTTGAGCGCAGCCGTTGATCCAAGTCTTTGTCATGGGTATAATTTCGTTTCACCTATCACGCTCCGACACGAATAGTCACGCCTATGTTCTAATTCGTCTCAGCGTGCCCCAGGACTGGCCTCATTTCAGTACATGCTCCAGAGTCCGTTTCGTGCTCAGTCGCAAAGTTACGGCATGGCGATTCGGGCCTCTATCATCATTCACTCATTTCACTCATTTCACTGTCACCTCCTGCACCTCGGTTCAAACCCAGTTGTTTTACAAATTCGGGTTCTAGCCAAGGGGCCGTGCTCATTTGGCCTCATTTCACTAATTGCCTCATTTCAGTACATGCTCCAGAGTCCGACTCGCTGTCAGTTGCGCTGGCGACACGACCGAGCTGCGCCTCTGCCATGGCAGGTTCTCCTCAAAGGCAACATTTAGTTTATGTTTGTTCGTCTCATTTCATTTCATTTCCAAAAAAAAAAAAGGGAAAAGGAAAAAATAATAATAATAGAAAAGAGGAAAAAAAAAAAAGGGGGGAAAAGAAAAGAAAAGAAAAAAAAAATATATAGGGGAAAAAAAATATATATATATAGAAGAAAAAAGAAAAAAAAAAAAAGAAAAAAAAAAACATTTCATTTTGTTTGTTTATTTCATTTCATTTCATTTCATTTCATTTCAAAGCTCACCACTCCCATTGGAGTCACCATTTGGCCAGTTGTCTGTGACAGGTATGGAGTTCTCAACTGGTTTTGCCTTTGTGTTTACAGGTCAGTCGAGTCCAGTAGCACCCTCCATGCACTGATTCGTCTAGGCATGCCCCAGTTGTCTTGACCTCATTTCGTTCTGTGCTCCGCAGTTCAAACTCATCGTTAATCATAACATACCAATTCTTGTCTATATCACGGCAAACATTTCATTTATTTCATTTCACATACTCATCGCTTACCAAGTCAAATCCACTCAAACCAGCAACACATTAATCCGCCCCCGTCATTTCAGCCTTACGGGTATAACTCAACAATTCATATCATATGCACCGATTCGTTCCGGTGTGCCCAGCTGCTTCGCCTCATTTCAGTACATGCTCCAGAGACAGGGTTCACCGTTGATTCTTGAGCGCAGCCGTTGATCCCTGTCTTTGTCATGGGTATCATTTCGTTTCACCTATCACACTCTGACACGAATAGTCACGCCTGTGCACTAATTCGTCTCGGCGTGCCCCAGGACAGGCCTCATTTCAGTACATGCTCCAGAGAACAGGGTCACTGTCGATTCTTGAGTGCAGCTGTTGATCCCTGTCTTTGTCATGGGTATCATTTCGTTTCACCTATCACGCTCCGACACGAATAGTCACGCCTATGCTCTAATTCGTCTCGGCGTGCCCCAGGACTGGCCTCATTTCAGTACATGCTCCAGAGAACAGGGTAACTGTCGATTCTTGAGCGCAGCCGTTGATCCCTGTCTTTGTCATGGGTATAATTTCGTTTCACCTATAACGCTCCGACACGAATAGTCACGCCTATGTTCTAATTCGTCTCAGCGTGCCCCAGGACTGGCCTCATTTCAGTACATGCTCCAGAGTCCGTTTCGTGCTCAGTCGCAAAGTTACGGCATGGCGATTCGGGCCTCTATCATCATTCACTCATTTCTAGGGATGAGCTTCGTGTTCGAGTCGAACGTACGTTCGAGTCGAACGTACGTTCGACTCGAACATTGGCTGTTCGTCCGTTCGGCGAAATCCGAACTCTTGGTCCGTTCGCGTCAAAATTCGTGTGGCGCGCACGGCCCACAATGCACTGCGATGGCGCAGTGCATTGCTGGCTTGTGATTGGCCAAGCATGCACTGTGACCCCGCATGCTTGGCCAATCGCAGCGCCAGCAGCGAGGAGAGCCATGATTGGCCACAGGCAGGATGCCTGTGGCCAATCATAGCTCAGGCTGTGTAGTGCACGCCCCACACTATATAAGGCCGCCTTTGAGGCGGCCTCGTGTAGTGTGTTGGCATCTGAAGCAGTGGGTGTTCTGTGTACCTTCAACACAGTTACACACCAATCGTTTTTGGCTGATTTCCTATCTTGCTCTTGTTTAGTGGTTATTGTCTGTGCCCTGACCGCAGTATACACCACTATATTCACCTCACCTATATAGCTAGTGATCTAGCTTTAATAATAGAGCTTGCAGTCAGTAGTGTTAGGAGATAGTGCGTGCTGTCTGCGTGCTCTGTACCCAGTACATACCGCTATATCCACCTACATAGCTGTTCTCTATTTGAGCCCAATTGTCATCTGCAGGAGTTATTGGAAGTTGTGTGTGCTTCCAGCACAGCACAGTATACATCTGTATATACCCCTTTATCTCTGCTGTTTTCTGGTTATTGTCTGCGTGCCCTGACCGCAGTATACACCGTGATATTCACCTCACCTATATAGCTAGTGGTCCATCTTTAACAATAGAGCTTGCAGTCAGTAGTGTCAGGAGATAGTGCGTGCTGTCTGCGTGCTCTGTACCCAGTACATACCGCTATAATCCACCTACATAGCTGTTCTCTATTTGAGCCCAATTGCCATCTGCAGGAGTTATTGGAAGTTGTGTGTGCTTCCAGCACAGCACAGTATACATCTGTATATACCCCTTTATCTCTGCTGTTCTATAAAAAAGGCATCTGCAGGAGTTAGTGGGTGTTGTGTGCCTCCAGCACAATATAAACTACCCAAATACTGTTTTACCCAACTCCCTTCAGGCCATTACCATGTCTGGAAGGCCAGCAAGGAGAGGCAGACAGGCGCGAGCCGATAAAAGAGGGCAAGCAGGCTCTGTGTCTAGAGACAACAGTGCTGGTCGTGGACGCGGTGCATTGTCATCAGCACGTGGCCATGAGACATGCTTGTCCTTCTTTTCTGCAGCTGGACATGTTGAACCGCAACATGCCAACGACTTGGTAGAGTGGATGACCAAGCCCTCTTCATCCTCCTCATCCTCTCTCACCCAGTCTCAAGGTAGTAGCAAAGCAGCTGCCAACGCATCGTCTTCCCTCCTCTCAATGTCATCATCAGTGACTCCTTCCCTAGACCCACCATGTCCTCCTGAGGAGTCTCCTGAACTCTTTGAGCACAGTGTTGGGTACATGCTCCAGGAGGATGCCCAGTGTTTGGTGGGCTCTGATGAAGACACTCAGCTAGAGGAAGGCAGTAGCGTGAGCGCAAAGAGAGGGGATGCTCAAGAAGGACAGCAATCTGGCAGTCATGTTCCACAAGCTGCAGCATACTGCCAGGTTTGCTACAGCGATGAAGAGGGAGGGGATGATGAGGGCACTGACTCCACGTGGGTGCCTGGAAGGAGGGAGGAGGAGGAGGAGGAGGCACATGTCCAACGAGGCAGGATGCCCTCCGGGGGCCAGCTTAGGGGCAGCACACCGACTGAATCACACCGCAGAGCTCCGCCTGCGCAGAGCGCTTCCTCTGCGCGTTATTCTAAAAGTTCTTTGGTGTGGGCCTTTTTTGAGACGAGTGCATCAGATCACACCGCTGCTATTTGCAACATATGTCTCAAGCGTATCTCACGTGGCCAAAACATCAGCCGATTGGGCACCACATGCTTGACCAGACATATGTTGACCTGCCATGCAGCTCGTTGGCAAGCGTACCTCAAAGACCCACACCAAAGAACAAAGCGGACCTCTCCTTGCTCCTCATCAGCTGGCATCTCCAACCCCACTAGACCTTCAGTCCTCTCTGAAACCTGCTCTGAGAGGAATGAAGGTGTAGAATTAGGTGTGTCACAGCCAAGTGCTTCCGGGAACTCTGCTAGTGGTACATCCACGTCCGATTATAGCAGGCAAATGTCCCTGCCCCAGCTGCTGGACCGGCGGAAGAAGTTTACTCCCAGCCATCCACATGCCCAGCGGTTGAATGCTAGCTTGGCTAAATTGCTAGCACTTCAACTGCTGCCTTTTCAGTTGGTAGACTCGGCCCCCTTCCGTGAGTTTGTACAATGTGCGGTTCCTCAGTGGCAGGTCCCCAAACGCCACTTTTTCTCACGGAAGGCGATTCCGGCTCTCTACCGGCATGTGGAAGGCAATGTCCTTGCCTCGCTGGACAGGGCGGTCAGCGGTAAGGTGCATATTACCGCTGACTCATGGTCCAGCAGGCATGGACAGGGACGTTACCTGTCTTTCACGGCCCATTGGGTCACTCTTCTGGCTGCTGGGAAGGATGCAGGACAAGGTGCAGTAGTGTTGGAGGTTGTTCCGCCACCACGCCTCCAAAATGCTACTATTGGTTGTGACACACCTCTCTCCTCCACCCCCTCCTCTTCTTCTTCCTCCATGGCCTCTTCCAGTGCTCTGTCCTCAGAACCAGCGGTGCTCCGTAGGCGTTCCAGGGGCTACGCAAGTACGCAGGCAAAACGATGCCATGCCGTGCTTGCGCTGGTTTGTTTGGGGGACAGGAGCCACACTGGGGCGGATGTTTTGTCAGCTCTGCAGGGGCAGGCCGAAAGGTGGTTGACGCCACGCCAGCTTAAGCCAGGAATGGTGGTTTGCGACAATGGCACCAACCTCCTCTCCGCCCTCCGACAGGGACAACTGACCCATGTGCCCTGTGTAGCTCACGTCCTTAACCTGGTGGTGCAGCGGTTCTTGGGCAGGTACCCCGGCTTACAGGATGTCCTGAAGCAGGCCAGGAAAGTCTGTGTGCATTTCCGCCGATCATTTAATGCCTGTGCTCGGCTGGCTGAGCTCCAAAAGGAGTTGAACCTGCCCAAGAACCGCCTTATATGTGACATGCCCACCAGATGGAACTCAACATTGGCCATGCTGCAGCGGCTGCACACGCAGCAGAGGGCCATCAATGAGTACCTGTGCGACTACGGCACCAGGACAGGGTCAGGGGAGCTTGTTTTTTTCTCACCACGCCAGTGGGGCATGATCAGGGATGCATGCACTGTCCTGTCACCGTTTGAGGAGGCCACAAGGATGGTGAGCAGTGACAGTGCATGCATCAGTGACACCTCTTGGAGCATACGCTGCATGGAATAATGGACAGGGCACTTGAGGCAGAACAGAGGCAGGAAGAGGAGGACTTCCTTGCCTCTCAAGGCCCCCTTTATCCAGACAGTGTTCCTGCTGTGCCACCCATCACACAGGAAGAGGGTGAGGAGGAGGAAGAGGAGGAGGAGGATGATTGTGTCAGCATTGAGGTGGAGGCTGGTACTCAGCATCAGCATCAGCAGCAGCAGTCTTATAGGGATGATTTACAGTCCCAAGAAACACGTGGACTTGTACGTGGCTGGGAGGAGGTAGCTGCGGATCATGTTGTCCTTAGTGACCCAGAGGACTCCGGACCGAATGCCTCAGCTAACCTATGCTGCATGGCCTCCCTGATCCTGCAAAGCCTGCGGAAGGATCCTCGTATTCTTCGGATCAAGGAGAGGGACCATTACTGGCTGGCCACTCTCCTTGATCCACGGTACAAGGGTAAGGTTGCCGACCTTATCTTGCCATCGCAGAGGGAGCAGAGGATGAGACATCTCCGGGAGGCCTTGCAGAAAGCTCTGTGCAACGCGTTCCCAGAGACTGGGAGGTTACAAACTCCTGGTCCTGGACAACGTGTTGCTGAGGCATCGGTCAGAAGGAGCGGTGGAGAAGGTGGCCGTCTGACTGATGCTTTCAGACAATTTTTTAGTCCGCAGCCCCAAGGTATGATTGGTTCCAGCACCCATCGCCAGCGTCTAATTTACATGGTGCAGGAATACCTAGGGGCAAGGTCAGACTTGGACACCTTTCCCACCGAAAATCCTCTGGCTTACTGGGTCTTGAGGATGGATCACTGGCCAGAGCTTGCACAGTATGCAATTGAGCTACTGGCCTGTCCTGCATCCAGCGTTCTTTCGGAACGCACCTTCAGTGCTGCTGGTGGCTTTGTTACCGATCACAGGGTGCGCCTGTCCACCGAATCAGTTGATCGACTGACCTTCATGAAGATGAATCAGTCTTGGATCACCCACAGCTACCAAGCACCTGAAGCTGACGTAACCGAATAATTTTTTTTTGAAATACCACATCCCTTCAAGACTGCCTATGCTGATGCTGAGTGACTGTCCTGTTATGTTGATTGTCTATCCTCTTCCTCCTCCGCTGATATGTTGGAAGAACATTTTTGGTTCTGGGTGATGCCAGCAGCCCAATTTTTCTGCGCCTGTTTAACAGGGGCGTTTAAGTACAATTTTTGATGCAATGCTTTGCAGCAGGGCTAATTCCTGCAATAAAACTAGAGTATATGGCAGAGGTTGCAGTGTGATGGCACCAGCACCAGTGCCTAAGGCCCAATTTTTCTGCCCCTGTTTAACAGGGGCGTTTAAGTACAATTTTTGATGCAATGCTTTGCAGCAGGGCTAATTCCTGCAATAAAACTAGAGTATATGGCAGAGGTTGCAGTGTGATGGCACCAGTGCCTAAGGCCCAATTTTTCTGCCCCTGTTTAACAGGGACATGTAATTACAATTCTTGATATAATATTTCACAGGAGGGCCCCTTCCTTTGCCCACCCAGAGTAACGGTGAGGACTTATAGTGTTGTGGCACCAGCACCACAACCACCAAAGGTCAATTTTTCTACCACTGTTCAGCAATGGCATGTAATTACAATTCTTGATATAATCGTTCACAGCAGGGCGCTCCAGCGCCCACCAAGAGTCACTTTGAGGGCTTACAATGTTGTGGCAAAACCAACACCTTGTTCCGCCATTTCTGCAGAGCATATAGGGCAGGCCCCTACTTTCAAACATCCAACTTACAAACATCTCCTACTTGCAAACGCAAGGAGACAGCAGCAAGTGAGATGAAAAAAGATGGACGACAAAACAAATTATACAGGGGTGATAACCCTTTCCTATGTTTTCCAAAAAGCTTAAAAATAGTTTTTTTGACTGGAGCTACACTTTAAAAATGTACCAGTTGAAAATTACAAACAGATTCAACTTACCACAACAAACCTACACAGTCCCTGTCTTGTTTGCACCGCCTGTATACTGCTGTTCTGAGTATATAGGGCCTGGGGGCCACACGCATTTCCTTTTTTTAATATGGGTACAGGGTTCCCCTTAATATGCGTACAAGACCCAAATAGGCTGGTAATGGGCAGGGAGGGCTACCCATGCCATTTTTCTGAATGATTTTCAACCATATTGCAGGAACCAGATATAACATTAAAACTGCAAGCAGTTTTAAATGGTGTTATTTCCGTTTAATGTCATTTTGTGCAGGGACAGTTCTAAACACGGGAATCACGTGGCACTTCCCAGGCATACTACAGACACCCCCCAGGCACCATATTTAAAGGAATATTTCACTTTTTTTTTTCACTTTAATCGTCATTAAAATCAGTGCTCCCGCCAAAACGGCCGTTTTTAAAACTTTTTTTTGCATTGACCCATGTCCCCTGAGGCAGGAGTCAGGTCCCCAAACCCTTTTTAGGACAATATCTTGCATATTAGCCGTTAAAATTAGCACTTTCCATTTCGAACGTTCGAGTCCCATAGACTTCAATGGGGTTCTAACGTTCGTAACGAACGTGGGGTCCGTTCGAAAGTTCTGGTGCGAACCGAACCGGGGGGTGTTCGGCTCATCCCTACTCATTTCACTATCACCTCCTGCACCTCGGTTCAAACCCAGTTGTTTTACAAATTCGAGTTCTAGCCAAGGGGCCGTGCTCATTTGGCCTCATTTCACTAATTGCCTCATTTCAGTACATGCTCCAGAGTCCGGCTCGCTGTCAGTTGCGCTGGCGACACGACCGAGCTGCGCCTCTGCCATGGCAGGTTGTCATCAAAGGCAACATTTAGTTTATGTTTGTTCGTCTCATTTCATTTCATTTCATTTCATTTCCAAAAAAAAAAAGGGAAAAGGAAAAAATAATAATAATAGAAAAGAGGAAAAAAAAAAAAGGGGAAAAAGAAAAGAAAAGAAAAAAAAAATATATAGGAAAAAAAAAATATATATATAGAAGAAAAAAGAAAAAATAAAAAAAATAAAAAAAAAACATTTCATTTTGTTTGTTTATTTCATTTCATTTCATTTCGTTTCATTTCAAAGCTCACCACTCCCATTGGAGTCACCATTTGGCCAGTTGTCTGTCTATGACAGGTATGGAGTTCTCAACTGGTTTTGCCTTTGTGTTTACAGGTCAGTCGAGTCCAGTAGCACCCTCCATGCACTGATTCGTCTAGGCATGCCCCAGTTGTCTTGACCTCATTTCGTTCTGTGCTCCGCAGTTCAAACTCATCGTTAATCATAACATACCAATTCTTGTCTATATCACGGCAAACATTTCATTTATTTCATTTCACATACTCATCGCTTACCAAGTCGAATCCACTCAAACCAGCAACGCATTAATCCGCCCCCGTCATTTCAGCCTTACGGGTATAACTCAACAATTCATATCGGATTCATTTCATGTACTCCACGATCGTTTGTGTCAGATTCATCACATAACCAATTCATAGGATTCATTTTACACCTACATCCGATTCATATCGGATTTATTTTGCACGCATCCAAGTACAACTTTGTGCAAGCTTGTTGCTAGCACGCATCCAATCACAAACGTCCTGCAGTCACCGCAAGCACATCTAGGCATAACTCCCTGCAATCGTGGCAGACTCACATCCAAGCATAAACTTCTTGCAATCGTTTCAAGCACGCATCCAAGCATAGACTTCTTGCAATGGTTGCTAGCACACATCCTAGCATAAACTTTGCAGTTGTCGCTAGCAAGCCCCAGGCACAAACGTAGTACTATCCTTGCTGGCAGGCAGTTCTGGCTGGCTCAGTGCATTGCTGGGTAAGGCCTGGATACTTTCCTAGCGTACGTAGTATAACGGGGTGCTATGTTGTAGGTAGGTTGATCCAGGGAGAAATCTGATTGCCGCTCGAGGTGTCAGGAAGGAATTTTTTCCTCTGCTGTAGCTAATTAGAGCATGCTCTGCGGGGGTTTTTTGCCTTCCTCTGGATCAGCTGTGGGGATAGCATTGGGTGTGTCGGGTTGTGCAATGTTGTTTGTCTAAATTGTTGATTTTGTCGTGGGCTGGGTGGACTTTTGTCTTTTCAACCTAGCTAACTACGCATCCTAGCATAACTTCTTGCAATCGTAGCAAGCACGCATCTTGGCATAACTTATTCAGTCTTTGCAGGTCATACTGCTCACAGCCCTGTGTCCGGACGTCCGCGACACCACCGAGTCCAGCCACCACAAACACATCTCCAGTGACGTTAACTCCCTTGCTATCATTGTGAGCACACATTTAAGCGCAACACTTGCTATCACGGCTAGGCGCGCAACTTAGCATAACTTGTGATCATTGCAAGCACTTTTGTTGGCACTCAGCCACACATCATTTTCAGCAGTACTCATTTGGCCACTTGGCCCCAGTGACATTTTTCATACGCCACTCGCCATTCCTGACGCTCATTCCTCCCGTTGGGCAGTTGAGTTCAGCTTCCGTTCTACACCAGAGGTCGAGTTGCCACACGCAGCTGGCTTCTTCTCATAACACTGTCAGGCTATATCTAGCCAGCATCCGACATTTCTATCCTTACAGGACCCCGGTGAGCCGTCTGTTGATGGCCCATACAGTAAGATCCCCTCTAACTGGTATCCAGAAACATCTGCCCGTAGCTAACGCTAGACGCTTGCCCATCACAACTGCCATCTTTAGGGACATGTAGAACATCCTCGCACGCCAGTTTCCCCCTTGACAAGCTGACCCTATCAGGTCAGTTTTTCAAACACTTCACCCACACACAGGGGTATACCTAGAAGCAGCTTCAGTCTGTTTCGAGTATGCTCAGTTCTGCAATATAGTCATTCCCCAGGGTTGATCTTTATGTCATGCATCCTCGTCTTCCCCTCCCAGATTCAGGGCCCCCTGTCAGACCCTTAATCTGGATGCCACGGATCTTTCAATATCAGAGGTTCCGTACTACGTAGATCGGTATATCATGTTCATACCGTCTATCTCGCCCCTATCACCCCAGCTAGTGACAGATGTAGCTACCATCACAGGCTTCGCTGCAATTTTTGCCCACCATCAGGCAACCAGCAGAGATTATTGCAAAGATAGGTCTAAATCCCTAGCAGTCATGTCCTTCCTGTGTAGGCTGGTACAGCTGTCGTTATAAATTCAGTTTAAAGTTGACTATACATTGTTCCTGGCCTAGAGCAATCTCGTAGCAGATGTGCTGACGTATTTGACTGGAGCCGATCCAGTGTCAGCCATTGTCCTTGGTCGGTCTCACCTAAACCCCGGTTTAGTACAATATCTACAAACAGCGACCAAGCTCGTAAACGTCTCACTTTCTCGCAACATGCTCAACCTACCAGACGGCCTGGAGGGCCTTCAGAAATTCCGGACACACTACTCCTGTGAAACTTCCAACATCAGGCAGTTACTGGCCTTTCCCTCATACTGTCATACCCAGCTGCCTATCCCATAACACTGTTCGGCTATACCTAGCCGGCAGGCAACATTTCTTGTCCTTGCCGGACCCCGCAAACCTTCTTTATTCATGTCCCACGCTGGTTGAACCGTGCTTCGTGAAGTCCAGGAAATCCAACCGATGGTCGGTGACAAATGCTTACCCGAACGGGTGACATCCTTAAGGGTATACCGACCATCCTGACTATCCCTTCGTTTGGTCTCTCCCCTAGCATGGTCCTACAAGCAGCCAGGTGTTGGCCTACTACAGGTTCCTGTGACCTGGAAAGTTCACCTGCGGTAATCCAGCAGGCCGAGAGCTATGTAGACGCTACTTAGCCTGATACAAAGATCACTTCGTACTTCACCTAGCGGTTTCAAAGAGCAGCAAGTAAGCTCCAGCGTAGACATCCACTTTACAGAATCGGTAATAGCGGGTCCCCAGACAATGTCATTGAATAGCTAGGCAGGTAGGAGTCTGCCTGCTTCACCCAGTACAGCCACAATTCTCAGGTGGAAATGGCTCAGGCATCTATTAAACTCACTCAGTGATCAAACTCAATCAATAAAGAGCAATTCCCTACCAGAATGTTTTTGCCCCCTTATTTTGGTATACCGTACGTTAGACCAAGGCACACTTTCAGGTCTATTTCAAGTGGTAAGTTTATGATAACCCTGTTTGTCATCCTTATCCATACCGGACATAGGGCTCTGAACCATAAGTTAGAAGGCCAGTATGGTGGCCTGAATTTATGGGAGGAACCCGGAGGAGTTATTGATCAGCCCGTTCAGCTGTGTTCCTTATCAGCCAGTATGGTGGCCTGAATTTATGGGAGGAGCCCGGAGGGGTATTTAATCAGCCCATTCTGCTGTGTTCCTTGTCGGTTCCTGTGTGCAATACCCACCCTCCCATCCCCTTTTTAGGGCATTTCTCAAGGCATCATACTCCTCACAGAGTACTCATTTCACTTCATTTCATGTTCATTTCATTTAATCCTCATTTCTTATCTAGGGTATGCCCCCTTATTTTAGTATACCGTACGTTAGACCAAGGCACACTTTCAGGTCTATTTCAAGTGGTAAGTTTATATTAACCCTGTTTGTCATCCTTATCCATACCGGACATAGGGCTCTGAACCATAAATTATTATTTGTTATAATTATTTATAGTTATTTATTATAATTTATGATTTCGTGTTTCAAATTGTATCATAACCGAGCTGTCTACTAGACTCTTGTTTGGACAGATTTAAGTGAGTTATTCCTAAGAATTACATGCCTACAATATAAAATGCCAAATTTCCACGCAAAAAAATGTACCGCTTTGAGCATCAAAAATCTGACATAATCATACCGCCAGGGAAGTTAAGGTCCTCTAAATTTTCAGCTAAGAACATAGTGTCATCAGCATATAGAAGTGTAGCGCTACCCTCGTAAGGGCCGCTGATAGAATCTGTACCCCACAGGTTGCCCCGACTCTGACACCCTGGGTTCAGTCATTTTTACCAACTGTTACCAATAACAAGAGACTTGCACAATATCAATGAAACTGTTTAAATTTGTTATATAAATTTGTTAAACTGTAATAAAAGGGACACATGAAAGTGTAAAACACTGTAGATTATAGAGGTATTCTTATCTGAACAATATAACACTGTAAGAATATTACAATAAAAAAGGAAGTACACAGTATGATCCAAATTTAGTCAAACCCTTATACGTTCACAGAGACCTATGTGAACAGGTCAGCAGAAGTGTAGGGAACTGATAATTTATTTTCTATGTCAGACTCACTCACTTCTGTCTCCTCGACCCACAGGCTAATAACATCAATAGAATATAGCCGAACACTATGCAAAATAATGTATCTAAAGTGGCTGTCTCCTTTAAATAGAGTTCCAGAGGTTGAAAGTAGACCTTTTTGTGCTAAATAACTTTAGTCACTTGAGCAAATAAAGAGAGGATCTAAATGTTGAAATGTTACTCCTTAGAATCCAGTAGTCTTCAGCTAGCCTTGCTGTGTTATGAATAAAGTAATCCTGGATGGTAGGATACAGCAAAGTTGGCTGATCTATGAGGTATCTGTATTTCATTTCAAACTTTTCCTATATGGCTTTGATAATGTTGTATCCAATAGGATTGCTGTTAATAAAAATGTGAATAGGATAGATGTGTTCATAGAGTGTAAAGGCTGACTTCAGTGGCACCACAAGTACCAGAAAGCTGAATTAGGTAGAAGATATCTATATGGAGTATTCTAATGAATCTATATGGGCAAAATCCCGCTAACCCCACTGGATACAGAAGCAGCTGGCAGTGATGCAGGTGATGGTGAAGAAGGCTCTTTCAGGAACCCTCGTGATTCCTGACTCTGGGAATGGTGTCTGACCCCGTCACAACATGCTGTGGCCTACTTGGATCTGAAGTGTAGGCATCGCTGGAAGATCTGGAACAGTCTCTGGACCGCTGTAATAGAGAAGTAATGCTGTCCGCAGAGGTCCCTCTGACTGCAGCTATACGACTCTCCGCTGTGCAGGCCACAAATCAGCATCAATTCACACTGACACAGAGCTCCTGCTGGCAGAATCCAAGGCGGTGTCCCAAGAGAGCAATGAAGGCCACGGCCAGACCTATTATATCCTCTCCCAGAAGTCTGTTCAGTTTTCTCAGCATTCTGGTAGTGGTAGTTCAAACCAGTCCTGCTGAAATTGAAACCTCAGCATTCTGAACTACACATCCCACGATGCTTTGCTCTAAGTTCAGTCTGAACAAAAATCAACACATTGAGTCCAAGCCAACACTAGAGGGAGACAACCCCACATTAACTAACACCGTACACTGTCTCTGAATTGCAGACATATTAGCCAGCTCCTGGCTACAGAAGGTTTATGATTTTTCTTTCACCAATTTCAATAACTTTGTCCTCTTCCTCTATGTGTATTTTTAGTTCTGTTTTGTATGTTTGCAATAATACTTTTTTTTTTAGAAAGCTGTTAAGACCTTGTAAGCTGCATGAAAGCACTAGCATTAGAATCCTTTACACAATGTAATCATTCCTACAAGACACACCAGATCACTCCAACCACGTGATAAGATGAATGATTGGTGAGAAAGTAAATGCAGGCTTCAGTCAACACACTGCCTTAGGTACAGTTACTGAAAAGGATGCAATAAACAACTGACGTGTCTATTCTGTCAACCACCTGTGTCTAATTACTTACACAAACATTGCTTGATATTGACAGTGTTTACAATTGGAGTTTGGCAATCCAAAACCTTCAGAATTGTTATATAAAATGTGCAATAATCGTGCCCTTCAGATTAAGCACAGATAAGCAACATGGTTGTCAGGTATTGCAAATTGCTGAAATAAAATAAAAAATAAAAAAAACAGTCAAACATCATTCGTTAATCAGTTCATTCCTTTCTTTACATGAACACTGAAGACATTCATTTTTTGATATACCGTACTTCTCCCTCCATGGAGCATATCTGAGCCAGGATTGCATAGCATGCACTGGACTCCACCAGCTCAGCACCTGTCACCTCTGCCCAGTGACACCGCTACAGCTTATTGACTCTTTGCTCCAACATCGTATGCACCACTTCGTTGGGTACTGTAGTTTCTCCCAGGTAGCTCTGTACTGTTCTCTATCTCTGCTTTGATTCCTTGAGACCTTGCACAATATTCCGTGAGTCCCAGACCAGGTCCCTAGAAGACCCTGTACCATAATCAGACCCAAATTGGGGTACCAATCACTAGGGAAGAAACCCTAGCATAATACCAGGGTCTTCCATCACCTATACCAAGTCGGCTCGGCTTCCTGGCTGGCTGGCGTATTGCACTTAGACACTTGTACTGTAGTCACTGGCAAAGACAACCCAACCCCCCAAGGGTTAACTTGACTGCTCGTAGGACACCTGTACTGTATCTTCTCCATGTAATGTCTCTGCCCTTACTGTGACCATGTGAAGTGATACTCCATGCATGCACCCCTTTGTGTGTGTCCTTAAATAACTTCAGACCAGAGAAAAATCAGTTTACAACAAGAACTCATTTTACTGCAGGCACTTCTTTTGTTACTGCCAAATCTTACAGCTTTATTCCAATAGATATGCTTTCAGCTCCTAATACATAGTCATCTCTCTGATGCCACCTGTACATTTGCCCAATAGTTGATCATACCTTTAGTATTTAAAATGTTTATTCTGGTTGAGCATAATGTCCTTGTACTTGAACCCTGATCAGATTACCCCCTAGGGTGTGTGTGCATAGGACAAAAATCAATTACATGGTAGCACAGTCCCCCTCTCTTGTTTCTATACACGGAGCGAGCCCTGGCAGATATCCCCTGATATTTATGGCCAATAGGGGGCAGCATGAACATCGGGAAGAGAGCATGCTCACAAAATGTAACTCTCTCCTGACTAGAGGGCACCAACCCCAGTATAGACACATCATATAGTGCAGACAGTTGAAAAACATATGACATATCCTACTGTCAACTGCAGTCTCGTCATCGCTGTTTGACAAACATTGCATTCTGTTTTGATCATTTCAGTTGACATGCTTATATTTGTGCGCAACAGAGAAATAAACAACCTATAAAAAAAACATGACATAAAGTTAGGAAACGACAAGGTGACGTAACATTTACACACACAATGTAAGCACCCATCTAGTCCTGGTTTCAAGATGGACACTAGTATCCCCGATAAATACAGGTTGTCAACACACAAAAGATGCATTAATATGGTCTAATATTAATGGCAGGAGAATTGTGTCTTGTATACGTTTGCTTCAAGTCTATCCCATAACTGGCCTTAACAGCAAAGAGCACATGGAAGGGTGACGCATGTCCAACAAAAACAAAGAAAACTCCCAGGTCAACTTACCAACCAGCCTGCAACAAACTGAATTGTCCTGTCTAATAGTTCACAATAAAAACAGGGGTTTAGTTTGCACACATTTGCAATTACATGTGCAAGTGGCAGAGGCCTGCGACAAGGCACCCCAGTATTATCTGCAGTCTTGACTCTATACTGACTCTATAAATCTGCCTTGGCAAACCTGCCCTCAATCCATTACTATATAAAGTATCTCACCAAAGTGAGTACACTCCTCACATTTTTGTAAATATTTTATTATATCTTTTCATGTGACAACACTGAAATGACACTTTGCTACAATGTAAAGTAGTGAGTGTGCAGCTTGTATAACAGTGTAAATTTGCTGCCCCTCAAAATAACTCAACACACAGCCATTAATGTCTAAACCACTGGCAAAAAAAGTGAGTACACCCCTAAGTGAAAATGTCCAATTTGGGCCCAATTAGCCTTTTTCCCTGCCCTGTGTCAGGTGACTCGTTAGTGTTACAAGATCTCAGGTGTGAATGGGGAGAAGGTGTGTTAAATTTGGTGTTATTGCTCTCACTCTCTCAACTACAAAATCAGCAATGTTATCTGTTTAAAATAGTTAACTAGTTATTCATCTACATACCGTATACTCTTGTAGAGGCATATAATTCATAAACAAAATAGATAGATTGTATCTACTGCATCAGAGATTGAAGAGGCACCACCCAATTAAGGTGTGCACCTCAAAGCTCAAAACTAAGGTGTTGGTAAATTACATTATTTACTAGCCCGTTCTCTCGCTCTCCATCCTGAAACATCCCCAGAAGAAGTGTGTGTGTGGGGGGGGCGGGGGGGGGGGGGTGGGAGAAAAACTAGCAGCACTGCAGGGCAGCCAACATGGGGAAAGCCAAGGCATGCCATAGGGGGCATCCGGCACCACATGTAGTGATTAGGGTGTGCCCAGGAACACCTGACACACCCCTTGCGCATGCCTATGATAGTGATAAACACATATTGAGATTTTATCTAAAGGATTGTTTACCCAAATCTATATACCTAAAATTAGATATACTGAATATTAGAATGTCGAATTTAGTAGAGTGCTGAAGGCGGTTCTTTACTTACAGTAGTTTTTATTTCAGCCAGCGGGCTAAATGAAAAAAACAGGTTCCTCCATCCACACAAATATGGTAGATGTAGGAATCCCCACCCATGGGGATATTGGAGATCCTAGCAGTGGCATTCAGAACTGTCAGAATAGACCAATCAGTGGTTGCAGCCACTGATTAACAAAAGTTTTCCAACTTGTGCGTTCGACAGAATTCGATCTAACAACTGACTTCTGTTAAACGGGGCCATCCATACACTCATTGAAATTTAGGTGGTCCCTGCTGAACCAGGCCACATTTCGATCTGTTTAACTTCAGTAAGCAACATGTTGATGTTCAATAAGTTCTAATTATGTAATTATGTTTACTGTAATTATTATGGTTTGTAAATGAATTCAAAACACAGCTGGATTACATTTTTTGTATTACAAGGACGTTGTGACTTTTGGCTCAGACTGTTTAACGAAAAACCTAACTACAGCCAAAACGTTATATTCAGTTTTGGATATGGTAGAGAGGGGTTAGAACAGCTGTCAGGTTTTAGAACTGAAATCCAGGCAAACAACCATATACACAGATGAAGTACACATTTAGAAGCTGTTTTACCTAACCTTTTTTTTCTGTCCATGTATATTTGAGATTTTCACAGGTCTTTCATGCAGTTCTTTCTTTACCTTTTCACTGTTGTAGTTTATTACTGCATAAAGGTGCTATCTGAAGCTGCTGCCTTGTGGTGCTGAACTGGTTAACAGCTGTGTTAGTGAGTGTAGGGCACTGTTGAGTCAGGCAACACTGCACTGTGGGAACTGTAGTCCAGAGGAGAAAGACCGTGTAATTGAGATCTTTTGAAACTGCATTTCCCAGAGGGAGTTTGCCAAGAGGAGGGGAAAGAGTTGCATTTTCTCAAGCTGTACAGGACACAGCTTCCTCTTGCCATGAGGAAGTATGGTGATTGAACATAGCTGTCCAGTGTGCACCATCACTGCAGCATGTCAGAGGCCTGAGCGGGATTAGGAGTGCTGAATTAGGAAATGCCAACAGCCAGAATCACCTGGGTACAGAGCAGAGAGTGGACTAATCGCTGTGTGTGGAGTGGTGAGTTGCTGATCTGGGCATTTACTATCTGCTGCTAAAGAGTGAGACTGAGCTCTCTCTAGGAACTGACCATACAGTCATCTAGTAGCCTTATTGCTGCCTGCAGACTTGATTCTTATGTCCACCAGCAGTATGACTAAGCCCCAATGCCACAATTGGGCGGCGCAGTGTTGTAGTGGGATAGGGACAATTGTAGACACACACCCACACTCATTTAGAATAGACTGGTGTCTTTATTCAACCTTACTAACTATGTAACTATGTAATGCTAGCTGGCTAAAGAGTTAGGACTATTACTGTCTCTTTGTAGCTGCTACACACAGACCTTTACCTATTGCTTATGTAGCACTGACTCCCAAAGGAGCGGCTGGTTTTAATGGGTTTACCGTTACCTTCTTCTGCTCGCTCCTCGTGTCTAGGGGTTTCCCGTGGTAGATGGCCCAGAAACTTTAGCGACTGATGACAGATCCGCTTAAAGGGATTTTTATTTGCAAAAATGTAGTTAACAACAGTCTCTCAGTATAGGATCAAAGGGTTAGATGAAAAGTCCAGGTACTCTTAGTATCAAAGTCAGTAATAAAGAACTTTCCTACTTTGAATAAATCCAGAGAATAGCCATTCACAGCTGGATGTTCACTCTAGTTAGATAGTCCCTCTCTCACAAGGCCTAGCAGCCAACAGGGCGTTTGAGTCAAGAACAAGTCCCTGCCACAGGCTTTGTTGTAGAACATGAACAAGGAAACTAGAAAACTCGTAGAACACTCGTGTGGTACCAGTATCTTGCAACCGGTTTGGCGATACCGCGTGAGATTGGATTCACTTAGGTCCTTCAGCTTTACCAGGCTCTTGCTAAGAAGCCAACCCTTGCGTGGCCTTCTTCTGAAGAGTCCTTCCCTGGATAACTACAAAGTTGCTGGGCCTCTCCACACAATAAGCTACACTTATGCTAAGAGTTACCTCTCCGGGCACATTGCACCATAGCCTAGAAATTCTTCTAGCGTGCACTCTAGATTAGGTATAGTATTATTATTCATATTGCTGTTAAAGGATAAGTTCACCTTTAGAAACATGTTGCATGTTCCACCTATTTTTATAGTGGAACATGTAATATGGTCCTGCTCCTGCAGCCTTTCCTCTATCCCCCTTTTAATTGTGACAGAGGGCTACGGATCTTCTCCCCGCACCCACAGTCACAATTTGAAAAGAATGCGGCCATGTGGGTAGAGCACAAAGTTCTGTGAATGACTGGACTACAATTATGGACATCCTTTGTGATTTACGGCTTGTAGGGATGAACCAAACACCCCCCCTCCCCAGTTCGGTTCGCACCAGAACATGTGAACGGACAATAAATTTGTGCGAACATGAGAACACAGTTAACCACTTGCCTACTGGGCACTTAAAGTGGTTGTAAACCCTTACAACACACTTTGACCTACAGGTAAGCCTAGATTAAGGCTTACCTGTAGGTCCAAGAAATATCTCCTAAACCTATATGGTTTAGGAGATATTTGCCCGAAGACAGGCACAGCTGTCTATGGCGCATGCGTCGTAGATAGCGGCGCGCAGGCGCATTGAGCGCGGCATTTTCAACGACGGAGCTGCCGCGCGTGTCGGCTCCCGTGCGCATGCGCGGGAGTGACGTCATCGCGGCTTCGCCGAATGACAGCGGTGGAGCTGCGAGACCCCACTGAGAAGATGAATGCGCCGGACTACAGGGGACAGCGGTGACTTCACTGGCTCCTGTGTCAGGTAAGTGACACATAATGGACTACTATGCGATGCATAGTGGTCCATTATGCTTTGCCTTTGCAGGGAATGAAAGAGGAAGTAAACTCATCAGGGTTTACTTCCTCTTTAAACACCCCTCCTGCCCAGACCAATTTTCAGCTTTTGGTGCTCTCACACTTTGAATGACAATTACTCAGTCATGCAACACTGTACCCAAATTAATTTTTTGTCCTTTTTTTCCCACAAATAGAGCTTTCTTTTGGTGGTATTTGATCACCTCTGGGTTTTTTATTTTTTGCGTTATAAATGAAAAAAGACGGATTTTTTAAAAAAAAAACACATTTTTCTTTGTTTCTGTGATAAAATTTTGCAAATTATTAATTTTTCTTCATAAATTTTGGGCACAATTTATACTGCTACATATCTTTGGTAAAAATAACCCAAATTAGTGGATATTATTTGGTCTTTGTGAAAGTTAGAGAGTCTACAAGCTATGGTGCGAATCATACAAAATTGATCACATCTGATGTACTGGTGGTCTCAATTCTTGTGACCCGAAAAAGCCAGGAAAGTACAAATACCCCCCAAATGACCCCTTTTTTGAAAGTAGACATTCCAAGGTATTTAGTAAGAGGCATGGTGAGGTTTTTGATGTTGTCATTTTTCCCCACAATTCTTTGCAAAATGAAGATTTTTAATTTTTAAAAAATTTTTTCCACAAAATTGTCATTGGAATAGGTTACTTCTCTCACATGGCATGTGTATACCACAAATGACACCCCAAAATAAATTCTCCTCCTTTTTCACAGCCTGGCCACTTAGAGAGGCCCAACATGCAGGGATCACCTTCATGTGTTCTAGGAGCATATTTGGCACTGATGACACGTGGCACTGGTGTGGCACCGATGACAGATGGCACTTATATGTGGCCCTGGGGACAGATGGCACTAGGGACAAATGGCACTGGGGACAAATGGCACTGACAACAGGTGGCACTGACAACAGGTGGCACTGGGGAGAGATGGCACTGACAACAGGTGACACTGGGGAGAGATGGCACTAACAGGTGGCATTGGGGACAGGTGGCAGTTTATTTTACTTTTTTTTTTACTTACGGCAGCTGCAGCCGTTCATCTCTCCCTCCTCACATGCTGTCTGTTTGAGGATGGAGAGCGGTGCTGAGAGATGATCTCATATGTTTACATATGAGATCATCTCTCATTGGACACGCCGATCGCACTGTAAACGGCTGCTGTGATTGGCCGTTTACAGCGATCTGTGACTGGCTGTGTCCGAGGGACGCGGCTAGCACAGAACTTCCCCAATGCGCGCTCTCAGGAGCGCGCATTGTGGAAGTAAATAGGAGGACGTCCAGGGACGCCCTCCCGGCAGGTAACGTCCGCACTGTAGCAGTTTTTCGGCTATAGCACGGGCAGGAAGTGGTTAAAGTCTATGGGACACGAATATGAAAAATCAAAAGTGTTCATTTTAAAGGCTTATATGCAAGTTATTGCCATAAAAAGTATTTGGGTACCCAAGTGCTGCCCAAGGAGACATGAGGATTTTTCAGGAGCAGTGATTTTAATAATGCTTAAAGTGAAGCAATAAAAATGAAATATTCCTTTAAATATTGTGCCTGGGGGTCCCCTTAGTCTTCCTGTAAATTAGCACATCTTCCCCATGTTTATAACAGTACCACAGAAAAAATACACTTCTAAAGGAAAAAATGTCATTTAAAATTGCTCACGGCTTTAATGTATTGCCGGATCCCGGCAATATACATATATTTTTTTTTAAAAAAACAGCATGAATCCCCCATCCCCCCAGTCCATACCAGGCCCTTTGGGTCTGGTATGGATATTAAGGGGACTCCACACCAATTTTTTTTTTTAAAGGGCGTGGGGGTCCCCCCCAAATCTATACCAGGCCCTTCAGGTCTGGTATGGATTTTAAGGGGAACCTCGCGCCAAAATAAAAAGAATGGCATGGAGGTCCCCCCAAAAATCCATAACAGACCTGAGCATGCATCCTGACAGGCTGCAGGAAGAGGGGGGGAGGACGAGAGAGCACCCCCCTCCTGACCCGTACCAGGCCACATGCCCTCAATATGGGGAGGGTGTTTTGGGGTGCCCCCAAGACACTTGTCCCCATATGGATGGGGACAAGGGCCTCATCCCCACAACCCTTGCCCGTTGGTTGTGGGGGTATGCGGGTGGGGGGGCTTGTCAGAATCTGTAAGCCCCCTTTAACAAGGGAATATGTGCCCAAAGTGGTAGTCACGGCGCTCACCTACTATTAGTTGTACATAATGTAGGCTCATCTGCTATTAATTTACACTTTGTTTAGGAATATATAAAGGTGTAACTGAAAAGTGCCTACGGGACAATATCTCATAAGGTGTCTCACATAAAATGATATACAAACATGAAAAATGAAAATGAAAAAAAACATAATATTATATAAGAAACATCAAGTGGGTATAATATATGTGTAAATCCCTAGCCATATGTATAGAACAAATTGTGAAAAAAACCTACGACACATAATACCATTACATTCACTTATTGCGATTTACCAGAAGTGCAAAAATGCTAAAGTGCTAAACATGCAAAAAAGTGCCTTATTGACAATAGTGACAAAAGCCACTGCAAAAAAGTGCTAAGTGCCGCCCGCTTAAAATGCCATGGTATGTAAATGATCTGTCCTTATGCGATTATAAAGTCGCTAAGTTATAACGTGCAGTTTTTAAATGTCCAACGGCAAAAGGACAAAAAAGACAAAAAGACAGTACAGCTTCAATAAAAGTTCTTCTCTAGAAAAGGTGACTGTGTGCTTTGATTTTTAATGGATTCCTGGATTGTGACCGGTGCGATTTTTCGTGTGAAAAGACAATAATCCGCACTCACCAGCTCCCTCTCCCCTTAAGGGGTTAATACGCCTCCACAGTGTGAGCCCCTGTGTCGCTATGCAGAGCTGGTCCAGTTAAAATCCTGTAGTAATCCAAAGATTTTCAACTCCCTCTCCCCTTAAGGGGTTAATAAGCCTCCACAGTTCCTCATTAAAAATAAGATAGAGCAAACATAGTGTAATCCAGTTTTTATAAGCTTTATTAAGGTAAAAAGAAGAAAACGACTCACACATTAGAGGTTTAAAATATCGTTTTAATGAACGTGGGTGTCAGCAGACGACATCCGATGACGAAACGCGTAGGGTGTGGCCTAAGGTGAATACACTCTCGTATAGCGGCAGCGGCGGCGGTGGCGGTGAATTAAAAATATGCTGACACCCACATTCATTGAAACGATATTTTAAACCTCTAATGTGTGAGTAGTTTTCTTCTTTTTACCTTAATAAAGCTTATAAAAACTGGATTACACTATATTTGCCCTATCTTATTTTTAATGAGGAACTGTGGAGGCGTATTAAGCCCTTAAGGGGAGAGGGAGCTGGTGAGTGCGGATTATTGTCTTTTCACACGAAAAATCGCACCGGTCGCAATCCAGGAATCCATTAAAAATCAAAGCACACAGTCACCTTTTCTAAAGAAGAACTTTTATTGAAGCTGTACTGTCTTTTTGTCTTTTTTGTCCTTTTGCCGTTGGACATTTAAAAACTGCACGTTATAACTTAGCGACTTTATAATCGCATAAGGACAGATAATTTACATACCATGGCATTTTAAGCGGCACTTAGCACTTTTTTGCAGTGGCTTTTGTCACTATTGTCAATAAGGCACTTTTTTGCATGTTTAGCACTTTAGCATTTTTGCACTTCTGGTAAATCGCAATAAGTGAATGTAATGGTTTTATGTGTAGTAGGTTTTTTTCACAATTTTTTCTATACATATGGCTAGGGATTTACACATATATTATACCCACTTGATGTTTCTTATATAATATTATGTTGTTTTTTCATTTTCATTTTTCATGTTTGTATATCATTTTATGTGAGACACCTTATGAGATATTGTCCCGTAGGCACTTTTCAGTTACACCTTTATATATTCCTAAACAAAGTGTAAATTAATAGCAGGTGAGCCTACATTATGTACAACTAATAGTTAGGGATGCACCGAAATTTCAGCCGCCGAAACATATCGGCCGAAAATGCCCTTTTCGGCAATTTGCCGAAAGGAAAAAACGGCCGATAATTGAGCCGACAATGGGGCGGGGCCTGGGCGGAACTCCGCCCCCGCCCCGCCCCTGGTGCCTCCCATGATGGGGGTGAATAGCGCAGGACTGATGCAGCCAGCGATGCCCCTCTGCAGTGAAGAGAGCCGTCTGGTTGAATAGAGCGCCGGGAACATCACAGCTTTAATTTCAATAGCTGTGTGTTCCCCGTCGCGCGCCGTCACACAGCCCCTCCCCCTTGTCCGGGGAACTTTGATAGACAGATCACCCGATCACCCGTCCAGATTGGACAGGTGATCTGTCTATCAAAGTGCCTGGACAAGGGGGAGGGGCTGTGTGTGACGGCGCGCGACGGGGAACACACAGCTATTGAAATTAAAGCTGTGATGTTCCCGGCGCTCTATTCAACCAGACGGCTCTCTTCACTGCAGAGGGGCATCGCTGTCTGCATCACAGGGGGCAACACACACTGGCTGCATCACAGGGGGCAACACACACTGGCTGCATCACAGGGGGCAACACACACTGGCTGCATCACAGGGGGCAACACACACTGGCTGCATCACAGGGGGCAACACACACTGGCTGCATCACAGGGGGCAACACTGGCTGCATCACAGGGGGCAATACTGGCTGCATCACAGGGGGCAACACTGGCTGCACTTATCTCTTATCAGGTCGCCAGTCTCTGACCACCTCCTGTACCAGGTCGCCAGTCTCTGACCACCTCCTATACCGTGTCGCCAGTCTCTGACCACCTCCTGTACCGTGTCGCCAGTCTCTGACCACCTCCTGTACCGTGTCGCCAGTCTCTGACCACCTCCTGTACCGTGTCGCCAGTCTCTGACCACCTCCTGTACCGTGTCGCCAGTCTCTGACCACCTCCTGTACCGTGTCGCCAGTCTCTGACCACCTTCTGTACCGTGTCGCCAGTCTCTGACCACCTCCTGTACCGTGTCGCCAGTCTCTGACCACCTTCTGTACCGTGTCGCCAGTCTCTGACCACCTCCTGTACCGTGTCCCCAGCCTCTGACCACCTCCTGTACCGTGTCCCCAGCCTCTGACCACCTCCTGTACCGTGTCCCCAGCCTCTGACCACCTCCTGTACCGTGTCCCCAGCCTCTGACCACCTCCTGTACCGTGTCCCCAGCCTCTGACCACCTCCTGTACCGTGTCCCCAGCCTCTGACCACCTCCTGTACCGTGTCCCCAGCCTCTGACCACCTCCTGTACCGTGTCCCCAGCCTCTGACCACCTCCTGTACCGTGTCCCCAGCCTCTGACCACCTCCTGTACCGTGTCCCCAGCCTCTGACCACCTCCTGTACCATGTCCCCAGCCTCTGACCACCTCCTGTACCATGTCCCCAGCCTCTGACCACCTCCTGTACCATGTCCCCAGCCTCTGACCACCTCCTGTACCATGTCCCCAGTCTCTGACCACCTCCTGTACCATGTCCCCAGCCTCTGACCACCTCCTGTACCATGTCCCCAGCCTCTGACCACCTCCTGTACCATGTCCCCAGCCTCTGACCACCTCCTGTACCATGTCCCCAGCCTCTGACCACCTCCTGTACCATGTCTCCAGCCTCTGACCACCTCCTGTACCATGTCTCCAGCCTCTGACCACCTCCTGTACCATGTCCCCAGCCTCTGACCACCTCCTGTACCATGTCCCCAGCCTCTGACCACCTCCTGCACCATGTCCCCAGCCTCTGACCACCTCCTGTACCATGTCCCCAGCCTCTGACCACCTCCTGTACCATGTCCCCAGCCTCTGACCACTTCTTGTACCATGTCCCCAGCCTCTGACCACCTCCTGTACCATGTCCCCAGTCTCTGACCATCTCCTGTATAAAAATATTTTTTTAAAACAGTCATTTTCGGTATCGGTGCTGTTTCGGTATCGGTTTCGGTTTTCGGCCTAGTGTATTTTTCATTTTCGGTATCGGTTTCGGCACCAAAAAACCCATTCGGTGCATCCCTACATAGTAGGTGAGCGCCGTGACTACCACTTTGGGCACATATTCACTTCTTTCACCTCCCGGGGTGATTATACATGGTAGTGGCAGCCCCTTTTAAATTTTAGGGTTCTAATTCCGTTTTCGCGTGGTTTACTTATAGTATTTAATTTTATTTTACATTTAGGGTCCATAGCGCACCTACCCCCTTTTCTCTTACCCTTTAACAAGGGAGCCCACCGATCCCATCCCCCTTATGTGAATGGTTATTGGGTACATTGTACCCCTACTCATTCACCAAAAAAGTGTCAAAATATTATAAGGACAGGAGACAATTTCCCATCCCGCCAGCTGCTGTCTTTTCGCTGTGACAGCTCTTATATAGGCAAGGGCGTGTCCATCCACTGACGTAACCGGATGACCCCAGCCTCCCTCTGACGGCACATGATGTCCGAAGGGGTGGGGTTTTTTTGGGGGGAGGGTTGGGCCTATCGGTGCCATAAAGATGGATGGACATCCGGGTTACTTTTTTTCTATTTAATAAAGGACTTGTCAAAAATCTTGTATTGTGGTTTTTACATTTTGACACTTTTTTTGGTGAATGGGTAGGGGGTGTGGGATCTGGGGTCCCCCCTACACCGGGCAAGGGTTGTGGGGATGAGATTCTTGTCTCCATCAACATGGGGACCCCAAAGCACCCTCCCCATGTTGCGGGCATGTGGTCTGGTATGGTTCTGGAGGGGGGCGCTCTCTCGTCCCCTCCCCTTTTTCTGCAGCCTGCTAGGTTGCATGCTCGGATAAGGGTCTGGTATGGTTTTTAGGGGGGGCCCCACGCTGTTTTTATTTATTTTATTTTGACATGGAGTTCCCCTTAACCATTTCATTACACTATATTTTATATTGTACACTGCACTATATACCCTGCACTGTATTATATATACTACACTGACTGCACCATATACTCTGAATTGAAGTATATATACTATACGGACTGCACTATATACTCTGCAGAACAATTGGGCCTTAGATGTTGGTGGTGCCAGAACACTGTAATCCCTCACAGTTACTCAAAGTTGGGTGCAGGAACGGACCCTGCTGTTAAATAGGGATGGGCCGAATGGACCCCTGTTCGATTCACACCAGAACTTTCGAACACCGTGAAAGTTCGGACCCCAACTCCATTAAAGTCAATGGGATCCAAAGATCAATAATCAAAAATGCCCATTTTGAAGGCTTATATGCAAGTAATCTCTGCTCCAGTGTGGTTCCTGTCCCCTAAACACACAAGCTGAAGCACTGCAAGGCAACCCTTTAGCCTGACTCTGGGAATAGCCCTTTGAATGCTTAGGGGGTACCTGATGTTCCTAGGACAATTCTGCAGAGGAGGGCATGGAGGTGACAGAAGAGGAGGAGGAGGGAGTAGAGCTCACAGGTCTGGCATAATCACCACCAGCTGTATAGAGACGTGGGGGCACAACAAGCTGCAGCACCAAGCCCTGTCCTGCATCTTTTCGAGTCACAAGCAGCATTACCCAGTGAGCTGTGAACAAAATATATCGTCCCTGCCCATGCTTGCTGGACCACATGTCAGCAGTAAGGTGGATTTTATGGTTGTGTCAGGAAGGGCATGCCAGCACCCAAGATGGCTGCCGAAGAAGACGACCTGTTACCTCTTCATGTCAGGAAGGGCATGCCAGCACCCAAGATGGCTGCAGAAGAAGATGACCTATTACCTCTTCCCCTTTCAGGATGCCATTGGTGTGCACGCACCATGTGACAGCTTTTTCCGCCCAAACAGGCTATTTAAACGCAGCCAGTTTCCAGGCTCAGTGCTGTCTGCTCTACAGCGTTCCCTGTGTAACCTGCAATTAACTACCTAACTTCTGTTCCTGTTGTGACCTGGCTTGCTTCCTGACGTTCCTGTTTCCTGCCTGCATCCGACCCCAGCTTGTCCCCCACTCCGCACCTGCCTGCTCCTTCTGCCACTCCGCTGCCAGCCTGTTGACGACCCGGCCTGTAATCTGATTCTGCTTCTGCTTCAGCCCCTGTTCCTGATGTGCCCATTGTGTATGACCCGGCCTGCCTGTACTTGCCTTCTCTTCAGTCTTGAGGGTGCCACCATCCCTTCTGCTGCATCTGCTCTCCTGCCTGTGGGGACCAGTTGTCTACTTGTTCCAGCTACCTGCTCACCACTGCTCTGGAATTTCTACAGACACCTCTACAGCTCGGCCGAGTGCTCTGAGCCAGCTCCAGGTTCAGTGATCCCGCCAGGCACTCGTGCGACTCTGCATCTCGGTGCTTCCCGTCAGCTCTATCAGGGGCTCCAAGTCAGAGTTGTAACATAGGCCGTCCTCTGCATATCAGGCTCCATCACCAGGTACGGGACAGGTTGCCTTGCTCAACAATGCCAGAACATTCCCTTCTACGTGACGGTAGAGAGATGGAACGACCTTACGTGAACGGTGGTAGCGACTGGGAACCTGACATTGTGGTACAGCACATTGTGTAAATTTATGGAAGGGGGCAGAATCCACAAGGCTGAAAGGCAGAAGCTTTGACAAGTTTGCATTCAGACACTGGGCATGTGGGTGGCAGGGACTGTATTTTTTTCCCGCTGCAGCAGATGGGGCAGAGAAATTTGCTGGCTACAGTCTACAGCTGGTGGTATGCTGCTGGCAGATGTGCTGCTAGGACCTGGGACATCCTGTGCTATACCATAATTCCTGTCAGTGGAGGCTGCTGAGAGGTAATGACTCGGTATCGCAGGAGCAGAGTGGGTAAGGAGGAGGAGGGATGGATTTGTGCCCCTTTTGTGTGGCTTTTAGGTGCTCTTGCCAACGGGCTGAGTGGTTGGATGTTAAATGCCTTGTTAAGCATGTGGTACCCAAATGGTTGGTGTTTTTGCCAAGTTTGATGTGCCTGAGACACAGTTTGTAGATAGCAACAGTCTGATCTGCTGCAGATGTGCTAAAAAAGGCCCAGACAGCTGAGCTTTGCGGAGTGGGCCGGGAGATAACAGCTGCAGAATGTGATGGAATATGGTGGCTGCTCTCTACTATTTCTTGATGTCAGCCTCCTTGGGGTTGTGCCGCCTCACCTTCAGTTTCCTCCTCTGCTCTATCTGGCACCCAAGTCGCATCAGTGACCTCATCATCATCATCATCATCTCCATCTGCTCCATCTTCATATTTACCTGGAGACAACTTGGCAATACGCTGTGGCTTGGGGAACATGAATGCCAATTTGTCTACCACTGTTCCTCCCTCTCTCTAGGCTCATGTTCCTGTCATCCTCAACCTCACAACGAACATCTGAATCCAGTAATGGCTGGGTATCATCAAGCAACAAGTGGCTGACACTGTGGTCAAATAACTCAGCTGACTCCTCAATGGCTGATGTTGGGGCTATGGCAGGAATAGATGTGGACAAGGAGGCAGGTTTATCCACTCTGGCAACTGCAGGGGACTGCACAATTGTCTGTACTTGAATGGCAGAGGATGAGGAGGATGAGGGAGGTTTAGTAAGCCAGTCCACCACCTCCTCTGCATGCTGTGGCTGGATAGCACAGGCAAACTCACTAAACAAAGGAAATGATGCCCTGCCTGAATCCTGATCACCACGTCCACCTTTGCCTGTGGACACATTTGTTGCTGGCCCCCTTACAGTGCCAAGGGAACGTCTGCCTCCCCCTGTTGTCCTCTAAGACATTATCGGAAGGGAGGGGGCGGTGTTTATAAGCAAATGTAAAGAAGAAGTTGAAATCTGTACGTAGATGCACTTTAATCAATGTAAAGATGTGTTTAGTGCACTTTAATTTGAGTACTCACACTACACAGACACACTCCACGAATACACTATAATATACTGCAATATAATGTGCCAAATGTACAGTGATGCACAGAACTATATTGTGTTAAACTGGCAGTAATGCACACAAAACAATATGGTGTTAAACTGGCAGTAACACATGCAAATCTATATGGCGTTAAACTGGCAGTAACGCACATAGAACTATATGGCGTTAAACTGGCAGTACGGCACAAAATGATATGGCATTAAACTGGCAGTAATGCACACAGAACTATATAGCGTTAAACTGGCAGTAACACACAAAACTATATGGCGTTAAAATGGCAGTAACGCACAAAACTATATGACGTTAAACTGGCAGTAACGCACGCAAAACTTTATGGCCTTAAACTGGCAGTAACACAGTCAAAACTATATGGCATTAACCACTTGCCGACCGCCTCACGCCGATGTACGTCGGCAGAATGGCACGGGCAGGCATAAGCACGTACATGTACGTGATTTGCCTCCCGCGGGTCGGGGGCCCGATCGGGCCCCCGCCCGGTGCCTGCGGCGGTCGGTTTTCGTTCGGGAGCGATCCCGGACGAGGGGACGGCCATTCATTCATGGCCACCCCCTCGCGATCGCTCCCGACGAATGGAAATCCCCGGTGACATCACTTCCTCTCCTGTAATGTAAACACAGGAGAGGAAGTGATGTATTCTCTCCTCCGTGTCGGTATTTTTCGTTCCGACACGGAGGAGAGCGGATCAGTGAGTTGCACCAACACATCCCACACACAGTAGAACATGCCAGGCACACTCACACCCCCCCTTTACCCCCCGATCACCCCCCCAACTACCCCTGCCCCCCCAGTCACAGTGACACCAATGTCATTTTTTTTTTTTTTTTTTTTTTTTTTGCATTGGTGTCATTTGTGACTGTAATAACTGTTAGGGCAGTTAGGGTTAGCCCCCTTTAGTTCTAATGTACCCCCCTAACCCCCCCAATAAAGGTTTAACCCCGTGATCACCCCCCGTCGCCAGTGTCACTAAGGCTGGGTTCACATTGCAGCGGTTTATGAGAACGAATGTGATTCGCACCGCACTGCAGTGCAAATCACATCCGATCTCTGTGCGATTCGAGTTCAGCCATTCGCCGCACCCGCCGCACCCGCCACACCCGCCGCACCCGCCGCAAATTCGCACGGGACCCTTTTTTTGGCCCGCAGCAGAATCGGATCGCATGGGTGTTCACACCATGCGATCCGAGTTTGCAGATCGCACTGCGATATGCGAACTGATCTGGGGGTGTCAGTAACATTTCACTGACACTCCCAGCAGTTCGCATAGGGCAGTGTGAACTGCCGCCGGGAGGCATGCGATGCGGGAACCCGCCGCGGATTCGCGGCGTTTCCGCATCGCTCCAGTGTGAACCCAGCCTAATAAGCGATCATTTTTCTGATCGCCGTATTAGTGTCACAGGTGACGCTAGTTAGGCAGGTAGGTATTTAGGTTCGCCGCAGCTTTTTATAGCGCTAGGGACCCCCATATACTACCGCATAAAGCCCCCTGATTGCCCCCTAGTTAACCCTTTCACCAGTGATCACCATATAACTGTTACAGGTGACGCTGGTTGGTTATTTTTTTATAGTTTCAGGGCACCCGCCATTTATTACCTAATAAAGGTTTAACCCCCTGATCACCCGGCAGGTGTCATTTGTGACTAATAACTGTTAGGGCAGTTAGGGTTAGCCCCCTTTAGTTCTAAGGTACCCCCCTAACCCCCCCAATAAAGGTTTAACCCCGTGATCACCCCCCGTCGCCAGTGTCACTAAGGCTGGGTTCACATTGCAGCGGTTTATGAGAACGGATGTGATTCGCACCGCACTGCAGTGCAAATCACATCCGATCTCTGTGCGATTCGAGTTCAGCTATACAGATAGTATGGCTGAATTCGTGTCGCACCCGCCGCACCCGCCGCAAACTCGCACGGGACCCTTTTTTTGGTCCGCAGCAGAATCGGATCGCATGGGTGTTCACACCATGCGATCCAAGTTTGCAGATCGCACTGCGATATGCGAACTGATCTGGGGGTGTCATTAACATTTCACTGACACTCCCAGCAGTTCGCATAGGGCAGTGTGAACTGCCGCCGGGAGGCATGCGATGCGGGAACCCGCCGCGCATTCGTGGCGTTCCCGCATCGCTCCAGTGTGAACCCAGCCTAATAAGCGATCGTTTTTCTGATCGCTGTATTAGTGTCACAGGTGACGCTAGTTAGGCAGGTAGGTATTTAGGTTCGCCGCAGCTTTTTATAGCGCCAGGGACCCCCATATACTACCGCATAAAGCCCCCTGATTGCCCCCTAGTTAACCCTTTCACCAGTGATCACCATATAACTGTTACAGGTGACGCTGGTTGGTTAGTTATTTTTTTATAGTTTCAGGGCACCCGCCATTTATTACCTAGTCTCACTAGTGTACCCCTAAATTTAGGGGTGTCTACTTTCTAAAATGGGGTCATTTGGGGGGGGGGGTTTGTGCCATCTTGGCATTTTATGGCCTTCAAAACTGTAACGCCCTTAGAAAGCCTGAAGGCGGTGCTTGGTTTTTGGGGCCCCGTACGCGGCTAGGCTCCCAAAAAGTCCCACATATGTGGTATCCCCGTACTCAGGAGAAGCAGCAGAATTTATTTTGGGGTGTCATTTCACATATGCCCATGGCATGCGTGAGCAATATATCATTTAGTGACAACTTTGTGAAAAAAAAAAAAAGTTTGTAATTTTCCCGCAACTTGTGGCAAAATATAAAATATTCCATGGACTCAACATGCCTCTCAGCAAATAGCTTGGGGTGTCTACTTTCTAAAATGGGGTCATTTGTGGGGGTTTTGTGCCATCTTGGCATTTTATGGCCTTCAAAACTGTAATAGGTAGTGAGAAGTGAACTCAAAAAATTACGCCCTTAGAAAGCCTGAAGGCGGTGCTTGGTTTTCGGGGCCCCGTACGCGGCTAGGCTCCCAAAAAGTCCCACATATGTGGTATCCCCGTACTCAGGAGAAGCAGCAGAATTTATTTTGGGGTGTCATTTCACATATGCCCATGGCATGCATGAGCAATATATCATTTAGTGACAACTTTGTGAAAAAAAAAAAAAAAAAAAAAAAGTTTGTAATTTTCCCGCAACTTGTGGCAAAATATAAAATATTCCATGGACTCAACATGCCTCTCAGCAAATAGCTTGGGGTGTCTACTTTCTAAAATGGGGTCATTTGTGGGGGTTTTGTGCCATCTTGGCATTTTATGGCCTTCAAAACTGTAATAGGTAGTGAGGCGTGAAATCAAAAATTTACGCCCTTAGAAAGCCTGAAGGCGGTGCTTGGTTTTCGGGGCCCTGTACGCGGCTAGGCTCCCAAAAAGTCCCACATATGTGGTATCCCCGTACTCAGGAGAAGCAGCAGAATTTATTTTGGGGTGTCATTTCACATACGCCCATAGCATGTGTGAGCAATATATCATTTAGTGACAACTTTGTGTAAAAAAAAAAAAAAAATTTTTTTTTTGTCATTATTCAATCGCTTGAGGCAAAAAAATAAAATATTCAATGGGCTCAACATGCCTCTTATCAATTTCCTTAGGGGGTCTACTTTCCAAAATGGGGTCATTTGGGGGGGTTTTGTACTGCCCTGTCATTTTAGCACCTCAAGAAATGAGATAGGCAGTCGTAAACTAAAAGCTGCGTAAATTCCAGAAAACGTACCTTAGTTTGTAGATGTGACAACTTTTGCGCAAACCAATAAATATACAATTATTGACTTTTTTTTTACCAAAGACATGTGGCTGAATACATTTTGGCCTAAATGTATGACTAAAATTGAGTTTATTGGATTTTTCTAATAACAAAAAGTAGAAAATATCATTTTTTTTCAAAATTTGCGGTCTTTTTACGTTTATATCGCAAAAAATAAAAATCGCAGAGGCAATCAAATACCATCAAAAGAAAGCTCTATTTGTGGGAAGAAAAGGACGCAAATTTTGTTTGGGTACAACATTGCATGACCGCGCAATTACCAGTTAAAGCAGCGCAGTGCCAAAGTGTAAAAAGACCTCTGGTCATTTACCAGCAAAATGGTCCGGTCTGAAAGTGGTTAAACTGACAGCAACGTGCATACAACTATATAGCGTTAAACTGGCAGAAAATGCATGAAAAACTATATGGCATTAAACTGCCAGTAACACACAAAGAACTATATGGCGTTAAACTGGCAGTAACGCACACAGAACTATATGGCGTTAAACTGGCAGTAACGCACACAAAGCGATATGGCGTTAAACTGGCAGTAACACACACAAAACGATATGGCGTTAAACTGGCAGTAACGCATGCAAAACAATATGCCGTTAAATTGGCATTAACACACACAAAGCGATATGCCGTTAAACAGGAAGTAACACATACAGAACTATATGGCGTTAAACTGGCAGAAACGCACAAAACGATATGGCGTTAAACTGGCAGTAATACACAGAAAAGTAAATGGCGTTAAACTGGCCGTAATGCACACAGAATAAATGGCGTTAAACTGGCAGTAACGAAATTAAATAGACGGTGTTCAACCGTCACTACACTGATGCTATCTGAACTGTCCCTACTCTGGCTATGCACTAATGTCAACATTACTGACACGGTCTCACTACACTACACTGAAACTGTATGAGCTGTCCCTACTCTACACTAATGTATGTATGAATGACGCGGTCTCACTACACTACAGTGAAACTATCTGTGCTGTCCCTACTCTAGCTGCACACTATGCAAAGCTGAATGATGGTCCTCCTCACTACACTCACACTGTCCCTAGACAGACACTAAAATAATATTCTACACTGACAATTGAAGAAAAATAGCACAGTATAGCACAATAACTAACTAATAATACTTAACAGAGCCCTATTTTATCTCTCTCCACGCCAAAATCACACTGAAAAATACTTTATACTGTGGGGCGGTAATGAGCCATGATTGGATAAAGTCATGATGACAGTGTCCAATCATGACTCTGACAGTGCGCTGTGCCCTGCTTGGCTGAAACTTTCACTGCTTCAGCCAGTCAGAGCTTGCAATGCACTGTTCAGTGCCGCAATGCATTGTGGTCAGTTTGGGGGGCCGAACAAACAGTTGAACGACTCATTTGTTCGGATGTTCACCGAATGACCAAATAACGAAAGTTCATACTATTTGAATATACACAACACATATCATAGAATAGATTATTTTTTGCTCAGTCAAATAGGCCTGATGATGATCCCTTCCTCTGACATTGGTAACTTTTTGTGGTCAGATCATGCTCCAATATTTGTGGAGCTGGCAATAACTCAATATAGGAAACCACAAGGATCATGGAGGTTAAATGATAACCTCCTTAAAGATAAAAATGTGAAAAGGATGTTGAACAAACAATAAAAGAATTCCTGCAGACCCATGAAACAGAATACATCAATCCCTATACAATGGGAAACATTAAAATGTGTTTTGCGAGGAATATTCAATAAACATGGGGCTAGATTGAAAAGGGATAAAGAGCATAAAATATTGCAACTATTGGGAGAAATGTAATTATTAGAAAATATGCATAAACAAAATCTCAACCCAATAGCTAGAATAAGGCTAAAGGATAAGCGTATTGAACTACAAACAATGTCAAATGAACAATCCCTGCGAATAAGGGATAAAAATAGAAACCAGTTCTACCAAAATGGGAATAAACCAGGAAAGGATTTAGCGAGAAATCTAAAACAACAACAACCCTTGACCCCTATAACTAAAATTCAAAAGATGTCTGGAGAAATAACATATGACCCTGGGGAAATTTCTAAAACATTTCATATATACTATTCTAAGCTTTATAATTTATCAATACAGCAAGGAAATAAAGGAAGAAAAGTTTAGAGGAAATACGCCAATATATGAGAGAAACAGCATTGACTAGCCTACCTAAAGAAACAATGGAAGAACTAGAAAAATACATCTCAGTAGAAGAAATACAGCAAGCTATATCCGCACTGGCTCTGGGGAAAAAGCCCAGGTCCCGATAGATATACTTCAAAATTTTAAATGAGATTTCAGGAGATACTTATTCCCATCCTGAGAAAGACCTTTAACTCTATATGCGATACGCCAACTATTTACACCACAAAGTATGGAAGCTCATATTGCACTGATCCCAAAACCAGAAAAGGACCACACTTTTGTGGTAATTATCGACCAATCTCCCTTACAAATATAGACTTATGTCTATATTCTAAGATCATTGCAAATAGATTTACAGCCATTTTACCTGCACATATTAATTTAGATCAAACTGGTTTTACAATGGGTAGGGAGGCAAGGGATAATACAATAAAAACATGTACATTAGTGGAATATGAGAAAGATTTCAATCGGGTAGAGTGGGGGTTCCTGAGAGAAGCTTTAATTCAATTTGAGATTGGACCTAGGGTACTATATAGGATTATGGCATTGTATTCTAATCCTAGAGCAAAAATATGAACGAATGGGATACTTTCTGATTATGTAAAAATATCAAATGGTACTCGACAAAGATGTCCTTTGTCTCCCTTGTATGTGATAGTTATAGAAAATTTGACTACAGCTATTAGAAATAATAGGGATATTCAAGGGATAAGGGTCAAGGGAAGGGAGTATAAAATGTCAGTTTACGCAGACAATTTACTAATATATGTTACCAATCAAATAATGACAATAACAAATCTCGTGAAGGAATTTAAAAGATTTGGCAAATTAAGTAACTTTAAAGTCAACTATGACAAGTCAGAGATGCTGAATATATCACTACCAAATAAGGATCAGGAACTCCTTCAGAAAAATTTCCCTTTTAAAAATGGCAAAAAGTAGCAATTAAATATATTGGGATATATATCCCAACAGATATGACTAAATTGCAGGAACTGAATTACTCTCCAATGATACGCAAGATTATAAAATTACTCCAAATATATAATAAAATGGTCCACTCATGGATGGGGAGAATTAATACAGTAAAAATTGATATATTACCAAAACTACTATATGTAATTCAAGCTATCCCGTTGACCCCTCCAATCAATTTAATCACGCAGTTACGTAAGGCTATAGGAAGCTTTATTTGGCCACATAAATCATCACAAATAAAAAGAGACATTTTAATTAGGACAAAAAATAATGGAGGCCTTGCTCTCCCTGATTTTACTAAATATCTACAAGCCCCATCTTTAATTAGGATCATAGATTGGTACCATAATGTAAAATATAAACAATGGGTAACTCTGGAAGAAGATATTACTGGATTGCAACTAAAATCCCTACCCTGGATTAAATCCCAGCTCCGACCGGAGAAAAAAGATTTAACTCTATTTACGTTATCAACTCTGAAGATATGGGATAAAATCTTGAAAAGGGGACCAATGACCCCTTTATTTTCGAATCCGAAATTTCCACCAGCATTAGAGGGTGTAAACTTTCTTAAATGGAAAAGGATTGAAAATGTAAGCATAATTCAGACCCTAGTGACGGCAAGCTCCCATTATTGCCAGAACTGGGGCCTGAACATAAACACAAATGGATGCAATATCAACAGTTAAATACATATATTAGGACTAATATGCAATCTTCCCTAATTGGCAGACAACCAACTATTTTTGAACAGCTATTAATAAAGGAACAAAGACCGATCCATAATTTATCAACTATAGATAAATTCCTACTCCCTTCTGAATCTCTAAATGATTTAATGTGTATGAGAAAGTGGGAGAACGAAGTGGGGAACCCCATCTCACTGGTAGAGTGGGATAGGGCATTTTCCTTGATACATAAAACTTCAATAGCGATCATAAATCAAGAAAGGAATTTTAAAATCATGATGAGATGGTATAGGACCCCAGTGGACCTACATAAAATAATGCAGAAATGTGTTGGAGATGCCTTAAGGAAAGGGGGACTATGACACACACATGGTATAATTGTTCAATGGTGAAGGATTTCTGGTATAACATATTAAAAATGTATCAGGTTATGAAATACAATCAAGTATTAACATTTCAATACTAACTATTATTCCAGGATCCACAATAACTATTAAGACAGACATCCTTCACCACATGATAACAGCAGCTAGGACAATAATATCTTGAAATTGGCAAAAAGCAAAACGTCCTACAGTGGCAGAAAGGGTTTGTGAGATGAGAGAAATACAGCAAATGGAGATAATGATAAAGTTTGAAGAAATGAGTAGCCAAAAACCACAAATATGGAAACAATGGGAAGAGTTTAGGTCCTTGGCAACCTCATCACAATACTTATGAAAAGGAATGAACCAGGAATGGAAAGGAAAAAAAAGGAATGAATCTTAATGCACACCACCTTAACTACTTGCCAACCAGCCTCCGCAGTTTTACTGCGGCAGAATGGCACTGCTGGGTGAAACGGCATTACCTTACATTGCTTCGCCCCGTGGCCACTAGAGGTGCACGTGCACTGCTCGCCCCCGGAGCCGATGCCAGTGTCTGGTGGACACGAGGACCAACAGGCTGCCGCAATCACTCGTGACACGGCGAGAACAGGGATCTCTTTTTTTTGGGGGGGGGGGAGGGGGGATACAATGTGGTTGTCTATTATGAATGGTAGAAAGGTGATGTAATGAATTCTATTTAGGATAAAAGAGTAATGTATTAATGTATTATTATTAGTATTAATATATAGCTAGAATATAGAATTCATGTGGACAATTTTTATAAAGAAATTAATATATATTTGTATTTGTGTTAAATGGAAAAATAATAAAAAGAGATTGAAAACAAAAATAGCACAGTATAGCACACTAACTAACTGATAGCACTGAACAGAGCCCTGTTCTATCGCTCTCCATGCCGAATTCACACTGAAAATGACTGCCATTGAAAGAATACTTTTATATTGTGGGGCAGGAATGAGTCTTGATTGGATAAAGTCATGATGACAGTGTCCAATCATGACTCTGACAGTGCTCTGTGCCCTGATTGGCTGAAGCTTTCACTGTTTCAGCCAATCAGGACTTGCAGTGCACTGTTCAGCGCCGCAATGCATTGTGATCGGTTCACCGAACAACCCAACAAAGAAAGTTCGCCCATCCCTACTGTTAAATGTTATTTTAAAAAATGTAATTACATGACCCAGTCAAACACTGGGGCAGAAAAATTGGGCCTTGGGTAGTGGTGGTGGTGCCACAACACTATATCACCTCACAGTTACTCTTGTTGGGTGCAGGAACGGGCCCTGCTGTTAAATATTATTTCAAAAATTGTAATTACATGCCCCTGTTATACAGGGGCAGAAAAATTGGGCCTCGGGAGGTGGTGGTGGTGCCACAGCACTGTAACCCCTCACAGTTACTCTTGTTGGGTGCAGGAATGTTCCCTGTTGTTAAATATAATTTCAAAAATTGTAATTGTATGCCCCTGTCAAACAGGGGCAGAAACATTGGGTCTTGCAAGGTGGTGGTGTGCCACAACACTGTAAGCCCTCACAGTTACTCTTGTTGGGTGCAGGAACAGGCCCTGCTGTTAAGTGTAATTAAAAAATTGTAATTATATGCCCCTGTTAAACAGGGGCAGAAAAATTGGGCCTTGGGTGGTGGTGGTGGTCTTAACCAAAATATTGTTGGAAGCTAGCATCATCAAGATTCAGGAGGAATAGGATAGGCAGCATAGGCAGTCTTCAAGGGATCCCAGATCCATAGCAAATTCAATCAGTTACCGTATTTATCAGCGTATAACATGCAATTTTTCCCCTTAAAAGCAGGGGAAAATCGTGGGTGCGTGTTTTTTACGCCGATCCCCGAAATTCTGAGCCTCTGGGCGGCTTCCAGCCGCCTTCAGCTCTTCGAGGCGACTTTCGGCCATCTTCGGCGCTTCAAGGCGACTTTCGGCCGCCTTCAGCCATTATCGGTGGCTTTCGGCCATCTTCGGCCGTTCTCGGCAGCTTTCGGCCGCCTTCGGCCGCCTTCGGCTCTTCTTGACAGCTTTCGGCCGCCGTCGGCTCATCTCGGTGGCCGAAAGCTGCCGAGAATGGCCGAAGACGGCCGAAAGCTGGCGAGAAGAGCCGAAGGTGGCCGAAAGCTGGCGAGAAGAGCCGAAGGCGGCCGGAGGCCCGCCGAGAACTACCGCACATACAGAGCCGGATGTGTATCTCGGCGGCGGCATTTTTAAAAAATAAAATACAAATAGCAAATAAAATAGACACGGCTGCAATGGGGGACAAGACTGCATAAGGCTGCAATGGGGGACAAGACTGCATAAGGCTGCAATGGGGGACAAGACTGCAATGGTGGACAAGGCTGCATAAGGCTGCAATGGTGGACAAGGCTGCAATGGTGGACAAGGCTGCAGATGACAATGATGGGCATATAAATGTAAGTTTTTTTCCCCCTTAAACTTCCCTCCTAAAAGTTTTTTTCCTTAAAATTCCCTCCTAAACTTGGGGTGCGTGTTATACGCCGCCGCATGTTATACGCCAATAAATACGGTACATGTTACATCAGCATAAGATGCTTGATAGCTGCTGATCAAGGACTGATTCATTTTTAGAAATACTCCTATCAACGGAGTTTGTGTACAGACACACTCTTTGATCCATTTGACATAACGCACTAGATGCAGGACAGGCCAGTAGCTTGATTGCATATTGAGCAAGTTCTGGCCAGTGGTCCATCCTCAAGACCCAGTAACGCAGTGGATGCTCTGTTGGAAAGGTCTCCAAGTCTGCTCTTGCCCCTAGATATTCCTGCACCATATAATGCAGACGCTGGCGATGGTTGCTTGAACCTATCAGACCTGAGGACTGAAAAATAGTTTAAAGCATTGGTCAGCCGGCCACCTTCTCCGCCGCTCTTCCTCTGACCAAACGAAGCCTCAGAAACATGTTGTCCAGCACCAGGAAATGGTAACCTCCCAGGGTCTGGAAAGGTGTTACACAAACTTTTTTTCAAGGCCTCCTGAAGATGTTTCATCCTCTGCTCCCTCTGCGAAGACAGGATGAGTTCTGCAACTTTACCCTTGTAACGTGGATCAAGAAGGGTTGCCAGCCAGTAATGATCCCTCTTCTTGATACCATGAATCCTAGGGTCCTTTCGCAGGCTGTTGCCTGAAAACCATCCCTTGAAGACTGCTGCGTGTTATCCTCTACATCCATGCTGACACAATCCTCCTCATCCTCTTCTTCCTGTGTGCTTGGTGGCCCGGCAGGAATGCATTCCTGGATAAAGAGGGCCTTGGGAGGAAAAGAAGTTATCCTCTTCCTCCCGCTGTTCTGCCTCAAGTGCCCTGTCCATGATGCCACAAAGCATGTGCTCCATCAGGAAGACTAGAGGGACAGTGTCACTGATGCATGCATTGTTGCTGCTCACTACCTTGTGGCCTCCTCAAATGGTGACAGGACAGTGCATGCATCCTTGATCAGTAGCCACTGGCGTGGCGAAAAGAAGCCAAGCTCCCCTGACCCTGTCCTGGTGCCATACTCGTACAGGTACTCATTGATGGCCCTCTGCTGTGTGTGCAGCCACTGCAGCATTGCCAATGTTGAGTTCCACTTGGTGGGCATGTCACTAATGAGCCGCATAGTGGGCAGGTTGCATTACCTTTGAATGTCAGCCAGCCGAGTACTGGCATTGTATGACCAGTGGAAATGACCACAGACTTTTCTGGCCTGCCTCAGGAGATCTTGTAAGCCTGGGTACCTGGTCAAGAAATGCTGCACCACCAAATTCAAGACATGTGCCAAACATGGAACATAGATCAAGTTTCCCTGTTAGAAGGTGGAGAGAAGGTTGGTACCATTGTCACATACAACCATTCCTGGCTGAAGCTGGCATGGTGTCAACCACCTCTGAGCCTGTCCCTGCACAGCTGACAGAATCTCTTCCCTAGTGTGGCTCCTGTCCTCTAGGCAGACCAACTCAAGCACTGCATGGCATATTTTAGCCTGCCTGCTTGTGTAGCCCCTTGAATGCTCACTGCTGGTTCAGAGGACTTCTGCAGAAGAGGCCATAGAGGAAGAAGAAAAGGAGGGAGTGGAGCAAAGAGCTGCGGCCTGTACACTGGCCTACATTTACTGTGGCCATGGGAAAATGCAAAATTGTGGCATGTTTTTGCCACGGTTTTGCACTGTTTTTGCCATGTTTTGCATTTTCCCGCAGCCGGTGGTCTAAACTTTCCCAAAGGGTGAGGGAGGTTTAACCTCACCTAAACGTAGTAACTCCTAAACTCTGCTAAAAGCCACTGGGGTAGATTTACTAAAACTGGTGCACTCAGAATCTGGTGCATCTGTGCGTAGTAACCAATCAGCTTCTAACCTCAGCTTGTTCAATTAAGCTTTGGCAATAAAACCTAGAAGCTGATTGGTTTCTATTCAGAGTTGCACCAGATTTTGTACTCTCCGGTATTAGTAAATAATCTCCTATGTGTACATGGACACTGGCTTTCATAGAGTTGAGTTTAGGCCCAGGTTCACACTGAGCTGCGGGAATGAAGCTGTGCGAGTTCAGCTGAGTGGGAATTCACTCCCGCATGTCAGTTCCGATTTCGGCCTCGATTTACGAGACATCTGTGCAGGTTTCTGCACAGATGTCAATGTAAATCGCAGCCCAAAATTGCAAAAAGTAGTACAGAAACTACTTCTTGAAATCGGCGTGGCTCCGTCCAATTAGGACGGTGCCATTGCCGACAATTGCCGCCAATTTAACATGCGATTTGACATGTCAAAACGCATGTCACATCGTACCGATGTAAACCAGGGCTGAGAGCTTTGGAAAAAAATGGCAAAAGCTCCTAAACTCAAGCTTAGAAGCTGCCAGTGTAGGCTTGTGTACATGAAGCCTTAGGCCGCGTACACACGGGCGGACTGTTCGCCCAACTAAGTTCGTCAAACAATCCGACAAACAGTCCGTTCAAAATTTGCATGAACGGACTTGACCACACACGATGAGCAGACAGTCCGCTGAAAGCGTGCGCGATGACGTGTACAGCACGTACGACGGGACTAGAAAAACGACGTCCTATACACTGCAATGCAACCTTCGGCCGTGTAAACCCTTTCTAAGCATGCGCCATACTTAGTCCGTCCAACTTGCCTACACACGAGCGGACTGTCCGCTGAAACCAAGTTTGGACGGACAAAACCAAGTTTGAACGGACTGTCTTACGGAAATTCCGTAAGACTTTGTTCGTCAGACTGTCCGCTGAAACAGTCCGCTGAAGCCCACACACGAGCGGATTGTCCGCTGAAACACTGTTCAGCGGACTAAGTTGGGCGAACAGTCCGCCCGTGTGTACGCGGCCTTAGGCCGCGTACACACGGGCGGATTGTCTGCCCAACTTAGGCCGCATACACACGGGCGGACTGTTCGCCCAACTTAGTCCGCTGAACAGTGTTTCAGCGGACAATCCGCTCGTGTGTGGGCTTCAGCGGACTGTTTCAGCGGACAGTCTGACGAACAAAGTCTTACGGAATTTCCGTAAGACAGTCCGTTCAAACTTGGTTTTGTCCGTCCAAACTTGGTTTCAGCGGACAGTCCGCTCGTGTGTAGGCAAGTTGGACGGACTAAGTATGGCGCATGCTTAGAAAGGGTTTACACGGCCGAAGGTTGCATTGCAGTGTATAGGATGTTGTTTTTCTAGTCCCGTCGTACGTGCTGTACACGTCATCGCGCACGCTTTCAGCGGACTGTCTGCTCATCGTGTGTGGTCAAGTCCGTTCATGCAAATTTTGAACGGACTGTTTGTCGGATTGTTTGACGAACTTAGTTGGGCGAACAGTCCGCCCGTGTGTACGCGGCCTTAGTCCGCTGAACCGTGTTTCAGCGGACAATCCGCTCGTGTGTGGGCTTCAGCGGACTTTTTCAGCGGACAGTCTGACGGACTTAGTCTTTCGGAATTTCCGTAATTTTGTCCGTCCAAACTTGGTTTCAGCGGACAATCCGCTCGTGAGTAGGCTAGTTCGACGGACTAAGTATGGCGCATGCTCAGAAAGGATTTACACGGCTGAAGGTTGCATTGCAGTGTATTGGACGTCGAATTTCTAGTCCCGTCGTACGTGCTGTACACGTCATCGCGCAAGCTTTCAGCGGACTGTCTGTTCGTCGTGTGTGGTCAAGTCCGTTCATTTAAAAGTTGGACGGACTGTCTGTCGGATTGTCTGACGAACTTAGTTGGGCAGATAATCCGCCCGTGTGTACGCGGCCTTAGAAAGTTTAGAGGCATTCCAACCCATACCAATACATTGAGTTAATTTACCACTAAATGGTCTTCTGTCTATTTCGTAATACTAATTCACACTAAAGTTATTATACTTGTTTTCCTAATAAGTGCTTGCAATAACTTTCACTCAACTAGATGTGCCAGTGGGGCTGAGGCTGCTCTTAGGCCGCGTACACACGGGCGGACTGTCTGCCGAAACTAAGTTCGTCAAACAGTCCGCTCAAACTTTTGAATGAACGAACTTGCCCACACACGGCACTTTTTGAGCGGACTAAGTTCGTCGTACTAAGTCCGCGCAACTTTTGAAATGAACGGACTCGCCCACACACGAGGAGGACAGTCCGCTCATTTCGAGCGCGTGTCAAGGTAGGCGGGGCCGGCGACGGAGACGCCGCGGGCTCCGCCGCCTGGAATGGACTTAAAGGGGAACCCCAACGCCGAAAAAAATCGGCGTGGGGGTCCCCCCAAAGTCCACAACAGAACCTTGTCCGAGCACGCTACCCGGCCGGCAAGGAAAGGGGGGCGAGCGAGCGCGCCCCCCCTCCTGAGCCGTACCAGGCCGCGTGCCCTTAACATGGGGGGGTGCCTTGGGGAAGGGGGGGCCGCGCGGCCCCCCCACCCCAAAGCACCTTGTCCCCATGTTGATGAGGACAAGGGCCTCTTCCCGACAACCCTGGCCGTTGGTTGTCGGGGTCTGCGGGCGGGGGGCTTATCGGAATCCGGGAGCCCCCTTTAATAAGGGGGCCCCCGGATACTGGCCCCACCCTATGTGAATGAGTATGGGGTACAATGTACCCCTACCCATTCACCTGTAAAATAAAAGTACCCAAAAAAAAACACAACACACGAGATAAAATATTTTATTGCACAGCTCCGGGGGTCTTCCGTCTTCGGGGGTCTTCTCGCCAGACTCCTCCGCTATCTTCTTGTAGCTCTTTTGCTAGCGGAGGAGTCCGGCTTTCTTCCTCCCCGCTGCCGGCCTCTTCTCCCGACTTCGGGGGTCTTGTCCCCCTCTTCGGTTCTTCTGCCGGGCCACCGCGCCTTCTTATAGCTCTTTTGCAGGCGGTGGCCCGGTCTTCTGTCGCCGCTGTCGCCGTCGCCTTCCGTTCTTCTTCTTCTTCTTCTTCTTCTCCAGAAGATGTTGACACGTCGCTCTCTCCGGCCGGAATGCCAGAGCCGCGCTGCGCGGCCACTTATATAGTGACAATGGGGCGGTGTCACATGGTATATGTCACATGGGTTGGTCACATGGGTTGATGTCACATGGGGACTATGACATCGTAAGGGGCGGGGTCACCATGTGACCAACCCATGTGACATATACCATGTGACACCGCCCCATTGTCACTATATAAGTGGCCGCGCAGCGCGGCTCTGGCATTCCGGCCGGAGAGAGCGACGTGTCAACATCTCCTGGAGAAGAAGAAGAAGAAGAAGAAGAAGAAGAAGAACGGAAGGCGACGGCGACAGCGGCGACAGCGGCGACAGAAGACCGGGCCACCGGCTGCAAAAGAGCTATAAGAAGGCGCGGTGGCCCGGCAGAAGAACCGAAGAGGGGGACAAGACCCCCAAAGTCGGGAGAAGAGGCCGGCGGCGGGGAGGAAGAAAGCCGGACTCCTCCGCTAGCAAAAGAGCTACAAGAAGATAGCGGAGGAGTCCGGCGAGAAGACCCCCGAAGACGGAAGACCCCCGGAGCTGTGCAATAAAATATTTTATCTCGTGTGTTGTGTTTTTTTTTGGGTACTTTTATTTTACAGGTGAATGGGTAGGGGTACATTGTACCCCATACTTATTCACATAGGGTGGGGGGCCGGTATCCGGGGGCCCCCTTATTAAAGGGGGCCACCGGATTCCCATAAGCCCCCCACCCGCAGACCCCGACAACCAACGGCCAGGGTTGTCGGGAAGAGGCCCTTGTCCTCATCAACATGGGGACAAGGTGCTTTGGGGTGGGGGGGCCGCGCGGCCCCCCCTTCCCCAAGGCACCCCCCATGTTGAGGGCACGCGGCCTGGTACGGCTCAGGAGGGGGGGCGCGCTCGCTCGCCCCCCTTTCCTGGCCGGCCGGGTAGCGTGCTCGGACAAGGGTCTGTTGTGGACTTTGGGGGGACCCCCACGCCGATTTTTTTCGGCGTTGGAGTTCCCCTTTAAGTCCATACCAGGCGGCGGAGCCCGCGACGTCTCCTTCGCGGGCCCTGCCTAACTGGAGACGCGCTCGAAATGAGCAGACTTTTCTCCGGGCGGGAACAGTCCGCTCATTTCGAAAGTACAGCGGACTGGCCCACACACGGGCGGACTGTCCGCTGAAACCAAGTTTCAGCGAACAGTTTTACGGAAATTCCGTAAGACTTTGTTCGTCAAACAGTCCGCTGAAACTGTCCGCTGAAGCCCACACACGAGCGGACTGTCCGCTGAAACACTGTTCAGCGGACAAAGTTGGGCGAACAGTCCGCCCGTGTGTACGCGGCCTTAGAGACAAGGTGCAGAACAGAGAACTCAAATTACTAAACAACTCCTAGTGAATCTCCTAGGGTATTGCTAACTATTGCATATGTCTTTCTTTTAGGCCACATGCTCACTGGATATTTAGCCTCAGTGCATAAGGCTCTGGCATATAGGATTGCGCGGAAGGCATGGGTACAACATCCAGCCCTGCTGCTGGTAGCTTGTTAACTTTTATAAGAGGCGGTCAGCTGAAACACAAGCATTCGGGGCATTCATCTCTGATCATATGCTGCCAGTGCCTTCTACCCATACCTAAACATCGGAGTCTCATTTACCGAGGCTAAACACCCAGTTTACAGGGGCCTTATAAGAGATTGAATATTTCTGCTTGCATCCTTTTTTGTGTGACACCATCACCACGTCCAGAAATGAGTGGAAACCTCTCCAATGGGGCACAGCCAGCAATAAAAAGTGGCATGTTTTCCATTACTTCTCCACTGTAATCAACACTAAAGAAACAAAAATGTTTGGGCCTTTGAAATACATATGTACATACCTAACAAAAATTCGGACATCAAAAGCCAAAAAAAGGCTAAACATACCATCTTGGAACTACTTATTCTGTGTATATGATTTTGAGATTTTCCTCATGCCAGACAGATATTAAACTTTTGTCTTCTTTGTTGTAATGGTTGGCTAGGAATGAAGTGTTTATATTGGCACACTGGGCCTTAATATTTGAAACTCCCAAGTTTAGAGTGGCATTCTTTTTGTGTACATTTGTGATGGAAAGTAATAGTCTGTATATGTTCAGGGGTGTGAAAATGTTCTTTTGGTAATGCTGTAATCCGTTATTTTAAATACGTGCACATATTTACAGAGCTGGTTACTTAGCAGAAATTAGTGTTTTATTATGACTTTATAAAATAAATTATATCATAGTGTTAGGAACTGGCTTTAGTGTAATCTCACTAACTTATTTATTATGCAGCGTTGAGGAACACCCGTGTATGCTATGTACTGCATCTACATCTACACTGCTGGGACTATTGGCCTGATTTACTAAAGTAATTGAGAGCCTTCAAACAAAAAAATGAGGCTGATTTACTCAGGCTGGGCTTACATCTATCCATGTCCACGTTTGTTCATTTTTTAGTGCATTTTTTAATGTGCATTGTATATGTGTTTTCATTATTCTATTGGGCATCACAGTGAGTGAAAATTCACAGAAAATGCCTAATTTTTACCAACACATACAATGCAGTGCAGAGATATGAATGGGCTCAGTGGAGTCAGTGTGTGTTACACCTCATAGAGGTGAATCAAGTTTTCAGCTATGCACAGTAAAAAAATAGGAAGTATTTATTTTTTATTTTTTTTAGGCATTTGCAGGTTTTTTTTTTTTGTTTGTTATTGTGTTGTGCACCATGAAATGGCTACACACAGGGCTTTTTTTCTCAAAGAATAGGTGCAGGAACCCCCCCCCCCTTTTCTCCACCCCTACCCACCTCCGAGCAACATTCCTTCGTTCCATCCCCTATCCACCTCCCAGTTCTGCCCTTTTAGACAATACATAACCAAGTATAATTTTGTGGTGATAAGTAATTTGTTTTGGATTTGGTTATGCTAACAAGAAAAGCAGTAAAATAGATTCCCTGCAGCCAGCAACAATAGATCCCCCTAACAACAATGGACCACCTACAGCAAATTTTCCCACACAGCAACAATAGAGTCCCGGCAGCATCAACAGATCTCCGCACAGCCAGAATCAATAGTCTCTCTGGCTGCGAGCAACAATATAACCCTCTCTCAACAGTAGATCTCTCCCAGCAACAACTGACCCCCCGCAAAAAATTTATTTCCTCCAGCTAGAATAGATTATCCAACAGCGAGCATCAATAGACCCTGCAGCACACTCCAGCGCTCCCCTTGCCATTACATACAGTCAGTCCTGGAGGTGCCGGAACCGCGTTCCCCTGCATTCACACTGAAAAAAAGCCCTGGCTACACATGTACCCTGCAGCTGAAAATGACTTAATGCAAATAGTTTTGAGAACACCACACGAAATTCTCATGTCCACGTTCTACCTCAGTGGTCTCCAAACTGTGGCCCGTGGGCAGGATGTAGCCCTCTGCTTTCCTTTATCCAGACTTTGGGGCACCGTGCCATCCAGTGACACCAATGATGGGGCACCCTTCCTCTTACAGACACCAATGATGGGGCACCTTTCCTTCCACAGATACCAATGGTGGGGCACCATTCCTCCCCAGATATCAATGATGGGGTACCATTCCTCCCACAGATATCAATGATGGGACACCATTCCTTTTACAGATGCCAAAGGTGGGGCACCATTCCTCCCATGGACACCAGTGATGGGGTACCATTTCCCACACAGATACCAATGATGGGGCACCATTCCTACGTAAATACCAACAATGAGGCACCATCCCTTCCACTGATACCAACAGTAGGGGGCCATTCCTTCCACTAAAACCTATGATGGGGCACTGTTTGCGCTCACTGACACCATGGCATTTTCAATCCCACTGGCCACAATGTGCCCCCTCTAAAGCCTCAAGGACAGTAAACTGGCCCTTTGTTTAGACAGTTTGGAGACCCTTGTTCTACACATACAGTATAGTGATATGTGTTCCAGATATATTAGCCTTAGGGCAGATATATCAGGTGATTTACTAAAGGAGAACACTCAAAAGAGTAACGTTTCACTTTACAGTTATCCAATCATGTGATGCAAATTCCTGTTTCTTTCTTCTGCACATGATTGAATAATTGAGGCGAATCTTCGCGTTTTTTTTCTGTGAAGATTCTCAACTCCTTTAGGCCTGGTACACATGGTTTAGAAAGCATAAAAAGGCATGTCATAAAATACATTGGGGGATTTGCTAAAGGCAAATAGTCTCTGTATGTTGCAAGTGCAGCTGCACACATTTTTCCCCAGAGCTTAGTAAATGAGGTAAAGCTCTCTTGATTTCCATCATCCAATCATGTACAAGAATTATTATTTTTTCTTTTCACCTGATTGGGTATTCTTTACAAAGCAAAGTTATACCACACTACATTTACTAAGGAAAACACGTGCAACTGTATTTGAACCCCACTGGGGTGAATTTACTAAAGTCAAGTAGACTGTGCATTTTGAAAATGTAGTCACACTTATATTTTCCAAAATAAGAAACATGGTATACTTACCTGCCTTGTGAAATGTTTTTACACAGCAGCCCGATCCTCCTTTTCTCGAGTCCCCCGCCAGCACTCCTGGCTCCTCCCCAGTTCTGAGTGCTGTCATAGCAAGCTAGTTGCTACAGAGGCACTCATGTGGACTTGATCCAGAACTGTGGTCTGTGTGTCCATTGACAAACACATCACTGCTTGTCCCGCCCCCACTTTCTCCTTACAGGCTGTAATTGACAGCAGCAAAAGTCAATTGTGAGAATGATAGGTAATTAATATAGAAACACCCATTGCTCTGTATGGCCAAACCCAGCAAAAACATGACCAATGCTCTTAAGAGGTCAAAGAGGTGAAAAATCAGCATATGTAAGATTATGTTGTGTAAAAATGGTGCAAAGTCATCCTCTGGCCTGTCGAGGCCCAGGCGGGTGATCCACAGGGCACAATTAAGGCCCCTAGTTTGGGGCTTCCAAGGCTCCACCTTACACTCTAAAAAGGACCCAGCCTGGCATCAAAGAGGCCACACTGTCCTATTACAATCACTACTGCTCTTGTCCACCAACAGACCCCACTAAGCCCTAGTCCAAATGGCCATTTCCAAGAGATATCCCTAGAGAGGCTGGAGAAAGTTACTGTTTTATTAAAGGCAAGAATTGTACAAGCCTTGTCACAATGTCACTGGGAGTATCTTACTGAAAGATCATAGTACAGGCATACCCCACTTTTAAGTACCCAATGGGGTTTATTTACTAAAGCTGGAAAGTGCAAAATCAGGCTCACTTCTGCATAGAAACCAATGAGCTTCCAGGTTTTATTACCAAAGCTTAATTGAACAAGCTGGGGTTAGAAGCTCATTGGTTTCTATGCAGAAGTGAGCCTGATTTTGCACTTTCCAGCTTTAGTAAATAAACCACATTGAGTACCATAAAATTGGGGTATGCCTGTATAAGAGAAAAAAGCAAGGACTTGCTTAGGACAGAGAAAGGAGGTTTGGTGATAATTTGGGGGTTTACCTTGGCATACACTTTCATTGTTACCACTGCTACTCTTTATACTGAAGTCACACAATACTTGAATGTTCTGCTTAGTTTATTGCTTATACTTTTTTGGGTTCATTATGGTATTGCTTTTCTTTCATAGCCTATGGAAAACAATGCTGAGGGTGAAAACAGAAGACTATGTTCTACCACCACAGATAAAAACTGTCTGCATCTGGATGAAGCATACTTTCTGGACACCATGTATGACTCAAGCTGAACGACTAAAATACATTATCATGTGCAAGATGTTGGATCCAGACATTTAGGATTATTAAAAAGCACTTCCACATAGCTTTGTGATAAACTGTTTATAAAATGTCTTCGTTCATTTCCATGGGTCCAGAGAACATAACCAACCAACCTTCTGTGACAGAGACAATGTACTGGAATAATAATACCATGTTGTTCAAACCAGTGTTCAATATAGTAATCTCACCCATAACTATCATAATATCAATAATTGGTATATGTGGGAACAGCTTAGTTGTGTGGTACCTCTCTTTTAAGATAAAGAGGAACACTTCCACAACCTATATCTTCAACCTTGCCTTGGTTGACGCTGCCTTTCTGCTTTTTGTAACTGTATTTACTCTTGTTGCTATGGTTTTTACGCTGGCCCCAGGGTTAGAAGCTCACTATGAACATGTTCATTTTATCAATGTGATTGATACACTCATACAAGCTTGCATTTTTGGATACAATACCAGCTTATGCCTTCTTACAGCTATAAGCATTGAAAGATGCATATCTGTCCTATTTCCTATCTGGTATCACTGCAACAGACCAAAACATCTGTCTGCTGTTGTATGTGCCTTCATATGGTTCACTTCTTGCCTGCTTAGTGCCCTTGAGTTAGCTTTTTGTTACAATATTACATACAATCGCACAGGCCTAAAAGATGGATCTGGTAAGGAATGTAAAGTTGTCTTTATTATTATCTGTTGCTTTAGCTTCATGATCTTTATTCCATCCATGACAGTATCAAGCTTGGTTCTGCTTATTAAAGTGTGGAAAAGTTCTCAGCAACGGCAGCCTAGGAAGTTATATGTGGTCATCACAGTAACAGTGGTTTTCTTTCTTGTGTTTGGAATGCCCATGAGAATCTTACTACTAGCATGGTACAAACACCATATTATGCCACCCTTCCCCATGATGGATTTATTTTCTATGTTCTGCTCTACGAACAGTGCCATAAATCCTTTTGTATATTTCCTTGTTGGTCGCAAAGGCACCCACGGTAGAAAAATTACACTCCTGGCTATTCTTCAGGCTGTATTTCGAGATGAAGGATCACAGTATAAAAGAGAACAAAGACAGATATCGGCTGAACCGGAGACAGTGATGTGAAATTACCATGGTTAAAAGGTTATATGTATCCTCTTTAGTTAGACATAGAAAAGTGGAAGTTGGTTAGCCTGGAAAGCTGGGATCAAGAGCCACTGTAGTTCTGTTTCCTGGTTGGATTACAATTTATTATCATTACAGCTGTTTGCACTCTGTTGTCAAACTGACATTTTTTTTAGATGGGGCATCATGATGGAATAATGCGCACATGTATTTAAAGGAATTAAATAAATGTTGATATTATTTAATTAATTTGTGCAAAAATTGATTGAAAGTTTTAAGAATTACATTTTTCATATAGAATTCATTTTTAGGGGTATTTACGTAAAAGTAAAATGTCTGACATGTTAGATCAACTTTTTACGTACATGTCTACGACAGCTTGGATACGTAGCATGTAGCTCAGTTTATGATTATGCTGTTTAAAGTTTAACCAGCTTAGATCTGGCTTTACGCTATTTGATTTTTCTCTTGCAAGGAGAACAATCAACGCTGAAAAGAGAGAAGTGACAGCTGCTTGTTTAATCCAAGCTACAAATGGGCAGCACACAGTGGGAAAGGTGTCCGCCAAGTGTGCCTGGTGACTAATCCAAGCATTGATAATAAAAATAATAAAAACACAATGTAGGGTTTAAGTAATTGATATTGTCAATCATGGGCAGTCATCTGAAAATGAATTATTCATCTTTGGTTGAACAAATTCAATATTTTCCTTAGCGTGACAATCATTTGAATTAACGATTGAACTTGCCATGTGTGTCAAACAGCCATAATTTTATAACCACTGACAGGTTAAGTGAATAACATTATTCTCGTTATGATGGCATCTGAAAGTTGAAAGGATATATTAGACAGCAAGTAAACATGTTGATGTCTTGAAAGCACAAAAAATGGGCATCGCAGTTTTTTTTGTGTGGGGTTGTGCAGGGAGAACAGTCAGGTTGTCCATGCTGACCCATGTCCACAGCCAAAAGGGCCTACTTCGGGCATGTGAGCATAAGAACCATGGAGCAAAGGAAAAAGGTCTCCTGGTCTGATGAATCAGGTTTTCTTTTATATGATGTCAATAGCAAGGTGCATGCGCTTTGCTTACCTTGAGGGAGAGATGGCATCAGGATGCAGTATGGGAATAAGGCAGAGGCAGTGTGTTGCTTTAGGCAATGTTCTGCTGGGAAACCTTGGGTCCTGCCATTCATGTGGCTGTTACTGGACATGTACTGCCTACCTAAACATTGTTGCTGACCATGTACACCCCTTCATGGAAACAGCATTCCCTGATGGCTGTGACTTCTTTCAGCAGAATAATGTGTCCTGTCACATTGCAAAAATTATTCAAGAATAGGGATGAGCTTCGAGTTCGAGTCAAACTCATGTTTGACTCGGACATTGCCTGTTTGCCTGTTCACTGAACAGCGAACAATTTGGGGTGTTCGCGGCAAATTTGAAAAGCCGCAGAACACCCTGTAAAAGTCTATGGGAGAAATCTAAAGTGCTAATTTTAAAGGCTTATATGCAAGTTCCTGCCCCAGGGGACATGTATCAATGCAAAAAAAACTTTTAAAAACAGCCGTTTTTTGGGGAGCAGTGATTTTAATAATGCTTAAAGTGAAACAATAAAAGTGTAATATTCCTTTAAATACCCAGGGGGTGTCTATAGTATGCCTGTAAAGTGGCGCATGTTTCCCATGCTTAGAACTGTCCCTGCACAAAGTGTAATTTCTGCAGGAAAAAAAGTCATTTAAAAGCACTCGCGGCTATAATGAATTGTCAGCTCCCCGTAATACAGAGAACAGTCATTGAAAGTCATTGATAAAAAAAAAAGCGTGGGGTTCCCCGCAAATTCAATTACCAGGCCCTTCAGGTCTGGTATGGATATTAAGAGGAACCCCGCATCAAATAAAAAAAAAATTATGTGGGGTTCCCCCCGAATAACCATACCAGACCCTTCAGGTCTGTGACCATGTTGATGGGGACAAGGGCCTCATCCCCACAACCCTGACCGGTGGTTGTGGGGGTCTGCGGGCGGGGGGCTTATCAGAATCTGGAAGCCCACTTTAACAAGGGGACCCCCAGATCCCGGCCCCCCCATTTGAAATGGTAAGAGGGTACAAAAGTGCCCCTACCATTTCAAAAAGAAAGTGTAAAAAATTGTTAAAAAACACACACACACCATTGGGAAAAGTCCTTTATTAAAAATAAAATAAAATAAAAAAATAATTCCGGCGATGGTAATCCACTCTTGCTATCCAGCGATGGGTGATCTGATCCAGCGATGGGTGATCTGATCCAGCGATGGTCCAGGGCAGTGCATCCATCTTGTCTCCACCGGAGACACTGCAGGAATTCCGGCACCCTGATACGTCTTAGCTGAGGAGGACGGGGCCACCGGTCACCTGGCCCCGCCCCCCCTTTGATGCAAGTGGGAAAGCCGGGCTTCCTCAGTGACGTGCGGGTGACCCCACCCCCCTCTGATGTAATGGAAACCTACATTACATCAGAGGGAGGTGGGGTCACCCGTACATCACTGGGGAGGCCTGGCTTTCCCCTTGCGTTAGAGGGGGGCAGGGGCAGGTGAGGGGTGGCCACGTCCTCCTCAGCTAAGACGTGCCAGGCTGCCAGAATTCCCGCAGTGTCTCCGGTGGAGACAGGATGGATGCACTGCGCTGGACCATCGCTGGATCGGATCGCTGGACCCCGGAGAAGAGATCACCCATCGCTGCATAGCAAGAGTGGATTACCACCGCTGGAATTAAAAAAATATATATATTTTTAATAAAGGACTTTTCCCAACGGTGTGTGTGTGTGTTTTAACAATTTTTTACACTTTCTTTGTGAAATGGTAGGGGTACTTTAGTACCACCTTACCATTTCAAATGGGGGGCCGGGATCTGGGGGTCCCCTTGTTAAAGGGGGCTTCCAGATTCTGATAGGTCCCCCACCCACAGATCCCCACAACCCCAGGCCAGGGTTGTGGGAATGAGGCCCTTGTCCCCATCAACATGGGGACATGGTGCTTTGAGGGGTCACAGACCCCCAAAGCTTCCTCCCAATGTTGAGGGCATGTGGCCTGGTACGGTTCAGGAGGGGGGACACTTTCTCATTCCCCCCTCTTTTCCTGCGGCCTGCCAGGTTGCGTGCTAGGATAAAGGGTCTGGTATGGATTTTTGGGGGGGAACTCCACGCCATTTTTTTTTATTTGGCATGGAGTTTCCCTTAAATTCCAAACACAGACCTGAAGGGTCTGGTATGGATATTTGGGGGGAACCCCACGTAATTTTTTTTTTATTTGATGTGGGCTTCCCCTTAATATCCATACTAGACCTGAAGGGCCTGGTAATTAAATTTGGGGGGAACCCCACGATTTTTTTTTATCAATGACTTTCAATGACTGTTCTCTGTATTACGGGGAGTCGACCATTCATTATAGCAATGAGTGCTTTTAAATTATTTTTTTTCCTGCAGAAATGACACTTTGAGCAGGGACAGTTCTAAGCACGGGAAACATGAGCCCCTTTACAGGCATACTATAGACACCACCCAGGTACGAAATTTAAAGGGATATTACACTTTTATTGTTTCACTTTAAGCATTATTAAAATCACTGTTCCTTAAAAAATTTCAGTTTTAAAACTTTTTTTGCATTGATACATGTCCCCTGGGGCAGGACCCAGGTCCCCTAACACTTTTTATGACAATAACTTGCATATTAGCCTTTACAATTAGCACTTTTGATTTTGAACGTTCGAGTCCCATAGACTTTAATAGGGTTCTAAAGTTCACACGAAGTTTAGTTCTGTTTGCAGGTTCTGGTACGAACCAAACCGGGGGGTGTTCGGCTCATCCTTATTCAAGAATGGTTGGAGGAACACAACAACAAGTTTGTGTTGTGACTTCAAAATTTTCCAGGTAAGATTTGAATCCAATTGAGCATCTGTTGGATGTGCTGGAAAACAAGTCTGATCCATGAAAGCCCCACCTTGCAACTTACAGGAATTAATGTATCTGCTACTGAGGGTGGCTTTGTGCCAGATAACACAGCATAAATCTAGAGTTCGAGTGACAACGTTGACTCAATTGGTCAGGGCTGTTATTATAGAAAAAGGGTCAGTTTTAGTCGTAAAAGGGGGGCCTACCCAATATTAGGTGGGTGGTCATAAAGTTATGTCTGATTGGTGTAACCTTGTTCTGATGGGTGACCAGACAACAAATAGGAGGTGCAACTGAAGGCTCCAACCGCATTCTCTTCTGTAGTACACACAGGGGGTGCTGGCAAGGACAGAGCTAATCCCAGCTCCAATGATACAAGAGACAAAAAAATCATGATTAAGAGAGTGAAACGTGTTGGGGCATGTCTTGGCTTGAGCCTGGGCTGAGGCTCTCATTTCATGTCCATAGGGTCCTTCAGTGATGCACGTGCATAGGACCTTTTTTGTCTCTTGTTCTGTTGGGTGCCACAATCTGGGATGGGTGGCAGAAGACTGTCAAGTGACACTCCACGGTATAAATAAGCAAAGTGACAGATTCTCTTTCACTCAGGATTTTGCCACAGAAAGTACTATTAAGCACATTGGGTTGTGTTTTACCACACAATTGTTTCAGCACCAAGAAACCAATGTATCATATAACACAACCCAATGCACTAACCAGTCTTTTCTGAAGCAATATGCTGAATTATGGGTGGGATTTGTTATTCCATGTCTGTAAAAATCTATTATCTGCAAACTAGATAAAAAATGAATTAGCTTGGCCAGCACTTGGCATGTGTACTGTGTTGCGGCCAAATGTGTTAGTAGGTTTTTTTATGCAGTTAGTCAAAATTACCACTATTTTCACATGAAATATGAATAGGCACACCAAAAGAGAAGAAAACATTCAGAAAGGCAGGCATTCTTTAAAAAAGAATGAATGTACAAAAAGTGCCTGTTTGTTGCATTTGGAGATTTAGTAGAACAACCCGCATAAAATAAAATGTGCGATATTATATTTATAAATATGCAAACGTGATATTCACCAAACATTTACTGTAGATGTATCTTGTTGATGAATGTGTTTTAAAATACAGTGATTGGTTCACGTAAAGTAAATGTTTGGTGAATGTAACAATCTATGTATTTTAAATGATAAAATAATAGTAACTAATTTGTTGAAAATAGTTTTGCAAGAACTTGCATTTGTCTGCTGTTTTGATCTAGTTTGTTGATCGCTTTCTAAGATATTTATAAATCAGTAAACAGAAAAACTATAAAAAATATTTTAAAAATATGGCAATTGGGAGCTGAATTTTACAAAACTCAGAGGAAAAGCATCATCATCATTTGAAAAATAGCTGTGAAGTAAAAGTTCAACGAATCCAAGGGCTGTATCACAGGCATTTATACACTTTATTTTATTTCCTGGGGTACTCATTTTTTGGTGACATTCCAAATTCACTTTATAAATGTGACAAAATCAATATGTAAGAATGACAAACAATAGTGGCATTACAAGCTAATGAATAAATAAACAAATTTCATATAAGCTTTCTAACGATGCCAAAAAAAAGCACAAGTTGACCATTTCAATCTTTTATAACTAGGGTCCCCAATAAGGTAACCAAAACATGAAAAGTATATACATTATTATCAGGAGACAGGTGATGTTTGTGAATGGAAGCTTCGAAGCACAGCCCTGAAAGCAGTTTTCCTCATTAGATTGTCTCTGTATATAGGTTGACCAAATGTACCTGATGGGACAGCTCTGGTTTCAGGAGGCCGTCACCACATAAAATGTGCCCCAGATACATTACTGTTTTTGAGAAGGAATTTTCGATCTGAATGTTTGTAAATATGCGGATATTAATGCCTAGAGAGAGGAGAAATGAGGAGAGAGGAGGAGGAGGGTTGAGGGTTGAGGCCTGAGGCGCGGGCTTAGAGTGACAAGATGGGAGTCGGACAGGGAGGAGCACGCTTGTGATGTCATGAGAGTGAAATCCGTAACCTTTTTGTTACATTTGGACCTTCAAATTCTTCTCTATCCCTTTTTGTACCTCAATCTTCTCTCTGTCCACCTATTATGCCCCAGTTTCCCCTGACTTTCCCTTGTGATTTATCATACACTTGCCTTCTCAGATCTGACCTACCCATCTACCTACTCATACCTAACCTATCCATCTACTCCTTCATACCTGACCCGTCCACCTACCTCCATATACCTGCCCTGCCCACCTACCTCCTCATACCTGATCAATCCACCTGCCTGCTTATACCTAACCTGTCCATGGTGAGAACCCAGGGGGCGATAGTGTGTCACCATGACTCCCAATCCCTCCATATGACTGCGTATTGTCACGACTGCATGTTGCTCACGTATTGTCATGATCACCCATGTATTTTAACAATTACAGCATAAGTGATATATAGAAGAAAAAACGCAGGTGGTCAAGGTGTCAGAGCCCAGGATCTCAACAGAAGACTCAATGCAATGTCAAAGTCCAGTGAGTACAATTGTGGGAGCTAGGGGGGATTTGTCATAGGAGGTGGGTGTTGTATTGGGAGAAAGAGGGACATTTTTCCTTAAGAGTCACTCTGTTGACCCTGATGTTGACCTCTACACCCTGTGCATCAGTTACTCCTTCAGTTCCTACACTCTGTTACACACTCCTGACCTGCGCACTCTCTACCAAGAGTACAGTATGTTCAGATTTTATCTTAAGGCCCGTACACACGATCAGATTTTTTGACAACAAGCATGCAAATTAGCTGTTTTGAGGCAACATCCAACTGTGTATACTCTCCATCGGACAAACATTTTCAATTTTCATCAGACTTTTGTTAGCTGTGCGAACGGACAAACTTTTTGACAACATAAGTCCGATGGAACAAAACCTGATCGTGTGTACACAAAACCATCGGACTTTTGTACAAAGTACAAACACGCATGCTCAAAACCAATGCAAAAGATCAGACAACAATACAGAAGTTGACCAAAGGTGGTGCTGGAGTAATTGAATGTCTTCTTTTGAAGTGTCGTCAGTACGTTGAAACGTCACTACGTTCGTGTTTGTTGCCTAAAAAGTCTGATCGTGTGTATGCAATACAAACTTACGGCCAATGCCCTTTGTACAAAAGTCCACGGGAAAGTTTGTACAAAGTCTGATCATGTGTATGGGGCTTAATAATACCCCTTTGAGCCTCTCCCAATGTTGGCACAATTTGACCACACCTGTGATCCAGCATTATGTGCAATGTGCTCCGCTATGGTCAGTGGGGTGTCTCTGGATTTAATTATGAAAATTTAGGCACCTTAATTTTCAATTAAACTACATCACAAAAGTAAACCAGTAAAACTAACTTAATTCAAAACACAGCAGAGGAAGATGATTCATGTAAACTGTATAGTAATTACAATGCTACTACTATTTCAGTAATTAGAGTAGCCTAGTAGCATTTGTGTCTTTCCAGTAATGTACTCTATAGAACAAATCAGAAGCTTTCCTCTGCTTGTCTTTACTGTACAATGAGTTTCATAGAAACTATGCAGCATTCACTAAACAATTTAACAATAGAAGAACCTAGAGAACCTAGAACCTAGATCTTAGAGAACAAAGCTGTTTTGATTTTGAAAGAATGCAGTCTAGTAACAGTGCACTTATGTGCGGTATAGAAAAGCACTTGTTAAGTTTCATTTATCTTGAAGTATAGATAATTATTTCCAGTAATTGACAAGATAAGACAAACAAAACTGTTCGGATTGTGATATTTATGCAGATTGTTGGATATCAGAATCCAATGTCTAAGCCCTTGTACACACGGTCGGACATTCCGACGGTAAATGTCTGATCGAACCGTGTTGTCAGATAATCTGACCGTGTGTGGGCTCCATCAGACTTTTTCCGTCAGAATGCCCGGCCAACAAAGTTTGAGAGCTGGATATAAAATTTTCCGACAACATGATCTGATCGGACTTTGTCCGATCGTTTGTAGAGAATTCCGATCGGACAAAGTGCCAGGCATACTCAGATCAAATTACGAGACCAAAGCTATTGGCTACTATCCTGAGCGTAGTCCCGTCATAACGAACGAATGTCATCACGTTCTGAACGATTGGATTTTCCGACAACTTTGTCCGACTGTGTGTATGCAACACCAGTTGCAGACAAAATCCGTTGGAAAAAATCAGACAGATTTTGTGGTCAGAATGTCCGACCTTGTGTACAAGGGCTTAGATAGCTTGGCCATGTGATAACAATGAGAGAATCAATCCCAAAACAAATATATGAGGGAAATTCTGGGAGAAAGGATGAGTATAGAAGAAACAGATCATTGATGTGAAATATGATTATACATCCAAAAGATGGAGATTCAAAGCAATGGGTAGAGTGAAACCATCTAAAACTATGTAAGAGGACAAGACCCTTCAATGGTTGTACAGAATATAAAATAGTACAAATATGACTTAACTGTGGTACACAGCTTGTTACCTACTCATAGTATACATGTGGGTCCAAACCTCTGTAGAGCGATCCACATTCAGATCGTTTTTCAGAGGTGATTGACAGATTGCTTGCCGCCCACCAATATGTTGGGTAGTTTTTGCTGCGGGCACAAAGGAAAACAGCAATGTACACACCTCCACCTGCTGCCACTGCAGCTTAAATGTTACTAAACCCAGGAGCCTGTATTCACTTTATCTGGTCTCCCACAGTACACAGAACATGGAAATGCAATTATTTTCTCATCAGCAGTAAATAGAAGTCTTGTGACTTCTATCGGTGTCTAGCAGAGCACTGGTTAAAGCTTGTAGGAAGAGTTTTCATTCTGCTTTGACTGTGAGGCTGCAGGGCCCCTGACTTTCTGTCTGGACAGTGCTGATTGGCCCTGTGCTTATCACATGCACCCCCCAAAAAAAAAACCTCTCTAGCAATACACACCAAACTGAGCATGTGAAGAGTGACTCCAAAGGTCTTATCAGGAGATGGATTGGAGACAGTGGAAGCAGGAAAGGATCAGAGAAGACAGGATAAAACAGCCTTTTTATAACAATGTAGTGGATTAACCCTTTAGGTTTCACGTTTAGTATAACAACTATAATTTACTGCATATACAGACTGATTTTACTGTTGCAGGTTTACTAACATTTTAAGGGTGGTATGCTAAAAATACAGCTCAACCACGCATTTGTACCATCCCCCAGCCACACATCTAAAATTAGTGTAGCGGGGTCTCTTTAAGGACTATAAAACTACTGTTCCCAGAACCCCGCTGGTTCCCAGGATGTTTGGAGTTATGCCCCAGAGACTCATGGGGGAGGGCATATAAGGAGGGGGAGAGGCCTAGTTCTTTCTCTTTGGACACCCCCCCCCCTCTCCTAGCAAGAGGAGGTCTGTGCTGAACTGCTGGAGGCACAAGGCCTGAAGCCTGGGCCTTGTGCTCTTTTCCAAAGAGCCCTCTGCCAGCCTAGCTGCACCTGAGAGACATTTTCTCATCCTTGCTGCAGTACATCAGAAGGATTGAAGACTCGGAGGTCGGTGGATTCCTGTTCCTAGACGAATTGGCGGAGGAAAATGGACTTGGACTTGTCCGGGTGGTGAGAGCTGTTTAAAGACAGATACTTTATCTTTATTATTCGTTTGGATTACAAAGTTGTTCTTCAAGTGCACCACCGAAAGATTACTAGCGAATATTGTTTCACTTGACTTCCATCTAGATCAGTCAGGCCTGACTGCATAGGTAGATAGTGCTGGGTGTTAGTTTACCCATGCGGGGAAGTAGCTGAAAAAGGGCAGCGCTAGAGTTGCATAGCAATACTTTATTATGCCGATTACTCTGTTTATCTTTATTACTGGTTACTGCAGGGACCTGCTTATGTGTTGCAAACCAAATGTTCGATTCATGTTATTCCTTTTATAAAACAACAAGTAAAGTCAGTTATATACTTTCAAAGATTGTCTATGAGCTTGAGTTATCCACCCACGCACACACATATTTAGAGTATAAGTGATTTAATGTGTATTGCTAGATACTAACTGTGCCAGAGTGGGTAGAGCAGATTGCCGGGGGGGTTGGTGGAGCTGTGCTCAGGGCCCAAACCAAACTTGCGGCCCTCTTAAGTGAGGGTATCGCTATACGTGGGGGCTCGTAAATCCGGGATTTCTGAGACAGCGGTGAACACGCCAGAGGTACCGGCATGGACCCACAGGGAGTCAGAGCGTGGTGTGAAGCGGCTAAGGCCGACCCAAGTCAGTCAGTGGTCATTAGCCTCCCAGGGGAGAAATGGTCGACTGAGACCGTAGAGGAGTTAATGAAGTCAGTGTCCCCAGACCATAAACCATGGGTGATGGAGATAAAATCAGACCCAGACATCTCATATCAGTACACGCTAGTGGAATACTGGGATGGGATGCCGGAGGCTTGCAAGCGCAACTGTGTACGGACACAAGACAACAGATCCTATAGGTTGGCGCACGCAACAAAGGAGGAGCCATCGCCAACGGAATCACCGCAGGCTGCGGCCCGTACCTCACCCGAGAGTCTCAGACCAGCACCGGCCACCCTTAGCGCAGAACTGTGTGCTGTCCTGGGGAAGATTGTGGCCCAGTGCAAGAAGGATCCCACAGATTACCCGATGTCGGGGTACAGAAAACTCCGGATGTTTTCAGGGAGGAAACCTGTACCTTCGGAAGAAGAGGGATTTAAAGAGTGGTTAGATAGCGCAACTCAGGCACTAGAGGAATGGGAAGTTCCAGAGCGCAGAAAGAAGCAGAGGATTGTGGAAAGTCTAAAGGGGCCTGCTCTAGAGGCCGTAGGCAACCTGAAGATGAGCAGGACAGACTGTAATGCGCAGGAGTACCTAGATGTATTACAGAATGTGTTTGGTGGGACAGAGAAAATCTCTGAGCTTGCTTATCAGTTAGAGCATTGCTACCAGAAGAAAGGTGAAAAACTATCAGACTACATGGGACGTTTAGATAAAATCATGCATAGGATGATCCTAAGGAAGGGGATCAGCCCAGGGAAAGTAGATGAGGCCCGTGCTCAACAGGTACTGAGGGGAGCTCAACCCATGGATCCTATTGCATGGACACTGCGTGCCCGACAGGATGGGAAGAATCTGGAGTACACTGACCTCATCTGAATTATCAGAGAGGAAGAGGCCCTACTGGAAGAGAAAAGGGAAGAACATCCCATCGAGCCCGTCGAACAACCGGTAGCAATAGTTACACCGGCCATGACTCCCGGTAGAGATAAGGAGGTGGACACTTTGAAATTACAGATGTCCCAGGTGATGGAGATGTTGACTGCTATGATGGCGAAAGGTCAAGGGGGAGCCGAGAAACCAAGTCCTAGGAAGGAGTTGTTTCCAGATACACCAACACCAAGCCCCACTCGAGACCGAGAAGAGATGCTATGCTACAACTGCGGGGGCAGTGGCCACTTCGCCAGTAGATGTTCCAGTCCCAAGAAGAAGAAGATAAATAACCGCCAGCCGGCGGGAAACTCCAGAGGGCCCCGGTGAGGGAGTCAACCGGGTGCCCATGCCTTTCAGTGAACTCCAAACTGAATAGAAGGAAGAGAAAGAGAGAAAACCAGACCCCTCAGAAGGAATGTCTACAAATAAGAAACAATAACATCCCTCAGCGGGTTTGTATTCCCATTACTGTGGGGAGGGTCAATGCATACCAGGCTCGAAAAAGAATAAAGTCAAAAACCAACTGGATGAAGACGGGTCCCCAGAAGAAGGTGGCCTCAACCCGGCCCTACCCAGAAGAATTGGTCGGCCCGTCCCCCACTGTCTCCATCCAGGTGGAAGGAGTCTACACGAAGGCCCTCCTGGACACTGGAGCTCAAGTGACTTTGTTGTACAGAGACTTCTATGATAGGCACTTGAGCCATTTTCCTATACAGAAGATAGAAGAGCTGGAGATATGGGGCCTGGGAGCTCAGAGTTTCCCCTACGATGGTTACCTGCCCATAAAGCTGACCTTCGATCCATCTGTGGCGGGGAAAACAGAGGTGTTTGACACCCTGGCAGTTGTGTGTCCTAGACCGCCAGAGGCCAGCAAGATGTCCCTCATCATAGGGACCAATACGGATCTGGTGCGAAGACTTCTGACCCCTCTAGTGAAGACGAGAAACCATCAAGATCCCAATATCCATCCCATGCTGAAGACAGCCTACCAACGGTTGGTCCTAGAGCAGAAGACCCCAGGAGAGGGGATAGAGAAGGTGTGGAGACTTGGGAGAGAAGGAGTGGTGCTGCAGCCCGGAGAGGTAGCCTGCCTCAGGGCCACGGTGAAGCTTACCTGGGAGCAGCCTGGCCCCTTTGTCATGCTGGAATCCGATCCAAGGGAGGACCACTCAGGCCTGGAAGTGATACCGGAAGTGATTCCAATCAAGGCCCTGAAGAAGGCTCGAGGAAGAGTCCCAGTGAGTGTGAGAAACCCTACGGAGAGACCCATAGAGATCCCTACCAGGATGCTGTTGGGGCAGGTGAGTCCTGCGGCCCCAGTCAGCTGGTCAGAAGTAAAAGGAACGGGTGAAGGAGGAGATGTTTGGGAAAAACTTTCTATGGAGAACCCGGACCTACCTGGAGCCTGGAAGGAGAGAGCCAAGGCCCAGCTGACTAGATGGGAGAGGATTTTCTCAAAGGATGAGTTTGATGTGGGATGTGCCAGGAGTGCCACCCACCGAATCCGCCTCCAAGAAGACAAACCCTTCAGGGAAAGGGTTAGGCGGGTCCCTCTAGCTGATCTGGAGGATCTGAGGGAGCAGCTTGCGGAGTTGAAGAAGACTGGTGTAATTCGGGAGTCTAGAAGTCCCTATGCCTCCCCCATAGTGGTGGTCAGGAAAAAGAATGGGTCGTTGAGGCTTTGTATCGACTACAGGACTCTCAACAGGAGGACCATCCCTGACCAGTATACCACACCGAGAATAGAGGATGCCCTACAGAGTTTGTCTGGTGCCAAGTGGTTCAGTGTAATGGACCTCAAGAGTGGGTACTATCAAACCCCCATGCACCAGGAAGACCGAGAGAAGACAGCTTTCATAACCCCAGTGGGATTCTTTGAATTCAACAGAATGCCTCAGGGCCTGTCTGGAGCCCCTGCTACCTTTCAACGCCTCATGGAGAAGACCGTTGGAGACATGAACCTCATAGAAGTCCTTGTGTACTTGGACGATGTCATTGTCTTCGGGAAGACTTTGGAAGAACATGAGGCCAGGTTGGAGAAGGTGTTGAGAAGACTCAGCGAAGAGGGACTCAAGCTTTCTCCCGAGAAGTGCCGGTTTTACCAATCCTCTGTGAACTATCTAGGACACATAGTGTCTGAAAAGGGAGTGGCTACAGACCCTGAGAAGTTGGAGGCAGTTACCTCTTGGCCAAGACCGACAACAGTCACAGAGCTCAGATCTTTCCTGGGGTTCTGCTCCTATTATAGAAGATTTGTGGATGGGTTTGCCCGGATTGCCAAGCCACTAAACGAATTGCTCAAGACTGAAGGAGAAGAGGATGGCTTGGGACCTAGGAGGGCTGGTGAGTCGGTTCAAGATCAGTGGAACCCAAGGTGTGAAGAGGCTTTCCGAACCTTGAAGAGGAGCCTTACCACGGCCCCAGTCCTGGCCTATGCCGACCCCACCAGACCATATGAGCTACATGTCGATGCCAGTCATGAGGGCCTAGGCGGAGTGCTCTATCAAGAGTATGAAGAGCAGCTGCGACCAGTGGCCTATGTGAGCCGGAGCCTGACTCCCTCGGAGAAGAACTACCCCACTCATAAATTGGAGTTCTTGACCCTCAAATGGGCAGTAGTAGACAAACTGAAGGACTATCTCTATGGGGCGGAGTTTACCGTAAAGACAGATAACAATCCTCTGACCTACCTCTTCACTACTGCAAAGTTAGATGCAACCGGACACAGATGGTTGGCTGCATTATCCGGATTCAACTTCAGTCTAAAGTACAGACCAGGGGCTGGAAATAGGGATGCAGATGCCCTGTCCCGAAGATCTCATGTCATGGCCAATGACTGGGAAGACTGGACCCAGGTAGCACCGGAAGGAGTGTGAGCACTCTGTCAGGGTGCTGAGTTTCAAGCAAGAGGGGGCTCCAGAGCAGAGGAGATAGGAGTCACCGCAGTGGGAGTCCCTCAACCCTACTGTGGGGTAACTCAACTAGCAGAGGAACTCCTGCCAAAGCTGTCCAGAAAGGAGCTGAGCTATGACCAATTGGAAGACCCCATGGGGAGATTGGTCCTTGAAGCTTTGGAGAACGAGAATCCAGAGGGACTTCGACATCACCCTTCCAAGGAGGCTCGCCTGCTGAGGAAAGAGTTGTATAAGCTACAAGTACATCAGGGAGTGGTCTACCGAAGGGGCCCCTCTGATAACTCAGAAGATAAGTGGCAGTTGTTTCTCCCAGAGAAGCACCGAGAGACGGTACTAATTGCCTTACATGAACAGCATGGCCATCTAGGGGCGGAGAGAACTTTCCAGCTTGTCAGAAGCCGGTTCTATTGGCCCTGTATGAGGGCAGAAGTGGAGGAATATTGCCGTTCTTGTGCACGATGCATCCAGAGGAAGACTCTACCCCATCAAGCTGCCCCAATGGGCCACCTACAGAGTCAGGGTCCAATGGATCTGGTGTGCATTGACTTTCTCTGCCTCGAACCCGATTTGAGCGGATTGGGAAATGTTCTGGTGGTAACCGATCATTTCACCCGTTATGCCCAGGCTTTCCCCACCAAAGACCAAAAGGCCTCCACTGTGGCCAAGGTGCTCATGGAAAAATACTTTGTCCACTATGGATTACCACAGAGAATCCACTCAGACCAAGGAATGGACTTTGAGAGTCGTCTGATCCGGAACCTACTGGACTCATTGGGAGTAGAGAAGACCAGGACTACACCTTATCATCCACAAGGAGATGCCCAACCTGAGAGGTTTAATCGGACCTTTCTAAACATGCTTGGAACTCTAGAGACAGAGAAGAAGCAACACTGGAGCCAACACATATCAGCTTTGGTGCACGCTTACAACTGCACCACAAGTGATGTGACGGGTTACTCCCCCTACCGGCTCATGTTTGGGAGAGAAGCAAGATTGCCGGTGGATCTGGCCTTTGGCATTTCCCTAGACCATGCCTCTGCTACCTCCCACAAGGGATATGTGGACCGACTTAGACACAATTTGAAAGTGGCCCATGAACGAGCCCAGGCGGCCTCGGACCAAAGGGGAGCCCGCAACAAGAGGAACTTCGATCTGAAGGTTCGAGTGCAAGACCTGCAGCCTGGGGACCGTGTACTGCTACGCAACCTGGGGATCCCTGGGAAGCACAAGCTTGCTGATAGATGGAGATCGGAGCCCTATGTCATTTGCAGAAAGCTACCTGGATTGCCTGTGTATAAGTTAAAACCAGAGGGGAAAGTGGGGCCCTTGAAGACTTGGCACAGGAATCATTTGCTCCCGCTTACTGAAGCAGTCAGAATACCTCCAGTGAGAAATCCACCAGAATCTGTTTCCATTCTGGATACCCCGGGACCTAGCACTCGGTCTCAGACCTCCCGGGTGAGAGATGGACAAGATTCCCAACGAGGTGAAGGTGGAAGAGGAGAGCTTGAGTGGCTGTGGCCTTCAACAACTCCAGGAAATTCTGCCATAGATCTCCCACCTACTGAAGATACACAGAATGGGACAATGAACCCAGAAGCTACAGAGTTCATTCCATCTAGTGGTGTGCCTGAAGGCTGGGAAGATATCCCTAGCATTTACTCAGAAGAGGAAAGGACCGATGTTCCAGAACCAGTGATGCTGTCAGAGTGTGTTCCTGAAGTAGAGCCTGTGGCACCAGAGCCTGAAGTCCCAAGAGAACAGAGAGCTCGCCGAGTTGTGAGACCCCCCAAGAAGCTAACCTACTCTCAAATGGGGGAGAGCTCTGAGGACTCTGTTGTGACTGCTAGAAGAAGTGCTGAACGCTCTAATCCCTCCACTGACCATTTGGTGGAGGGCAACCCCAGCTCACTCTCTGGCACAGTTAGGCAGGCCACTCATGCCAGTGTGACCTGTGGGACAGGGAATCCCACCTCTGAGTTCTGGTGGAAATTCCCTGTACCAACATCATACCCAGCACTTTCAAAATTGGTACAGGATATGTGTTAAAAGTTTATCTTTGGGGACCAAAGAGTTTAAGTGGGGGGAGTGTGTAGCGGGGTCTCTTTAAGGACTATAAAACTACTGTTCCCAGAACCCCGCTGGTTCCCAGGATGTTTGGAGTTATGCCCCAGAGACTCATGGGGGAGGGCATATAAGGAGGGGGAGAGGCCTAGTTCTTTCTCTTTGGACACCCCCCCTCTCCTAGCAAGAGGAGGTCTGTGCTGAACTGCTGGAGGCACAAGGCCTGAAGACTGGGCCTTGTGCTCTTTTCCAAAGAGCCCTCTGCCAGCCTAGCTGCACCTGAGAGACATTTTCTCATCCTTGCTGCAGTATATCAGAAGGATTGAAGACTCGGAGGTCGGTGGATTCCTGTTCCTAGACGAATTGGCGGAGGAAAACGGACTTGGACTTGTCCGGGTGGTGAGAGCTGTTTAAAGACAGATACTTTATCTTTATTATTCGTTTGGATTACAAAGTTGTTCTTCAAGTGCACCACCGAAAGATTACTAGCGAATATTGTTTCACTGGACTTCCATCTAGATCAGTCAGGCCTGACTGCATAGGTAGATAGTGCTGGGTGTTAGTTTACCCATGCGGGGAAGTAGCTGAAAAAGGGCAGCGCTAGAGTTGCATAGCAATACTTTATTATGCCGATTACTCTGTTTATCTTTATTACTGGTTACTGCAGGGACCTGCTTATGTGTTGCAAACCAAATGTTCGATTCATGTTATTCCTTTTATAAAACAACAAGTAAAGTCAGTTATATACTTTCAAAGATTGTCTATGAGCTTGAGTTATCCACCCACGCACACACATATTTAGAGTATAAGTGATTTAATGTGTATTGCTAGATACTAACTGTGCCAGAGTGGGTAGAGCAGATTGCCGGGGGGTTGGCGGAGCTGTGCTCAGGGCCCAAACCAAACTTGCGGCCCTCTTAAGTGAGGGTATCGCTATATTAGCAAAACATGTAGATTTTCTAATTGCTTTAATAGTTAGGTAATAGCCCCACACATAATGCCACATTCATTTCTTGCTTATTTCTTGGTATGAACACTGAAGTCTGTGAGATAAGTCTGTGCTAAACTGCTTTTAAATTTGATAATTGCTTTTGGTAATTGCTGCATGATGGTTGCTTTTGGTAACTGCACACATGCAATGTTTTTTTTAAAGAAAAAATAACATGCACAAGCATTTAATGCACAAGCATTAAAATCCAATGCAAAATGGGATTTGCACCGAGTGCCAACGCAGTGTGTGGATTGCACTGAGCACTAGGGATAGGGGAACGGTTCGGCATGACCATAAGTTCAGGCCGAACTTTCGTAGTTTGGTCGTTCAGCAAACATCGTCATTCGACCATTTGTTCGGCCCCCCGAACTGACCACAATGCATTTTGTTGCTGAACAGTGCATTGCAAGCCCTGATTGGCTGAAGCAGTGAAAGCTTCAGCCAATCAGGGAATAGAGCACTGTCAGAGTCATGATTGGACACTGTCATCATGACTTTATCCAATCATGGCTCATTCGCGCCCCACAGTATAAAAGTATTCTTACAATGGCAGCCATTTTCAGTGTAATTTTGGCGTAGAGAGAGAACAGGGCTCTGTTCAGTGTTATTAGTTAGTGTGCTATACTGTACTATTTTGCTTCAATTGTTAGTGTAGCATATTAGTTTAGTGGCAGTCTATGGATAGTGTGAGTGTAGCGAGGAGGCCCATCATTCAGCTTTGCATAGTGTGCAGCTAGAGTAGGGACAGCTCAGATAGTTTAACTGTAGTGTATTGAGACCGTGTCATTCATACATACATTAGTGTAGAGTAGGGACAGCTCATATAGTTTCAGTGTAGTGTAGTGAAACCGTGTCAGTAATTTTTTCATTAGTGTATAGCTAGAGTAGGGACAGTTCAGAAAGTGTCAGTGTAGTGATGGTTGAACACTGTCTATTTGATTGCGTTATTGCCAGTTTAACGCCATTTACTTCTGTGCGCGTTACTGCCAGTTTAGCGCCATTTACTTCTGTGTGCATTACTGCCAGTTTAACGCCATATAGTTCTGTGTGCGTTACTGCCAGTTTAACGCTATCTACTTCTGTTTGCATTACTGCCAGTTACATCGTTTTGTGTGCGTTACTGACAGTTTAACGCCATATAGTTCTGTGTGCGTTACTGCAAGTTTAATGCCATATAGTTTTGTGTGTACCTTACTCCCAGTTTAACGCCATATAGTTCTGTGTGCTTTACTGTCAGTTTAATGCCATATCGTTTTGTGTGCGTTACTGTCAGTTTAACTCCATATCAGAGGAGGTGGTGGACTGGCTTACTAAACCTTCCTCATCCTCTTCATCCTCTGCCACGCAAGCAGAGACAAGTGTGCAGTCCCCTGCAGTTGCCAGAGTAGATAAACCTGACTCCTTGTCCACGTCTATTCCTGCCATACCCCCAACATCAGCCATTGAGTTGAGTTGAGTTGAATCTTGATATAGCGTAGCCATTTACCCCATAGGATCTTGACGCGCTTACAAACACATACACATAAACATACACATACTGGGGCCAATTTATTTATAGAGAGGATCAGATTAACCTAACAGCGTGTCTTTGGAGTGTGGGAGGAAACCCACACAGGCAATGGGATAACATGCAAACTCCAAGCAGATGGTGTTGAGATGAAAGTGCTAACCGTTACACATCACTGTGCTGCCCATTGAGGAGTCAGTTAAGTTATTTGACCACAGCGTCGGCCACTTGACAGGAACATGAGCCTAGAGAGAGTGAGGAACACTGGTAGACAAATTGGCAATCGTGTTCCCCAAATCGCAGTGTATTGGCAAGTTGTCTCCCGTGGTAATGTTGAAGATGGAGGAGATGGAGATGATGATGATGATGAATTCACTGATGTGACTTGGGTGCCAGATAGAGCAGAGGAGGAAACTAAAGGTGAGGCGACACAACCCCATGGAGGCTTAATCCTCAGAGTAGAGAGCAGACACCCTATTCCATCACATTCTGCAGCTGTTATCTCCCGGCCCGCTCCCCAAATCTCAGCTGTCTGGGCCTTTTTCAGCACACCTGCAGCAGATCGCACTGTTGCTATCTGCAAACTGTGTCTCAGGCACATCAAATGTGGAAAAATCACCAACCATTTGGGTACAGCATGCTTAACAAGGTATTTAACATTCAACCACTCAGCCCGTTGGCAAGAGCACCTAAAAGCCACACAAAAGGGGCACAAATCTGACCCTCCTTCTTACCCACTTTAATCTGCCCCTGCTACACTGAGTCAATACCTCTCAACAGCCTGCACTGACAGGGATGATGGTATAGCACAGGGTGTCCCAGGTCCTAGCAGCACATCTGCCAGCAGTACATCACCGGCTGTAGACTGTAGCTGGAAAATTTCTCTGCCCCATCTGCTGCACCAGAAAAAAAAATACAGTCCCTGCCACCCACATGCCCAGCATCTGAATCAATCTTGTCAAAGCTGTTGGCTCTAAAAAAAATTCTGCCTTTCAGCCTGGTGGATTCTGCACCCTTCCGTGAATTTGCACCATGTGCTGTACCACAGTGGCAGGTTCACAGTCACTACTGCTTTTCATGTAATGCCATTCCATCTCTCTACCATCACGTGGAAGGGAATGTTCTGGCACCGTTGAGCAAGGCAGTCAGCTGTAAAATCCACCTTACTGCTGACACGTGGTCAAGCAAGCATGAGCAGGGACGATATATTTTGTTCACAGTACACTGGGTAACTCTGCTTGCAACTCGAAAGGATGCTGGACAGGGCTCTGTGCTGCAGCTTGTTGTGCCCCCATGTCTCCATACAGCTGGTGGGGATGATGCCAGACCTGTGAGCTGTAACCCCTCTTCCTTCACCACCATAGCCTCCTGTCGTCTACTAAATTATTACTATTTTAGTCAACACTAACATGGCATTTTAGTAAAAAGACTAGGACTAAAACTAAATTGAATTTATATCACAATGGCTAAATCTGTGTCTGTTGTGAATGTTCAAACCTTAGTACCATGAATAATATACAAGTCATTAGATTTTTACTCCAGGAGTATATGTTGTTTGGCAGTTCTAAAGAAATAATGCATTCAAATTTAACGAAACCCCTTTCGATCTTAGTTGACTAAAATGGCATTTTAGTCAAAAGACTATAACTAAAATGAAATCAAAATGTAATGTCAAAATTAACACTTGTTATCAGTCCCCTTTGAAACATAAACGGACACCTCGCTTGACTTATCAAAAAAATAATGCATCAACTAAAATGTATATAACGTCCCACAAACGTGAAGAAAAGTGCTTGTGCTCCATCCCAAAATAAACAAATAGGTGCTCCACTGCTTGGTGTTCAGACCAGGTGGCCCTCATGGATATACACTCACCCCAGATGTTGATCACCTATCTCTAGTGAGGTTGCTTGCGCTTTGTGGAGAAACAAAGCACCAGGTGGTGTCTTTACTGACCGGTCACACTGCAATTACTCCATAGGTGGGAGCCTATAGTGTAAAACCGTAATTTATTGGTAAAAAGTTGCAGAAACTAACAAAGGTACACTCACATGTTCTAATGCCTAATAAGGCTGGCACCTGGAGTATTCATCATGTGTTTTTAATAAGGGAAGTGTCCGGCCGGCGTTCAGTGGTTACCGTAACCTTGCGGTGTTAGCTACGTTCCCTGGATAGATTTCTCGGCAGATGTGGTGTAGCTATGACACGATCAAGCCTCGATGCATTTCAGCCAATGAGAAGGGCCACCATCAGGAAGCTCTGAGAGCGTAAGACCTTCCTGATGACGGCCCTTCTCATTGGCTGAAACACGTTGAGGCTTCATCCTGTCATCGTGCAAGTGACCTCACTAGAGATAGGTGGTCAACATCCATGTGGGGCACCTGATCTGAACACCAAGCAGTGGAACACATATTTGTTTATATTGGAATGGAGCACAAGCACTTTTCTTCACGTTTGTGGGACTTTATATACATTTGAGTTGATGCATTATTTTTTGATTTAATAACCCAAGCGCAGTGTCTGTTTATGTTTTATGTTGTAGTGTTGCTGTTGAGCCACTGTAGTGTCACATTTTGCTGCCTATCACAGGATGCTGCGGAAGTGACGTTGTTGCGTACTGCGCTTGCGCGATGCGTTCCAAACACTCGCGCCGTGCGTTCCAACATAGTTTCGGCAATACAGTTCAGCGAAACCATCACATAATGTTACGGAAGTGATGTTACACAACACAAACACTGGGCCACGTTGTTGCGTACTGCGCATGCGCGATGCGTTCCAAACACTTGCGCCGTGCGTTCCAACATAGTTTCGGCAATACAGTTCAGCGAAACCATCACATAATGTTACGGAAGTGATGTTACACACAACACAAACACTGGGCCGTTCGTTACAACACTAATACTTCCCTTGTTACCTAGTAGGTTTTGCATTGCTGGGACTTGTAGTGCCTATCCTGAGCTACATGCTTCAATGTTCAGTGTCCTCATCCCTATCCGCAAGCTTCAATGTTCAGTGTCCTCATCCTTATCCCCGAGCTTCAATGTTCAGTGTCCTCATCCCTATCCCCCTGCTTCAATGTTCAGTGTCCTCATCCCTATCCGCGAGCTTCAATGTTCAGTGTCCTCATCCTTATCCCCCTGCTTCGATGAGGACACTGAACATCGAAGCATGGGACACATTGAAGATCGGGGATAAGGATGAGGACACTGAACATTGAAGCAGGGGGATAGGGATGAGGACACTGAACATTGAAGCTCACGGATAGGGATGAGGACACTGAACATTGAAGCATGGGGATAGGGATGAGGACACTGAACATTGAAGCATGTAGCTCAGGATAGGCACTACAAGTCCCAGCAATGCAAAACCTACTAGGTAACAAGGGAAGTATTAGTGTTGTAACGAACGGCCCAGTGTTTGTGTTGTGTGTAACATCACTTCCGTAACATTATGTGATGGTTTCGCTGAACTGTATTGCCGAAACTATGTTGGAACGCACGGCGCAAGTGTTTGGAACGCATCGCGCATGCGCAGTACGCAACAACGTCACTTCCGTAGCATCCTGTGATAGGCAGCAAAATGTGACACTACACCACGATTACACTACTGCTTGTCATTTATTTTGATGTTACTAATTTTTGTCACATATCGTTGCCTTGTTATTTGTTTTTATCATCAGCCCCTTTCTCTGTCTCAAAAGTGAGACATCAGTGGTCCGTTTAGATCCCTGATTAAGGATGCGCTCCTGCTTGTTCGCACAACCCATGTGCAGAGCCTGCCAGGAATTCGGCGCTGTGCTAATCACAGGCAGTGACACCCGATGCAGTGGCCCGATGCATGGCTGCAGGGATTGGGAAATGTCTCACTGCCTGTGATTAGCGCAACGCAGTGCCGACTTCCTGGCGGGATCTGCATGTGGAGTGTGCAAACAGAACGGAGCTCATTCTCATCCCTGATGCAACCTATGGCCAGTGTTGCTGTCTTGCACTTGGAGGCTCAGCGGATTAGGTAAGTATATCTCCACTCTGCAATCCCCTAGACAAAAACGAGCAGTTAACTTATGCAATGTGGGCACAGCCACACTGATTGGGAAACGTAAAGCGGAGTTCTGCTTAAAACAAAAAATAAATAAATGTCAGCTGCTACAAATACTGCAGCTGCTGACTTTTAATAATCGGACTTACCTCTCCCAGGGTCCAGCGATGCGGGGGATCACAGCCCACTTGTTTCCCCCTCCTCTCTGCGGCGCCGGAATTGTAACTGTGGGCGCTCAGCTGTGGCTTCACAGTCGGCCACCCACTGTGCATGCGCGACCCGTGACTGGCCGGGCAATCACCTGGGACCTGTGACGTGTCCCAGATGATTGCCGAGGAAGTGGGAGCTGGGACTCCCCCCAAAAAAATGACATGCCAAACGTGGCATGTCAGGGGGTCACCTCCCCTAAAGCGGAAGTTCCATTTTTGGGTGGAACTCTGCTTTAAGATTTTGCTCAGAGTTAATCTTTAAGTGAGACATAGACAAATCTAAATTCAGCAGTTTATAAGGAACCAGTCTCTGTGCATCCCTCTCTGTTAGACAGAAGTTGATTATTAGAATGACCCGTGCTGGAACAGACATGCTTGAAAACTTTTGTCAATCAGCATCTGCAGCCAATCAACTGTAGCCACTGATTAGTGTATTCTGAAGGCAGGGAGTGATTCTGTCAGAATATAATGTCCCAGCATGGGGAATGGAAGGGGGGTAATTCCTCCATCTACCTCACTTGTGTGGATGGGGGAATCTGTTTTATCCCCTTATCCCCTGGTCATGCCATCTATGCCTAGCTTTAGAAGTGCCCTGCTCTTGAGAGCTTACAATCTATAAGGGCAGTGTAAGTGATACATACGTTGTAACTGTAGGGGGGGGGGGTTAGTTGATGGAGAGGGTAGAAGTTCAGTAAACGTAGGACGAACAGGCTTCTCTGACAAAAATAAATAATAATTCATGGATAATTCTATAAACAGTCTCCAGACATACTCACATATGCTTGCTTCTCCAATGGTGTAGGTTTTCCCTGATCCCGTCTGCCCATAGGCTACTACAGTGATGTTGAATCCTTGAAAGAAGGCTTCCAGTAAAGGCTGGACACAGCGGCTGTACGCCGTCTCCTGGCTGCATGTTTTATCCAGAATATCCTGGAAGTGGAAGTGTCTGTTGGTGCCCAGAGTCATGCCTTGCTGGTCAGGCTCAATGTGAACACAAGTCTGCTGTCCATGGAGCACTTCTTTAGGAAGCAGAGGACGGACTCTGACAGCCACCTGCACAGCTGTCTCCTCCACACGAACGGGCTGGCCTTTGGAACCCATCGGGAAACACTGGAGCTGAATAAAATAACAGAAATGTTATTGCTTTATTATTAATGTTGTTGTAAACCTCAGACATGAAATATGGACAAAGCATATCCCTCTATAGCAGTGGTCATCACCCCTGTCCTCGTGACCCACTAGCAGGCCAGGTTTGCAAGATAACGGAAATACATCACAGGTGATATCATTTGCTGCTCAGTAATTGCAGTATTCTAGTCTGCATCTCCCCCAAGGTAATACATAAAACCTGGACGGTTAGTGGGCTCTGAGGACAGGGTTGATGACCACTGTTCTATAGTGTGAACTTGTCTCAATCCAGAGCATTAAGTGTCATTTCTGTCTGCTGCTTTATTTCTCTGCTATTAGCATTAGTCACTTCTGACAAGTTTTCCTGACACCAAGAGAAAAAAAGGTGACATGGGAGGGAGTTCCAGTACACAGCCTATGCTTGACAGTCTCAGCTCTGTACGTGTGTGTGTGTGTGGTCCCTTCCTGACAATCAGCTCTCAGGGCTCTCCTGACTGAGCTCTGCAGTGTATAATCACAGCTTTCCACCTCCTTTTTTCTGACATTTCAGATAAGCTTCAGAAATTCTGGACAATGACTGTAGATAAGAGAGAGGTGAGAGAAGACTGCAGATAAACATATATAACTTATGTAGGAGGATTTGTTTCATCTCTGTATATCACCTGAGGCCAGTCACTTCACTGAGTATATGTAACAATATACAACTACTTTAAAGTCAATCATCCCAAAAATATACAATCCTAACACAGCACTTACTACAGTACCCCCAAAAAATCAAATCCTTACTGTAGAGACCAAAAAAAAAAAAAGGTGAAATTCTCTTCATTGCTTCAAAGAGAACTGTCAGCATACAAAATACAATGTTGCAAGTCTCTTCTCTTAGCTAGTATATTGTATCATTTGATTTACAACCTGAACCGGCTGCTAAAAGTGGGCCATAGAAGGATCAAAATGTGGCCAGTTCAGCTGGGACCAGCTGAATTTTGATCCACGAGTGGCCTTGCAATTAAATAGAAGTTGATCTGCTGATCGACTTTTGTTCAACCGCCCTGTCAGATAAAATCTGCCTCGATCAGCGGCTGCGGTGCTGATTTATGTATTCTGACGTAAAACTGAAGAAGAAACTGAACCATGTATGGCCAGATAACGCCAATCTCATGCTGCACCGAATCCACGGAACTCTAAAGACACACAGGACCAGTTCTGTTGCTCTTTCTCCTCTTGCGCCGGTCTCACCCTCCAGCTCATTCCAGGTCAGCAGATCACTCTCAGCTCCTCACACCTTAAAGTTGGTCTATACTTAAAGTATGTCTAGCCAAAAATGTTTAAACCAGGTTTTTACTGCTATGGGGGGCTATGTCACTAAAAGGGGGGGGGGAAGACAGAGGAGCTGAAATCTGGAAGTTGCCCCCCAAAAAAGGAAGCCAAAGGGTATAGATCTGGTCACCAGTGTTGCCTGGGGTCTCCTGCCACTGATCTTCTCCCCATTACATGCTTTGTTTAGCACTGTGTCTCTGTGCAGTGGCAGCCATATTGGTAGAAGCAGGGATTTCCTTCCTCATGTCACAGCCTCTAGCAAGGAGAACAGAGAACAGCACAGGAGTTACACCTCTAAATCTCCTGCAGGCAGAGGCAGCAGTGCCTTAGATCTATACAGCTGCATCATTCTCTTCTGATCAGCTGCACGACACTGGGACCCACAATACCATCTTTGTCCCTTTTATCATCAGGATCCAACTTTCTTCCACGTTCTTACAGACAGAGACTGTTCACACCAGAAAGTGATACAGGAAACCCACGTTCCAGGCATGTTTCCCACACCGAATTCAATCATGTCGTGATCTGCAGTGAGTGCCAGTTAACTAGGGCAAAAACAACTAATCGATTATGAAATTAATCAATTACTATTTTCATAAACGATTAATCGGCCACTAACATAACGGGGTTAAAAAAAAAAAATAGCCCTTTATAGTACAAAAAGAGCAAATAATCACTACTGTAAATATTAGTTTCACAGTAAAAAAAATGAACCCCTTACAGTAGTGATTATTTGCTCTTTTTGTAATATAAAGGGCTAATTTTTTTTTTTTAACCCCGTTATGTTACTAAACATCTTAGACCTGGTTTACATCTAGGTGTTTTTTGGTGCTTTTTACAGAATCGCACTACAGTTCATTTACATGGTTTCCTATGGGACACGTTCACATCTATGCTTTTTCAGCCGCTGCATATTTGGAAAGGGTCAGGGACTTTTTTTTTTAAACGCTAAAAGGTGCTTTTTTGGTTCAATAGACTTCAATCGAGAAGCTGCAGAAAAGCATGTAATGCATTTTTGCAGCAATTTGTGTTTTTTAATTAAAAACAAAATTGGGCCAAAATTTTTTTTGTAAAAATGCAAATTGCCGCAAAATCACGTGCGCAAAAATCAAAACACACAGCAAAAACAGATCAAAAGCAAACTGCATACTTGTGTACAGAGCCTTATGCTGGCCACACAGATCAATTTTCAGACGAGAATATTCAGATGAAAAATCTTTGTACATTCGCTGAATGAAAGAATGTTGTTGGAAATTTTCACTTGTTTTTAAAATGAATGTCATTTCTGAACGAAAACCACAAACTGTCTGAAAATTCCTTTGACCAAGAAGTTTTCTAAAATTTTCTAAATTTTCCGATCATTGTGGTTGAAAACGAATGTCGATTTGACCCCACTAATGATTAGAAAATCGAACAAACGTTCTTAAAATTAAATTTTTTTTGAAGGAAGACATTGTTTTTGTATGGTCAGCATATATATATATATAAAAAAAAAAAAATGATCTCTGAGTCAGATGATATTTACCAGATTCACCCTCTAATAGTATAGTATATACAGTATATCTCTCCTCTAATAGTATATACAATATACCCCTCTAATAGTATATACAGTATATCCCCTCTAATAGTATATACAGTATATTTCCTCTAATAGTATATCTCTCCTCTAATATTATATACAGTATAGCTCCCCTCTAATAACCGTATACACAGTATATCTCTCCTCTAATAACCGTATACACAGTATATCTCTCCTCTAATAACCGTATACACAGTATATCTCTCCTCTAATAACCGTATACACAGTATATCTCTCCTCTAATAACCGTATACACAGTATATCTCTCCTCTAATAACCGTATACACAGTATATCTCTCCTCTAATAACCGTATACACAGTATATCTCTCCTCTAATAACCGTATACACAGTATATCTCTCCTCTAATAACCGTATACACAGTATATCTCTCCTCTAATAACCGTATACACAGTGTATCTCTCCTCTAATAACCGCATACACAGTGTATCTCCCCCTCTAATAGTATACACAGTATATCTCCCCTCTAATAATATATCCCCTCTAATAGTATATACAGTACATCCCCCCTCTAATAGTATATACAGCATATCTCTCCTCTAAGAGTATATACAGCATATCCCTTTATCTGTTATTCTCAGAGTGGATTAGAGATTTTGCTCTCTAACCATATAGTTGGTTATTTATATTTATCACTGCATAGAGATATTTAAGAATAAATTGCCTTTTTTTAAAACTTCCCATATTAACTAAATTATACACCACACTTTTTTTTAAGGTCATTAAACCAATTAATCGAAACAATAAATCGGCCAACTAACTGATTATGAAAATAATCGTTAGTTGCAGCCCTACAATTAACCTAATGACTCCCCAAATGCAGGTGACAAACTCAGTGCAGAGCGTCTGCTTGCACTGCAGTACCAATGCGATCCACTTGTTTTGCATTTGGTAAAGTAGTGCATGTACTACTTCTGGTGCCGCCCGATGCGATTTCAGCCCATTCAAATGAATGAGCGTATTGCACCCGGATCGCATGTGAATCGGCCCCCAGTCCCCTGAGGAAACCATGCCGGCCCCTCTGATGAACTGACACTAGCTGTCCCTACCACTTAATGAACCGGCAATACCCCCCCACCCCCTCTGATGAACCGACACTGGCTGCCCCCACCAATTAATGAACCAGCAATGGCTGCCCCCCAAGGAACCAAAAATGCCCCCCCATGAAGAATCAATAATGGCCAACCCCCTAATGAATCGACAATGGCTGCCCCCTCAATAAACCGATCGCCCATGTGATGAATCAACTCTGCCCAGCCCCCCCGAAATTGGCAATAACTGCCGCTCTCTACCCCTGAAGAACCGACAATGCCCCCCCCCCCCCCCACTCCTCCTCTGATAATCTGACCATTCATGTGATGAACCAAATCTCTACCCAGCCCCCAACTCCCCCCCAAAAGATGACTGCTCCACTCTGATGAACCGACAATGTCTACCCTCACCCCCCCCCCCCACCCCAACTGAAGTACCGACCACCCCTACATCAAACTAACGTTGCCCAGCCCCCCCTGACAACACAATGCTGCCTAGACCCCCTGGTGCCTGCAGGAGGATCTGGGGGTCATTCCTCCTGGGGAAGGGGGGGGCGGGATGAAGAAAGCAAAAAAAAAACCTGAGCGGAGGTCCGCTTTAACCAAACATGGTCTTCTCTGTTATCACAATTTATATATGTATTTGTTTTTAATAGAACTATATTAGGAAGGAAATTCACATATTATTTATCTAGCCCTTTGGGCTTTGTTCCGAAACATGTTGGGATTTGTTGCGACCACAATCTACATTTGACTCCATGTCTGGAAATCTGTGTCTTAAGGTATAGCAGTTGTTATATTCCACTTACATGCTTTTAAATGGTGATTGTTTATACGTTTTTGTACTTACCCATTGAATAAAATTTCTATTTCTATACCTTTTCAGTATTGTTGTCTCTATCTTAACATCTGTCTTAAGGCCCATACACACAATCTGACTTTTTGACAACAAACCTGCAAATTAGCTGTTTAAGGGCCAGTTCACACCAGATGCAGTTGCATGCGCTTTTTTTCTGCACTAAAAATGCATGCACAGTTTTTTCCATGTATTCCAATGGCTCTAGTTCACACCATGCAGTCAGTTTCTGGTCAGTTTCCGGTGCAGAAACTAACCGGAAACTGACCAGAACTGACTGTATTGGTGCAGAAAAAACAGAACTGCATCTGATGTGAACTGGCGCTTAAGGCAACATCCGACCGCGTGTACGCTCCATCGGACAAACTTTTTCAGTTTTCATCGGACAAATGTTGGCTGTGCGAACAGACAAACTTTTTGACGACATAAGTCCGATGGAGCAAAGTCCGATTGTTTGTACAGAAAACCATCGGACTTTACAAACACGCATGCTCTGAACCAATGCAAAAGATTAGACAACAATACAGAAGTTGACCAAAGGTGGCGGTAAAGAGCAGAAAAACCATGTGATTTGGTGAAAGTTGGCTTAAAGCGGGAGTCCGCCGGGAGTTCCGCCGTTTTTTTTTTTTTTTAAAGCCAGCAGCTACAAATACTGCAGCCGCTGACTTTTAAAATAAGGACACTTACCCGCCCAGTGCACCCGCGATGTCGGCACCCGAAGCCTATCTCTCGATCGTCTCTCGGGTGCTGCCGCCGCCATCTTGGGTATGGGAATCAGGAAGTGGAGCCTTTCGGCTTCATTTCCCGGTTCCCTACTGCGCATGCGCGAGTCGCGCTGCGCAATAAGGATGGACCCGCTGCCTCTGGGATCTGTGTGTTTCCCAGCAGGCAGCGGGGGACTTTCGGAAAGGGGCGTAATCTACGCCCCTTTCTGCAGAGAGCTATCCCGGAAGTAGGTGCAGATACCTGTACTGTACAGGTACCTGCACCCCCCTCCCCCTGAAAGGTGCCAATTGTGGCGCCGGAGGGGGGGAGGATTCCAATGAGCGGAAGGTCCACTTTACGGTGTACCTCCGCTTTAACAAGTTCACGGGCAACGCCCTTTGTATAGAAATTCACGGGAAAGTTTGTATAAAGTCTGATCGCGTATATGAGGCTTTACCCACACCATCGACTGGGGGCGTTTTTCAATTTTTTACAAACAAAATTGATGTCCTTTTTTTCCCTCACAAATAGAGCTTTCTTTTGGTGGTATTTGATCACCCCTGTGGTTTTTATTTTTTGCGCTACAAACAAAAAAAAGGTGACAATTTTGAAAAAAAAAACAAAAAAAAATAAATAATTTTTTACTTTCTGGTATAAAACATTTCCAAAAAAAAAAGGTAAAAAAAACAAATGTATTCATCAGTTTAGGCCAATATGTATTCTGCTACATATTTTTGGTAAAAAAATAAAAAATCGCAATAAGCATATATTGATTGGTTTATATTTTCCAAAAAAAGTGTGCTTGTAAGATCGCTTCGCAAATACGGTGTGACAGAAAGTAGTGCAGCCGTCTCTCTCTCTCTCTCTCTCTCTCTCTCTCTCTCTCTCTCTCTCTCGGGGTTCTATGTAATTTTATAGCAAAAAAGAAATGATTTTGACTTGTAAACAACAAGTTTGAAAAATAGGCCTGGTCCTTAAGTGGTTAAAGTATAAGAAAAGTAAATTTTTTAACTTCTGCCTACAGATATGCCTATAATAAGGCATACCTGTAGGTACAATGCAGCCAGTGACATAACCAGCACGTGCTCTAAAGGGACGACATACCCATGCAGTACTTTCAGAGGCCTGGCCTCCAGCATGCATGTGTAGGAGTGATGTCATTGTGGCCCCGACAGCGCTGTGCTGGAGGTCTCCATGTGCAGGTAAGTCTGTCATAATGTGCTAGTATACGGTGCAGACTGGTACATTATGACTTAACTACTTCAATACCGAGCACTTTCACCCCCTTCCTACCCAGGCCATTTTTCAGATTTCTGTGCTGTCGCACTTTGAATGACAATTGAGCGGTCATGCAACTCTGTACCCAATTTTATTTTTAAGTGGTTAAAGTGGAGGGTCACACAAAAATTGAACCTCTGCTTTTCGGAACCCCCCCCCCCCCTCCGGTGTCACATTTGACACCTTTCAGGGGGGGGGGGGTGCAGATACCTGTCCAAGACAGGTATCTGCACCCACTTCCGAGCATAGACTCCCACGGGAGTCTATGCCTCTTCCTGTCCCGCCACGTTGTCTGCTGGGACACACTGTGCTGCGCGATTCGCACATGCGCAGTAAGGAACTGGGAAGTGAAGCCGCAATGCTTCATTTCCTGATTCTGTCACCGAGAATGGCGCCGGCAGCAGCCGAGAGAAGAGTGATTGCTCGGCTTCGGCTGCTGACATCGCTGGACTCCAGGAAAGGTGAGTGTCCATTTATTAAAGTCAGCAGCTGCAGTATTTGTAGCTGCTGGCTTTTAATCATTTTTTTTAAGTGGACTCCCTCTTTAAACTTGCCATTTTTGGGGGGGGGGATTTACTACTTCTTTAATAGGAAAGCAGAAGGACTGGCAGGAACACCAACAATTTCACACAAAGGACACAATACAAAGAGAACAGGAGACTTTCTCACACAAGTACATTATTATTATTATTATTATACAGGATTTATATAGCGCCAACAGTTTGCGCAGTGCTTTACAACATGAGGGCAGACGGTACACTTACAATACAAATCAATACAGGAGGGATCAGCGGGCCCTGCTCGTTAGAGCTTACAATCTAGAAGGGAGGGTCAAGTGGAAACAAAAAGGTAATAACTGTGGGGGGGGGGGGGGGGGGGGGGGGGGTGAGTTGATGGAGAAAATGAAAAAACAGTTGTTGTTAGGTGTGGGTAGGGTAGGCTTCTATGAAGAGAAGGGTTTTCATGGATCGTCTAAAAGCTAATAGTAGGAGATAAGCAGACAGATTGGGGTCGGGCATTCCATGGGATTGGAGAGGCTTTGGAAAAGTCCTGGAGGCGAGCATGGGAGGAGGTGATGAGGGAGCTAGAGAGCATAAGGTCTTGAGAGAAACCCAAAGAGAACGAGTAGGTTGGTATTTAGAGACTAGGCTAGTGATGCACCTGGGGGCTAAATTGTGGATGGCTTTGTATATGGTACAGCAGTCACATATGAGAAATATCACATGTTGTGTTTACATATTCTTTACTGTTATGAGTCATTCCATTGATTCCTATGAAGGAGCCATCACACTGCACAAATTCTCAGCAAATCAGCACATGATTATTTCAGCCTTAAGGCGCCGTTCACACTTAGGTGTTTTTGGGCATTTTTCTGCTCTAAGCCTCAGCTCTAAAAACACCCAACAAGATAAATCCTATTAATTTCAATGGCCCCTGTTAACATCTGAGCGTTCTGTGGCCTAAGGCAAAAAAGTACAAGGGATTTTTTATTTTTTTTGCAGATTACAGGCGTTTTAATTCTTTTACATTGGTGACCGTTTGAACTTCAAAACGCCTGTACAAAAAAACTCGCCCGAAAAACACCTGTATTATAGCAACGCCTAGATGTGAACAAAGCCTAAAGTATATCAAAAGCCAAAAACTTCTATTTCATTTTGGTTGGAGTAGGTCAGGTGACATCATTGGCCATTTACCATAGAGTTGACTGAAGACCAGATGGTTCCCAGCCATCTCTATGACCTTCAGAGGCCAGAAGCGATGTCATGACGTCACTTCTGGTGCCAGCAGATGTAAACACTGCCGTTTATTTTAGCTGGAAAGCCTGAGATTGCTTTTTTTTTTATCTCAGGCTTTCCAGCCAAGAGGAGGAATGTGGAGACTTATAAACCCCAAATCTCTCTGTAAAGAGGACCTGTCATGCCAAATTCCTATTACAAGGGATGTTTACATTCCTTGTGATAGGAATAAAAGTGATAAAAAAATGTTTTTAAAGTGTAAATATGGGAAAAATCTAATAAACAATAAAAAAAATGTAATCGCCCTTGTCAGCATGTGCTCGCACGCAGAAACGATTGCATACGTAGGTCGCACCTGCATACGTAAACAGCAATCAAACCACACATGGGAGGTATCACTGCAAACATTAGAGGAAGAGAAATAATTCTAACACAAGCCCTTCTCTGTAACTCTAAACTGGTAACCTGTGAAAATGTTTAAAATGTAGCCTATGGAGATTTTTAAGTTCGAAGTTTGGCGCCATTCCATGAGTGTGCATAATTTTAGGTATATACTTACTTGGAGTAACAGCATCTTTCACATCATACAATAAAAGTGGTCTAACGTTTGTGTTTTTTTATTTCTTTTAATTCATGAAAATGTTTTATTTTCCCCAAAAATTATGTTCGAAACATTGCTGAGCAAATACAGTGTGTCATAAATAATTGTAACGTCCGCCATTTTATTCCCTAGGGTTTATGCTAAAAAAACAAAAAAAAAACATAATATTTAGGGGTTCTGAGTAATTTTCTAGCAAAAAAAAAAAATTATGATTTTAACATGGGATTTAACAAGGAGAGGGATGCCAGAATTGGCCCATTAAGGAACTGGTTAGTATTAGCCCACGTTCAAATTGGGCCAATTTGGCCTTCGTGGCACCTCACCGATTCCCAAAAGTAGTTCCTGTACTACTTTTGACGGCAATTTGAATAAACATCTGCGCATGAACTTGCACAGATGTCTGTCAAATGGCCCACCCACAAAGTCGGACTGCATTGCCGGTTTGAAATTGTGTGAGTTCAGCAGCACGCGCGTTCTAACATTCAGTGTGAACCTGAGCTAATACCCCATACACACGTTCCATAAAACGAATATCAAATACAACAGTGCAAAATGTGCTCTTCCGGTGTTCGTAGCTACGTGTCGGAAATTATATCAAATACGCGTGACCCCTGTGTTTGCCATGCCTTTTGGCTATCCGTTCGTAGTGTACAGGCATATTCGTGTATTTGCTCCTCTACTTTTCTGGGGTTTTGGAATTTTTTATATCAGTAAACATGTCAAATAGAGGGCGTATGAATCTCCTACATGGGGGTGCAGACAGCATTAAAAATTTAAATTTTTGTTAGTAGTATAGTTCTTTAGTGAGTGACAAAGACAACATTTTGTGTTATAAGTTTAAATGTAGTGTTTATTATATGAAATATTGGGCACATGTAGAAGCACTGAGATTAATTTTGTTCAGTTTTATATGAAACGCTTTAATAAACATGATCTGATTTAAAAATATTCTGCAAACTTTATTATTGTCTTTATTTTATTTTTATTTATTTTTTGGGTAAACATTATTACAGTGCAATGAATAAATTACATAATAAATATAATTGTATCCTATTTTCAAGGAATACCCTGATGAATTATTAACTACAATATTATTTTTATCATCCGATAATCGGAACGTGTGTACAGGGCATTAGTGTCAGTGACACTGGGGTTGATTTACTAAAAGTGGAGTGCGTTAAATCTAGTGCAGCTGTGCATGGTAGGCAATCAGCTTCTAACTTCAGCTTGTTCAATTAAGCTTTAATAAAAAATACTTGGGCCCTACTATGGGTACAAACAAGAAAAAACATAAACATATGTGGTATCCCTGTGATTGTGAGGAACAGCAGAATTTATTTTGGGTTTTAATGGTAGGTTATAGTAATACCAAGAAACATAAAACTAGATTATAAAAATATAAAAAAAATAATATATACAGGCATACCCCACTTTTAAGTACGCAATGGAGTTTATTTACTAAAGCTGTAAAGTGCATTTCTGTATAGAAACCAATGAGCTTCTAACAGCAGCTTTTGTTCAATGAAGCTTTTGGAAATAAAACCTGGAAACAAATTGGTATCTATGCAGAAGTGAGCCTGATTTTGCACTTTCCAACTTTAGTAAATAAACCCTATTGTGTACTTAAAAGTGGGGTATGTGTGTATGTATATATATATTCTCTAGTCACTGATCGCGGGTGCAATGCTTTGCAGGCTCCTTGGGGTAAAAAACAATAAAACACATATTTTATTTTCTTCATAAATTTGTGCATTTATTATTTTTCCCCAAAGGTGAACTTAGCATTTAACTTAATAACTGAGTCACAAGAACTTTTCCTCTAGAGTTCTCCTTTTTAAATCTCTCCATGAACCAAACAGATACATACAGGGTAGAAAGAAAAAGGGAAATGTTTATTGCATTCCACCATTTATTTAGGCTTTGGTTCACACTGATGCGAATTGGATTAGGGTTTCCACGCATCCAATTCACATAGCAGGATTGTGACTGACTCTAAATGGAGCCGGTTCACACATCTCCGGAGTCGCTCCGGTGTGAATTGTGTGTCCTTTGGTCCGTTTCAGGTCCAAATTCAGCCAAAAATTCGGGCTGAAATCGGACCTGAACTGGTGAATGTGGACACACCGGACCCCCTGCTGTGAGCGGCTCCGTGCTCTAGTGTGAACCCAGCCTAAAATAGTTGTAAGGTCAAGTAAAAGTATATACGTTTTCCAACCGGTAAAAAATGTACATTAAAGGAGAATTATAGCCTCGTTCGGCTGTACTTCTCCTATGGATCACATGATTGCAATAAATTTTGCACTTCTGTGACCAGTTTTCAGCAGAGAGCGGGTTGACGTTTGCTCTCTGCTGATGTCATGGATGTCAGTCGAGGCACCCGTCATCCCGACAATGGAGTCTGGATCCGCCATCTGCCTGGAGCAACACCTGGCTTAGCCTCTATGCGAGCCGATGAGAGCCGGCTACCCCTGCCCCTCCACAGCTCAGTGCTCCAGTGACCAAGGAGGGAGCAGAGAGCTGTGACTGTCTTTTAAATGAACCCACCTGTGTAATTTAAAGAAAAAAATTAAATAAAACAAAAAATGGTGCAAAAACAGAAAGGCCACCCCTCACATGTATGATACATTGAGACGAAAAAAATTGCAAAACTTTTTTTGTTTTGGATAGAGTGGGGAGAGGAGATTCACTCTATTTGTCCTATTTACAATTATCATTGAAAGTAAAGAAAATCACAAATTTTGGGTTTTCCTCAAAAAAGTAATGGGGAATTTTTTTCAATTGAGACACTAGTTATAGTGACCTCGGAGTCCCCCAAGGAATTCCCCTAATTTACAGAGATTTCCTTTCACTTGCTGTTTGGTTATCAGACAGGACACGAATGGAAATCTCTGCAATGGGGCACAGAATGTAAAAAAAATCTGACAGGGGCTATAACCCTTCCTTACTCTATCCAAAAAAAAAAGTTCTGCTTATAGTTTTACTTTAAGACTGTGTTCACACCTATGCAAATTGGATGCGGCTTTCTTTGCATCCAATTCGCATAGCAGGAGAATGTGACTGGCTCTCTATGAAGCCGGTTCAAATAACTTTGCAGCAGGTCTGGTGCGTTTTGCTGGAAAAACGTGTGCTTTTTTGGTTCGTTTCAGGGCCAAATTCAGCCTAAAATTCGGGCTGAAATCGGACCTGAAGCGGTGAACCAGCACGCACCGGACCCCTGCTGTGCGACGGATGCGGCTCATGTGTGAACCAAGCCTAAATGTAAATTCACACCAAATACAGTGGGACTGCATTGCGAATGGGCAGCTATTCCAGCAAAGTCTCACTTGGGTTGGATTCACACCTATGCAGTTTTAGTGCTTTTTGCATTTTGTAGATTTACACTACAGAACGTGTTCCATAGGAAATCATGTGAAATGGACTGTAGTGCAAATCTACAAAATGCAAAAAGCACTATAAATGCATAAGTGTGAATCCAGCCTTATGCCTTGTCTCTTATGTGCATTGCAGTGGTGTGCGGTCACAATGCAGTACTTTTTATCAGTGCAGTGCAGTGAGAGGCAATTCACTGTCTCGCTCCACATAGCCAGCAATTGAATTTTATGAGATGACATCTCAATAAAGTTCAATTAAAAAAAGAAAAGTTAACACTGCGATCCGCTGAGCTCAGCTGGACCAGTCGCTGCACTGCAATGCAGAGGTTTGTGTGAACCAACCCCAAGAGTCCATATGATTATGATGTTGCATATATGAGCACTTCTTCACCTGCAGCACATCTATGACCTTGGGTACATCCCGCTGTCCAATACATGTAAGAAAGAAGAAAAAGAGAGGGTGCCACCAATTAGATATACAGTTATAGATTTTTAAAGAAATATATAAAATAAAAACACGTACTATATGCATTCACTGAAGCAGAAGAAATGGTAAGCATATCAAGCAGCCTCTGTGGTGTCCATCCCTCCCGTCTGGATTTCTGTCGGCATCTGATGTAATGGAGAAGGTTCAGCTGCTGTGGAGCTTGACAGGTAAGTGTGTGAGGCACAAGCACTGAAGCTGGAGTGTACTCCTGTGACTGTGGCAGAGTGTAGCAGGGACTGTTACGGCGGTCCGAAACTCAGGAGGATGACGTCACACACTGCAGGACTCAGAGGGGGCGTGGCAATGAGAGGGGCCACCCCTTTTTCAATTCATGAAAAAGAGAAAGGCCCGCCCTAAAAAGAGTTTACAAAGAATACCCTATCATGTGCAAGGAGAAACAGGATTTCTGCTTGTACACTATTGGCCAGTTGAAGTCAGCACAACGTCACCTCATTCACTAAAATAAGTGAAAATTCACTTTGCTAAGTGAAATTTTAATTAACTTTGTGAATGAGGTAAAAGTGTGACTTCAATCATCAAAACATTGTACAATATATTTCTTTTCTTTTCCTTGCACGTGATTGTGTATTTCTTACAAAGTGAATTTTCACACTGAAAGGGAACATACTCAAATTCATTGTTAAGTCAAACCCACCATACCAGGATACGGTGCAGAACACACTCATTTAAATCAATATCAATTCTAACACACAGAAGACAGATAAAGTGTATGGCACCTTTCAGATGGGGCAGAATTCATCCAATCAGATCCGTCTTCTCAGCGGGGAGACTTCTCCACTGAGTAGGCAGATGGCAGGTCACAGACACAGCCTGCTGCTCTCTATCGGGCAGTAGATGGAAATCTCTGTCGGGCAGTAGTATGGAAATCTCTATTGGGCAGTAGTATGGAAATCTCTATTGGGCAGTAGTATGGAAACCGCTATCAGGCAGTAATATGGAAATCTCTATTGGGTAGTAGTATGAAAACCTCTATCGGGCAGTAGTATGGCAGTTCATTTTGCATAGTGTGGCCCTGATCACCATCTTCGGTGGTCCCCCGGCGGCTCTCGTGGCTCCACCACACATCAGTAAAAGCCCTGGGAGATCACTCTCCCGGGGGGTGGAGGGTTACCTTGCGGGCGCGCTCCCGAGTCCAGCATTTGCGTTTATAGACACGAATGCCTAACTCGGCCCCCCAAATCCTGGCACCTGCATCATTGGATTTGATTGACAGCAGTGGGAGCCAAAGGCTTTGCTGCTATCAATCTATCCAATCAAGAGCCGAGAACCCCGGGCAGAGAGGAAGAGCACGTCTCTGCCGAGGGATCGAAGGGCTCAGGTGAGTAAAATGCGGGGCTGGGGTCCGGTCAGTGTCAGAAGTTTTTTCACCTTAATGCAAAGAATGCATTAAGGTGAAAAAACAAGAGGGTTTACAATCCCTTTAACCAAGAGTAGGGACCCATTGACACTATTGCTAAATGTAGTACCATTGCAGCAATGCATTCACACTATTGTATTGCAGCAATGCACGTTGTGCACGTTGGTGTGCTGTGGCATCATACTGAATGGCAGCACAACACCCCTGCAACGAAACACACCACCAATGTATGGTAATGCCCTACCATGCTTTAGTGTGTTGCATTGTAAAACATGGTGCAAGCCAGTGGCAGCCCATCCATATGGGGTGCCGCCCCCCTAATCCATTTTCCGGACCCTAATCCTCAAGCAGGGAGCTAAACGCATGGGTTCCAATGTTTTTTTTTTTTTTTTTAAGAAGCACGTGATTAGAGCCAGAGGCTCTAATTGGCTTAAAAAAAAGGTGGGCTCGGGCGCTGAGCACTGCTTCATGAGCCCACCCAATAGTGTGACAATAGTGAATTAATATTTGCTATTATCTTCCTGATTCTCCTCTTGGCCAATCAGGAAGTGGGTCCTGAGACCCGAATGGCCGAGAGGAGAAGCGATTGTATTGGCCGCCAAGGAGGATAAGAAGACGCAGGGGAATATTTTTACCCACAGGTAATCCTATAATAAGGCTTACCTGTAGGTAAAATTAATATCTCCTAAACCTATACGGTTTAGGAGATATTCCCTTTGCATGCTGACGTCAGAGGCGCATGCGCTCTAAATGCCGGACCTTGCCAGGAAGAAAACTCCTACGCACATGCGCAGAGGTGACGTCATTGCGGCTCCAGCCACTCACAGCACAAGAGCCACAAACCCGGAAGACACGCCGAGGGCAAGACGTCAGCTCCCTCAACGTGGACCAGGCTCCAATACGGGGGCTTCGTTCTGAGGTCAGTATTTTTTAACAAGCTAGTATGCGCTGCATACTAGCTCATTATGCCTTTGCCTTGTAGTATTTTTTTTTTCTTTTTTTTAATGTGCGGGTGTACAACCACTTTAAATGGATTGCTCACTCCACGGCTTCCTGTACTCCTCTCCTCCTCCGAGTGATGACAAAAAAAAAAAAAATAGAAATTCATAGTGCTTCACCTGAAAGCTCTTTTATTTTCCCGCGTAATCCACTCAACATTTTCACAGTGCAAATGTTGCACCAAACATGCAAAATCCACAATCTGTAATATATATGCCAGTTTTCAGTTCTGCAATGGATACCACACTTGCGGATTCTGCCACGCGTGATGATGTCATCCAACAAGCCCCACTTAGGAGTGAGGATTATTGGATGAGGTCATCAGGCATGGCGGAACTCGGAAGTGCAATATGCATCGCAGCAAGCTGGAAATAAAAAATATGGCATAAGTATCATGCTGCGTACACACGACCGGACTTTCCGGCAGAAAAGGTCCAACGGACTTTTGGCGGAGTTCCGACGGACTTCCGAACAAACGGACTTGCCCACACACAGTCAGTTCGTTTTGAAAGTGATGACGTAAGACGGGACTAAAAAAGGAAGTTCAATATCCAGTAGCCAATAGCTTCCCTGATGTCGTATTGGTCCGTCAGACCAGCAGACAGACGAACGGTTTTCCAGACAGAAATTGAGTCAGTCGGACAAATTTGAAACATGTTCTAATTTTAGGTCCATCAGATTTTTTAAATGAAAAAGAGAAAATTGAGTACTGTCCGTGATACTTTTTTTATTTGCACTAACATACAATTTTTCAGGACAAGCTTTCGGGTATGTCCCCTTCTTCAAGGTCCAAGCAGTACTGATTACTGATGGACCTTGAAGAAGGGGACATACCCGAAAGCTTGTCCTGAAAAATTGTATGTTAGTGCAAATAAAAAAAGTATCACGGACAGTACTCAATTTTCTCTGTCACAATTGCACTAATACGGCTACAATCACATTAAGTTAAATGAAAAACAATCGGATTAGCCCACACATGATCGGATTGTCCGACGGACTGATTCCATCGGACCTAGTCTGCCCGGACCTAGTTTGCACGTTGGTGCAGCATTTGCACCGTGAGAATGTAAGCAGATTATTTTAAATTGTGGATGAAGAGATCTTTAACCTCCCTGGCGGTATGATTCAGTCTGGAATAAGGTGCTGAAAGCGGTACAATTATTTTGCATGGAAATCTGGCGTTTTATTTTGTAGTCCTGTAATTCTTAGGAATAACGCTCTTAAATCTGTTCAAACCAGAGTCTAGCAGACATCCCGGGTATGATAAAGTTTATAATATAATAAAGAATAATAAAAAATATTCAATAATGTAATCAAATCCTAAAACACTGAAAAAGGGACAGTTTTTGGTTGCTATGGACAATCTCCAAATTTCAGGCAGAAAAAAAATGTATTTATAATATAAAAGTGCATGCAGGGCACTGCACAGACCACTAGGGACAAAGGGGGTGTGTATTTTTTAATACAGCACTGTAATCTGTAAGATTACAGTGCTGTGTGTGTTTTGTGTACTTTTACTTTTTTGAATTTGCCGCCGTTCTCCGCTCCCGTGCGCCGTAACGTCACAAGGAACGGAGCTCGGCGGCATTCGGCACTGTGAATCGAGAGCAGGACGGCTCGATCACACAGCGCGGCGGACATCGCTGGATCCAGGGGACAAGGTGAGTAACTCTCCCTGTGTCCTCCCCTGCATCGAGCGAAGCCATCCCGAGTCTGGCTCGGGGTTACCGCTCCTGTAATTAAAATCCCAACCCGAGCCAGACTCGGGATTACCGCTAGGGGGGTTAAAGCCCAACTCTGGAGAAAAAAATAATAATTTCCATTGAAGTGAGGCTGAGGCTGAGCCCGCACTGCAAGGGTTAACTGTTTGTTTTATCCAGGAGATTAGAAAGCCAATACTCACCCGATCCTCCATTCTACCGGCGCACATCCCTCCTCCATGATTCAGCAGCGGACTGTTCCTGATGTCCTTAACCACTTCATCCCCTGAAGATTTTACCCCCTTCCTGACCAGAGCACTTTTTGCGACTCGGGACTGCGACTTTAACTGACAATTGCGTGGTTGTGCAACGTGGCTCCCAAACAAAATTGACGTCCTTTTTTTACCACAAATAGAGCTTTCTTTTGGTGGTATACCCCTGTGTTTTTTATTTTTTGCGCTATTAATAAAAAATAGCGATAATTTTGAAAAAAACTCATTATTTTATACTTTTTGCTATAATAAATATCCCCAAAAAATATATAAAAAAACATTTTTTTCCTCAGTTTAGGCTGATACGTATTCTTCTACATATTTTTGGTAACAAAAAAATCGCAATAAGCGTTTATTGATTGGTTTGCGCAAAAGTTATAGCATCTACAAAATAGGGGATAGTTTTATGCCATTTTTATTGATAATTTTTTTTTTAATAGTAATGGCGGCGATCAGTGATTTTTATTGTGACTGCGACATTATGGCGAACACATCGGACAATTTTTACACATTTTTGGGACCATTGGCATTAATACAGCGATCGATGCTAAAAAATTGCATTGGTTACTGTAAAAATTTGACAGTGAAGGGATTAACTACTAGGTGGCACTGCAGGGGTTAAGTGTGTCCTAGGGAGTGATTCTAACTGTGGGGGGAGGGGCTGTGTGTGACAAGACACGTCACTGATCACCACTCCCAATTACAGGGAGAGCTGATCAGTGACAGTGTCACTAGGCAGAACGGGGAGATGCTTGTTTACATTAGCATCTCCCAGATCTTCCTCACCGTGAGATGATCATGTGTATCCCCACAGACATCGAGTCCGTGGGACCCGCGGTCACAGTTTCGGAGCTCCCGGCGGGCGTGCCCACAAGCCACCTCTCAAAGGGCAACATACAGATATGTTAATCTGCCTGTATGTGCTCTTCTGCCGCAGTATATCTGTGTGAGGCGGTTAGAAAATGGTTAAATACAGAGCAGGGTTATGGGCTTCATGACATCAGAAACAGCCCACCACACAAGACCACTAGACTGCAGGGGGTGCAGAAGCCGCAGGGTCTTGTGTGGGGAGGATTGGGGGATCAGTATATCTGTATTCCCCAATCCCCCAGAGAAAAAAAGCAATTAATCCCTGTAGTGTGGGCACAGCCCCACGACAAGGGAAAAAAGTTTTCGGCTTTAAGGTGAAGCACTGCGAGTTTCTGTTTTTTTATGCCAAAAACATTCCACCCCGTGACACTTTAATCTGCTCACCTCGGGGTAATGATCTCAGTAGTAATGGGGGGCCAAAACAGCGCATTCTCCAGAAGGGGTTAAAGTAATGGTCTTCACAGACTGACAGACTGCTTACCGCAATGTGTCCTCAACTCTGGTGCATAAAGCGTGATGACATCATCAGTGGTAGATATCAGTGGTAGATATTACATCCACCAACTGGACTTCTTCTTCAGGTCCCCTGCTGAAGAAGTTCCATTGGCAGAAGAACTGTGGGGGAGTAGTGAGATAACCTTCTAGTCTTATCTGATTCTGGGTATATTGGGTTTTGATTGTGCGGATTGAGTTTTGTTATTTATTTGGTACTCATAATAGCATTCACATAGCTCAACCATATAATCTTTATTCTCTATTCAATAGGAGACCATCAGGACAAAAGACGGGAGATACCCCTGGAGAAGCGCTTCAAACACCGAAAACATCTGGGAAAAGGAAGCTTTGGAAGTGTAAGTTTTATATTTTGTCTTTATTGATATATTTTGATAAATATCTATATATTGGTGTCTAACATGAAGAGCTGTGTGGACAGTGTAATAGCCCAGAAGCAACTAATCTGCAGTTATCCTAAACATTGTACTCACTGCTGGTGAAAGATAAAATCTGATTGGTTGCTGCTGTGTGTTATAACCTTCCTCTGTTTTGCTCTGTGAAACACAGATGAAGGAGGGGGCTCTCTGGGGACCCTCATTTAAGGAGGGGCTCTCTGGGAACCCTGATGTAAGGAGGGTCTCTCTGGGAACCCTTATGTAAGGAGGGTCGCTCTGGGAACCCTGATGTAAGGAGGGGCTCTCTGGGGACCCTCATTGAAGAAGGGGCTCTCTGGGGACACTAATGTAAGGGAGGGCTCTCTGGGGACACTGATGTAAGGGGGGGCTCTCTGGGGACACTGATGTAAGGGGGAGGGCTCTCTGGGGACACTAATATAAGGGGGGGCTCTCTGGGGACACTAATGTAAGGGGGGCTCTCTGAGGACACTAATGTAAGGGGGGGCTCTCTTGTGACCCTAATGTAAGGAAGGGGCCCTCTGGGGACACTGAAGTAAGGGGAGGGGGCTCTCTGGGGACCCTGATGTAAGGGGTGCTCTCTGGGAACCCTGATGTAAGGAGGCACTCTCTGGGGACCCTGATCTATGGAGGGGCTCTCTGGGGACCCTGATGTTATGAGGGGGACTCTGGGGACCCTCTTGTAAGTGGGGGATCCGCACCCAGATATGTAACAATTATATATATATATATATATATTATGCATTGGATATATCACTGTTATGCCCCGTACACACGAGCAGACTTTTCGACATCAAAGGTCCGACGGAACAATTCCGGCAGACCATTCGATCGTGTGTGGGCTGCAGCGGACTTTAGATTTGTAAAAATCCGACAGACTTTAGAAATGGAACATGTTTCAAATTTTTCCACCGGAACTCCGCCGGACCTAGTTCCTACCGAGAAGTCCGCTCGTGTGTGTGCTAGTCCGACGGACAAAAACCGACGCTAGGGCAGCTATTGGCTACTGGCTATGAACTTCCTTATTCTAGTCCGGTCGTACGTCATCACGTTCAAATCCATCAGACTTTGGTGTGATTGTGTGTGGCCAAGTCCGTTCATTCGTAAAGTCCGTCAGAACTCTGTCAGAACTCCATCAGAACTCCGTCGAAAGTCTGTCGGACCTAGTCCCTCGAAAAGTCCGGTCGTTTGTACACGGCATTATACTTACAAGGAAATACTCATACTTCTATTCTAACATAGTAGCATCATTCGTGTATTTACCTCCATGTATTATCTTCTACTTAACCATGACATAGGGAACTATATTTCACATTGTATAATACCTCTGTTCTTCTCTGTCCAATGTAGGTGGATCTGGTGAAGGATAGAGTAACGAAGAGGAACGTGGCCCTTAAAATCATCAGGATTTCCGAACTTCAAAAGAGAAAGATCTACAAGGAGAAGAAGGTCCTTGAAGCAGTGGTCGGCTGTCCCTTCCTCATCCAAAGCTACCAGAGTTGGGAGTCGGAGGTATGTCTACAAATCTTCTTCCTGATGAGTCAGAGATTTTAAAATTGGTCATTGCATTGTTTGATAGATGTGAAATAGGAAACCAACCAGACGTTACCTGTATCCTCACTGTCACTATCGGTGGGACTGACCATCTCTTACTTTCAGTAAAAATGTCAAAAACAGATTAAATTGGTTGGCAGTACCTAGTGCTGTAGAGAACCAACACTTCACCCACTCTGATTAACAATTAACAACTAGCTGCTGAGCCACAAGAGTTCTGCTTGCACAGCGGTCAGCGGGGATGAAGGCGCCAACCGCACAACTGACCGATGCCTGCCAATTAATGCTTTTGCAGCCAGAGGCGTGTTTGCATTATTTGCACACGTTTAAAAAATCATTTAAGTACTAAAGATTACGTAAAATCACCAAAATAAGATATATATTCTTAAAGCACAGAATAAAATAGTGGTAGTCAAACACAAAAGTTCAGTAAAAATGCACAAAAGGTAAATTTTAGGGCACATAAAGGCAACCCAGCATGTCAAGCCTTAAAATCTCATGCAGCCTTGACACGACGATAGAATTCAGAACCTTATATTTTACATAGGGGCGCTTTAAAGGCCCCTACAGATCATCAATTTAGCGTTAACTCGGAACAATAGGCCTAGAATCATTGCTCTCACTCCGGTGTGCACAGCAGTAAGTCACGTCTGTAGAGAAGTCAACGATTTTGTGCATAGGTGCCCGAACGCAGGCATTTATGTTTATACGTGCATGCATGTGGAGGTGGGGCTCAAATTTGGGGGGGGGGGGGGGTTAAGTGTTTGGGTGTAACTTACATTATTTTTACTAAACTTTTCATATCACATAGGGGACTTTTTGGTGACAGGTTCTCTAAAAGACCCAGAGGCGGCTCTCTAATTAGGCAAATTAGGCGGTCGCCTAAGGCCTCCCACTCCCAGGGGCCTCGCGGCCGACCTAATTTGCCTACTGTGTGTGGGAGTGAATGTCCCCTGGTCAGCGTCCTCAGAGACTTTAATGCGGGGCAAAAGCCTGCCATATGCGCAACCAGGTTTTCCCCGGCCACTTGAGAACTGCCCGAGAGCTCATGAGTCATGATCCCGAGTGGCTGCATGTAGTCCCCTCCTCTGGCTCCTCCCCTTCTTCCGCGCTCTGAGGATATCCTTCTCCTACCATGTGCACTTGCAGAGAGAGCTCTGATAATGCCCGCAGCGGCTGAGCAGCTCCCTGATCAAATCCATAATGGAGCTGGCGCCTGCCGATCATCCAGATCTCAAGGTACTGCACGACACTACCGGACACAAACAGCATCCCATGACCGGCGCCCAGAATATCACCGCTGCCGGCCACCTGCGACCTCACTCAGACACAGAGCAGTACACTGATGATATGTTTGCCGTTCAGCATATGATGCCACCTACTGACCCCTGTCATCATTATCCTGTTCCTGGGCCTGGCATACTATCATCATACTTCTTATCATCCCCCCTGCACTCCTCTGCCAGCTTCCTACATCCATACCCCTTGTCATCTTCAGCCCTCTGCACCCCTCTGCCAGGTTCCTTCCACCCACCCCACCCCCTGTCATCTTCATTCCCTCTGCCAGCTTCCTACCACCCCCTGTCATCTTCATTCCTTCTGCCAGCTTCCTACATCCCCACCCCCTGTCATCTTCACCCCCGTGTACCCCTTTGCCAGCTTCCTACCACCCCACCCCTGTCATCTTCATTCCCCCTGCACCCCTCTGCCAGCTTCCTGCCACCTCCCCCCTGTCATCTTCATCACCCCTGCACCCCCCTGGCAGTTTCCTACCACCCCACTCCCTGTCATCTTCATCCCCTCTGCCAGCTTCCTACATCCCCCACCCCTGTCATCTTCATCCCCCCGCACTCCTCTGCCAGCTTCCTACCACCCCACCCCGTTATCTTCATCCCCCTGCACCCCTCTGCAAGGTTCCTACCACCCCACCCCCCTGTCATCTTCATCCCCTCTGCCAGCTTCCTACATCCCCACCCCGTCATCTTCATCCACCCTGCACTCCTATGCAAGCTTCCGACCAGCCCACCCCTGTCATCTTCATCCCCCTTGCACCCCTCTGCCAGGTTCCTACCAACCCCTGTCGTCTTCATCGCCTCAGCATCCTTCTGCCAGCTTCTGTCATCTTCGTCCCCTCTGCACCCCACTGCCAGCTTCCTACTCCACCCCCTGTCATCTTCACCCCCTGTACCCCTCTGCCAGCTTCCTACCACTCCAACCTCTCTCATCTTCATCCCCCTGTACCCCATCTTTGAAATCCTATAACTCACCCCCTGTCATCTTCATCCCCCTGCACCCCTGCTAGCTTCTGCTAGCTTCCTTCCACTCAACCCCCTGTCATCTTCATCCCCTCTGTCAGCTTCCTACATCCCCATGCCCTGTCATCTTCATCCCCTCTGCCAGCTTCTTACCACCCTACCACCTGTCATCTTCATCCCCTCTGCCAGCTTCCTACCATTCCAGCCTCTGTCATCTTCATCCCCCCTGCACTCCTCTACCAGTTTCCTACCACCCCATCTCCTGTCCTCTTCCTCCCCCTTGCACCCTTCTGCCAGGTCCCTACCAACCCCTGTCATCTTCATCGCCTCAGCATCCTTCTGCCAGCTTCTGTCATCTTCATCCCCTCTGCACCCCACTGCCAGCTTCCTACTCCAACCCCTGTCATCTTCACCCCCTGTACCCCTCTGCCAGCTTCCTACCACTCCAACCTCTCTCATCTTCATCCCCCTGTACCCCATCTTTGAAATCCTATCACTCACCCCCTGTCATCTTCATCCCCCTGCACCCCTCTGCCAGGTTCCTACCACCCAACCCCCTGTCATCTACATCCCCTCTGTCAGCTTCCTACATCCCCATGCCCTGTCATCTTCATCCCCTCTGCCAGCTTCCTACCATCTCAGCCTCTGTCATCTTCATCCCCCCTGCAATCCTCTACCAGTTTCCTACCACCCCATCCCCTGTCCTCTTCCTCCCCCTTGCACCCTTCTGTCAGGTTCCTACCACCCCCTGTCATCTTCATCCCCCCTGCACCCCTCTGCCAGCTTCCTACCACTCCACCCTTGTCATCTTCACCCCCTGTACCCCCCTGCCAGCTTTCTACCACTCCACCACCTCTCATCTTCATCCCCCTGTACCCGATCTCTGACATCCTATCACCCCACCCCCTATCATTTTTAACCTCCCCCAGTACCCCTCTGCTAGCTTCTTTCCACCCCACCCCCTGTCATCGTCACCCCCCTGTACCCCTCTTCCAGCTTCCTACCACCTCACCTACTATAATCATCATCATCATCATCCCCACACCCTACTTCTGACATCCAACCACCCTGCCCCCTGTCATCAACATCCCCATCACCCCCGTGTACCCCACCTCTAGCATCCAACAATCTATCCCCATCATCATCCTCATCTTCATCCCCCCTGTTCCCCACTATCATTATCCTCCCCCTCTGCTGAAATCCTACCACCCCACCCCCTGTCATCATTACCCTGTACCCCACCTCTAACATCTTACAACCCTGCCTCCTGCCATTATCATCCACATCCCTCTTGTACCCCACCTCTGGCATCCTATCACCCTACCCCCTATCATTATATGGGAGATATCTCAGCCTCTCACCCCAATGCTGCCACCATCAACCTAAACTGTATCCTGTATCCTGCCATCCAACCAACAGTACCCCAACAATTGCGTCACACACCACAATACTGCTCTGCCACCCAGTGAGCAGTAATGATGTGCTGTAACCCCTTTCAAACAATCAGTGATTATTAATAATGTGCAATAACCTCTAGCAACCAGAGTGATAATGATAAGCAGTAACCTATAGAAACCAATCAGTGAGCAGTAATGATGTGCAGTAACCTACAGCAACCAATGGGTAAGCTGTAATTATGTGCAGTAACCTCTAGCAACCAATCAGTGAGCTTGAAGCAATTAGTGAGTGTGAACCAGATCTTTATGTTTACATTATTAACGTGTTTTTTTTAAGATAATTCTCATCAGCTGCAGGCAATAGCAAGCTCTACCGCCATCCTAGCCTTCACCCAAAGCCAGAACCAGAATCCAACCAACAGTACCCCAACAATTGCGTCACACACCACAATACTGCTCTGCCACCCAGTGAGCAGTAATGATGTGCTGTAACCCCTTTCAAACAATCAGTGATTATTAATAATGTGCAATAACCTCTAGCAACCAGAGTGATAATGATAAGCAGTAACCTATAGCAACCAATCAGTGAGCAGCAATGATGTGCAGTAACCTACAGCAACCAATGGGTAAGCGGTAATTATGTGCAGTAACCTCTAGCAACCAATCAGTGAGCTTGAAGCAATTAGTGAGTGTGAACCAGATCTTTATGTTTACATTATTAACATGTTTTGTTTTTTTAGATAATTCTCATCAGCTGCAGGCAATAGCAAGCTCTACCGCCATCCTAGCCTTCACCCAAAGCCAGAACCACATTGCAAGGCAGGAGTTGTAGTTCTCCACACCACACACTGGACTTGGCCCTCCAGTGCCTGCGCTCTGCAGAGACTACAACTCCCAGGATGCACTGCAGGGCACCCAAAGCGAATGCGTCAGCTTCTCCTGCTTGTAGTAGAGGACAGAGTAGTGTATAGAGGGATTATCTGTCTGAATTCTGTCTGTGGCTCTAGTGTTTGGTGGGTGCTGCAGCAATGTGGCGTTATGTTGTATCATGTCTGCAGTCTCTGACCATCCCTTGTATCATGTCTGCGGCCTCTGACCATCTCTTGTGTCATGTCTGCGGCCTCTGACCATCTCTTGTGTCATGTCTGCGGCCTCTGACCATCTCTTGTGTCATGTCTGCGGCCTCTGACCATCTCTTGTGTCATGTCTGCGGCCTCTGACCATCTCTTGTGTCATGTCTGCGGCCTCTGACCATCTCTTGTGTCATGTCTGCGGTCTCTGACCATCTCTTGTGTCATGTCTGCGGCCTCTGACCATCTCTTGTGTCATGTCTGCGGCCTCTGACCATCTCTTGTGTCATGTCTGCGGCCTCTGACCATCTCTTGTGTCATGTCTGCGGCCTCTGACCATCTCTTGTGTCATGTCTGCGGCCTCTGACCATCTCTCGTATCATGTCTGCGGCCTCTGATTATCTCATGTCTGTGGCCTCTGATTATCTCTTGTATCATGTCTGCCGTCTCTGACCATCTCTTTTATCATGTCTGCGGCCTTTTCTGCAGCAATTTCTATCACTCAAATATTTTTTTCAGTTATGGGAGTGAGTGGGGCCTCATGTCTAAGGTTTGCCTAAGGCCTCACAAAGCCTAGAGCCGCCTCTGAAAAGACCCCTGATGTTTCATTGCCCTCAATATAGCTAATGGAGTGCTTCTTCCCCGGCCATATGTGCCGGATTACACCAGGATTCGGAAGTGACGTTTTACACTTCGCTTCTGTGTCATTAGCAGGAAGGGGAGATCAGTGAACGAATGTAGTGATAGAGGACAGAAAATTTGTAAATTGACGAATAAATGTACAGCTATTATGTCCCTTATCTAGTATCTTACAGAAGCTATTTCTAAACACAAATTAAGACAGATTATCACCATCTACAGTACCCAGAACTATGTCCATTTATATCTTCTCAGAATAATTCACTAAAAAGGTTTTAGTTTTTGATCTAGGACTTGGACTATTTTAGAATGCAATCTTAATGCTATGTAAATATCAGATGACTAAATTCTCCACTTTTTCCTATTTTAGAACTGCTTTTGGATCGCCATGGAGCACGCCAGCGGAGGAGATCTTCATCATCTCCTGAAGAAACAGGGATGCTTTGACATTGACACCATCAGGTAGGTACTGTCATAAGCAATGGAAGCACCACTGACTCACATCGTGCTACATCATACCATAGTAACAAATACTTCACCTGTATGACACCACAATACAAAAGAAGAACATACACTCCTATAATAGACAATGGGGGATCTTAGGGCAACACAGGCAATTGAAAACACAACAACTGACCGAGCCAGCCCTGCAGTCACAGCGAGGAATAATTCTCAGATGTCCCATGATCCATTCGCTAACATATAAAATCCTAAGAGACGCTTTGATAATGGTTTTGATTGGGAACTAGGAGCACTTCGGGGTATTTCTGAACATACACATGAAATACATTCTCCTTACTTCTCTATTAGAATACATATATATATATATTGGAAGATTACTCATTATTTTTTCTTAATCCTTCAATAGATTCTACGCTGCCGAATGCATCATTGGCCTCCAACAGCTCCACGAGAAAGGCTTTATCCATCGGTAAGTTCACTTCTTTATTCTATTGCTGCCCACAAATAGTTCTTACTTTACATTTTATCTGTTTAATCAATAAGCTTTACCAACAACTGTAGTGTGAGGACCACCTAAACAATGACTTACCTTTATATCCTATGCGGTAGTAGGTCTTCCAGCTACAAAATGGTTTGTAAATTTTGTGATTCTAAAGCATTGCCTGCAACAAAACTGAAGTCTTCATATTCAATGTACAGTAATACATACTCATGCGTCTCCTATGTCAAAATTAAAATGGTTCTAAGGGCAGACGGTTTTTCATCTTAATGCATTCTCTGTGTGCAGCTCCCCCTAGCCTCTCTTATAATTACCCGAGACCCATCTCGATCCAGCGCTGTTCCCAAGGGCAGGGGTTCACTTCGCTCTCTCTACTCACTGCCCATGGGGGCAGCAGTGGAAGTCACTGCCTACTTCTGATGACAATCACAACCTGTGAGGAGACAGTGGGGATGGGGCAAGCTGCGCTGTGTACATCAATAGACACAAACAGCCAGCTCTGAAGCGAGCCTGCATGAGCGTCCCCATAGCAAGCAGCTTGCTATGAGGGCACTCAAAAGGGGGAGGAGCCAGGGTTACCAGCAGAGGACCAGAGAAGAGGAGGATAGGGGCTATTCAGTGCAAAACCAGTATAACATGTTTCAGTGGCATTGCTACAGAGGGGTGACACCGGTGACACCGGGGCTGCCGTCCACTGCTACACACTGTACTGTATTGCTTGCACTTGCAGAGCTGCAGCTGAGCAGCACGAGCAGGGCACCAAGCCGTGCAGAGGAGGCTGCCTATAACACTCCCCCGTCAGGTTAAGCTGTCCCTCGGGGATCTCCAATGCCTCCCAAAGCAGCCTGAGTCGGAGGGCGGAGCTGGGGGTGTGGGTGCCTTTTCCACTCCTCCTTCACTCTGGCTGATCCTATCACTACATAGAGTCCTAACCTGCCCTATACCACTCCAACCTGCCCTATACCACCCCAGCCTGCCCTATACCACCCCAGCCTGCCCTATACCACCCCAGCCTACCCTATGTTAGGCAGCCCATTCAAATGAATGGGCTACCTTAAAGTGGAGTTCCACCCAAAAATGGAACTTCCGCTTTAAGTGCAGGTGACCCCCTGACATGCCCCATTTGGCATGTCATTTTTTTGGGGGGGGGCGGATACTCTCTTTTTAGAGGCATCTAGCTCCCGCTTCCTCCCGGGGCTTCCGTGGCACCAGAAGGAAGTTCACCTCTCCCCCCTCCCTCCCTGCAATCTTCTGGGACATGTCACAGGTCCCAGAAGATTGTCCAACCATTCACAGCACAGTAAGAATGCCGGTGCCCTGGAGATGAGGGGAAGGGGAGCGGGGCTTCGTACGCCCGCACCGTTGGGCCGTGGGACAGGTGAGTGTCCGATTATTAAAAGTCAGCAGCTACAATTTTTGTAGCTGCTGACTTTTAATAAAAATTTTTCAGCGGAATCCACTTTAATACAACGCACATTAACCTATACCATAAATTGTGTTACTGTGCACATACTGCACCAGTGTGATCTCAGCTTAAAGTAAAGAGGTGTATTGGACATGAAATTTATTTTAAAGGAACATACACATATTAATGCATTACCAAATAATGTTCAAGGCAATGTTCCTCCAACACCAATGCATTGCAGCACACTGCAACACAAGGATACCCACTACCATACATTGTGACACCCTGGGTCAAGAAAAATGGTGCATGTCTGATATAAGGACTGTTGTGGTGCCTATTCAAACATATACAGATTACTGATAATGTATTTCTCTCTATAGGGATATAAAGCCAAAGAACGTGTTCATCGGTGGAGACGGACACATCAGGATCGGGGATTTTGGTGAAGCGACAGAGCTGGGAGAAGGTCTTGCAGGAACCCCCGGATATATTGCCCCGGAGGTAAGTCATGTTAGTCCTGTTAGTCCTGTTAGCTATATCGGCACTTTTATATTGGTAGTAATGGGAGTGTATCATCTGTTACCAGAGAGCTTCTCTAATCATGTGGACTAACACTCTGCTAACAGAGAGATGACTAGAAAGGAAACTGAAATGTTTTCTTAGGTTTCCTACTGCCCACCAGCAAAGCCTGACTACATTATTCCCATCTAATGCTTCTTCAATTAAATATTTCACAAAAAAAAGCTGGAAAAATGTTTTCTGTGGCCGGGTTCATCATGGTGTGGTGCGTTTTGGCCCCAGCGCGGGTGTATGCATGGTTTCTGTGTATTTTTACAGCATTTTTAGCCATTGTCCTATTGACTTCTATTTGGTCGCACGTCTTTATCACGTTTTCTGAAAGTGCACCAAAAATGAGGGATGCAGGATTTTTTGTACACTTTTCGAAAAGGTGGCAAAAATGACCAAGTAGAAGTAAATCAGACCCTGGCTAAAAACGTGGCAGAAATGTAATAAAACCACTCATAATACACCCATTCTTTGGTCAAAACGCAGCACACCAGTGTGAATCGGGCCTAAAGCCCCATACACACTATCTGAGTTTCTGCTGATTTTTGTCTTCAGATTTACCAAAACCATGTAGTGCAAGGGCCAGCCTGATTGCATACACATTGAAACTCCTAAGATTTGACCTTATATTATATGGCTTTGGTAAATCTGAAGGAACAAATCAGCAGAAAATCTGATAGTGTGTATGGGGCTTTATGCTACATTTGGACATGCAGCTAACATTGCTGCACCTCTGAAAAGCAATTTAAAGTGGATCGCTTTTTCAGAGGCATTTGACAGGTGGTGAGGAGGCAATGTTCTGCCTCATCACTGCCTATTTTAACCCTGTAAATCCTGCACCACCACGCTGAAACCACATTCATTACACGTGGGTTTCGGGGCAGTTGCAGTGTGGGCCCATTAACTTGAATGAGTCACGTTTGGTGGCTGTACTGCCAAACAGGACAGGTGGTATCATTTTTGCAGTGTCCATTGCATGTGTGCGACCTAGTCCAGTTTCTATTTTAGCCTGGGGGGGTGGTTGGTAAAAGCGCTCCTTAACCACTGAAGGACCAGGCCTCTTTTTTTAGATGTGTTGTTTACAAGTTAAAAACATTTTTTTTTTTGCTAGAAAATTACATAGCACCCGCAAACATTATTTTTGTTTCTAACACCCTAGAGAATAAAATGGCGGTCGTGGCAATACTTTCTGTCACACCGTATTTGCACAGCGGTCTTACATGCGCACTTTTTAGTAAAAAATACACTTTTTTTAATTAAAAAATAAAACAACAGTAAAGTTAGCCCAATTTTTTTTATATTGCAAAAGATAATGTTACGCTGAGTAAATTGATACCCAACATGTCATGCTTCAAAATTGCGCCCACTCATGGAATGGCGACAAACTTTTGCCCGTAAAAATCTCCATAGGCGACATTTAAAAAAATTCTACAGGTTGCATGTTTTACGTTACAGAGGAGTTCTAGGGTTAGAATAATTGATCTCGCTCTACCGATACTTCACATGTGTGATTTGAACACAGTTTTCATATGCGGGCGCTACTCACGTAAGCGTTCGCTTCTGCATGCGAGCTCGGCGGGACGGGGTTCCGTTTAAATTTTTTTTTTTTTTTACATTTATTTTAACTTTTATTTTTTATTTTTACACTGTTTAAAAAAAATGGTGTCACTTTTATTCCTATTACAAGGAATGTAAAAAAGACAGGACCACTTAAATATGAGATCTGGGGACAAAAAGACCTCAGATCTCATATTTACAATAAAATGCAATTAAAAAAAAGTTTGCCATTTAAAAAAATTATTTACAAAAAATGGCCCTTTAAGAGCTATGGGCAGAAGTGACATTTTGATGTCGCTTCCGCCCTGCAGTGTCATGGAGACGGGTGGGGGCCATCTTCCCCTGCCTTGTCTCCATGCAAAGCCAGTGAGAGGACCGGATTGCCTCCGCCACTGCCGATGGCTCTGGTAAGCGGTGGAGGGCACCGTAGCGTGACGGGCGGGCCGTTCTCCTGCCACCGATAAAAGTGATCTTGTGGCGAATCAGAGACCACTTTTATCTTGTAGCCGACCGCCGACCAAACACAGGGATAACGGGGTTATGGCAGCTAGCTACTGCCATAACAACACTATCCGTCCTCAAAGTGAGGATGTATATCAGTGTTCGGAGGTCGGCAAGTGGTTAATTGCCTGCTTTTACCGTCTCCCCAACCACAGCTGTAACATTCAGAAAGCGTGGGCTTTATTGTAGATTTAATGACATTTAAAGACAAGGGACATTTCCAGTACAAATCCTCCATACCAAGGACAGTCCATCGATATCAGAGATGTCTGACAGCTATGATGTACTTGTGTAGTCATTTCTATATTGTAGTTGTTGTCTGCTATGATCATTTGTTCAATATGGCAAAGCTTACAAGTCTCATCTTTTTCCTTGACAGATCCGTAAAGTGAAGCCATATTCCTCGGCCGTGGACTGGTTTTCTTTTGGAGTGATGCTGTTCGTTTTGGTCACCGGAGTACCAGCCATGCGCTGCAAGGCCTCCATTGTGCCAGGGTTGGGTTTGGACCATCATCTGGAGGATCTGATTGAAAAGGTAAGTACATTCCATCTGTTCATTATAGTCATAGATAACAACACACCACACTACCCTTACACTGAAACATCTGATTTCTAAAAATTGGAATTTGCACGATGAGAGCACCTAAGGCCGTCATTTTCTCCTGAACAACTTTGGGTGCGTTCATAGTTGTGAATACACCTTCTTGTTGATTAGCTGATAGAAGCCCAGAGGCGGTTCCTGCGATTGAAGGCAATTAGCGGCTGACACCTTTCACAGCTAATAATGCCCACTCACATGTAATCACTGATCAGTGTTGCCAACCATCAGTATTTTTACTGGCAGCCGGTAAAAAATGGGTACTGTTCTCCTGCCAGTAAATGCCAGTAATGCCGCGTACACACGATCAAACAATCCGGTGGAAAGTCCGGCGGACTCAAGTCCGCCGGACAATCCCCCCGTGTGTAGCCTCCGGCTGCCTTTTTTTACCCAAAAGTACGGCGGACTTAGAAAGTAGTTTTGCACTCCAATCTTTCCGTCGGACTCGCATTTCGGCGGACAATCTGGCCTTGTGTGTGCCAGTCCGCCGTACTTTTGAAATGAATGGACTTTTCCCGCCCGGAGAAAAGTCCGCTCATTTTGAGCGCGTCTCCAGGTAGCCGGGGCCAGCGAAGGAGGCGTCGCTGGCCCCGTCACCTGGTATGGACTTAAAGGGGAACCCCTATGCCGAAAAAATGGGCGTGGGGGTCCCCCCCCGGGTCCACATCAGACCCTTATCCGAGCACGCTTCCCAGCCGGCCAGGAAAGGGGGAGACGAGCGAGTGGTCCCCCCCTCCTGAGCCGTACCAGGCCGCAATCCCTCAACATGGGGGGTGCCTTGGGGAAGGGGGGGCCGCGCGGCCCCCACCCCAAAGTACCTTGTTCCCATGTTGATGAGGACAAGGGCCTCTTCCCGACAACCGTGGCCGTTGGTTGTCGGGGGTCTGCAGGCAGGGGGCTTATCGAAATCCGGGAGCCCCCTTTAATAAGGGGGCCCCTGGATACCGGCCCCCCACCCTATCTGAATGAGTATGGGGTACAATGTACCCCTACCCATTCACCTGTAAAAAAAAATAAAAAAACACAACACACAAGGGTTAAAATATCAGCGACGAGGCAACATCTGAAGAGAAGAACAGAAGAACAGAAGATGGCGACAGCGGCGACAGCGGTGACAGAAGACCGGGCCACCGCCTGTAAAAGAGCTAGAAGAAGGCGCGGTGGCCCGGCAAGAAGAACCGAAGAGGGGGACAAGACCCCCGAAGAGGGGGACAAGACCCCCGAAGTCGGAAAAAGAGGGCGACAGCGAAGAAGAAAGCCGAGCTCCTCCGCTAGTAAAAGAGCTAGCAGAAGATAGCGGAGGCAGAAGGACAGAAGACCCCCGGACGGACAGAAGACCCCCGGAGCTGTGCAATAAACTATTTTAACCCCTGTGGGCTGTGTTTTTTTTTTCCTTTTTTTCACAGGTGAATGGGTAGGGATACATTGTACCCCATACTCATTCACATAGGGTGGGGGGCTGGTATCCGGGGGCCCCCTTATTAAAGGGGGCTCCCGGATTCCGATAAGCCCCCCGCCTGCAGACCCCGACATCCAACGGCCAGGGTTGTCGGGAAGAGGCCCTTGTCCTCATCAACATGGGGACAAGGTGCTTTGGGGTGGGGGGGCCGCGCAGCCCCCCTTCCCCAAGGCACCCCCCCATGTTGAGGGCACGCGGCCTGGTACGGCTCAGGAGGGGGGGCGCTCGCTCGCCCCCCCTTTCCTGGCCGGCCGGGTAGCGTGCTCAGATAAGGGTCCGATGTGGACCTTGGGGGGGACCCCCACGCCGATTTTTTTGGTGTAGGGGTTCCCCTTTAAGTCCATACCAGGTGACAGGGCCAGCGACGCCTCCTTCGTTGGCCCCGGCTACCTTGAGACGCACTCAAAAATGAGCGGACTTTCCTCCGCGTGTGTGGGCGAGTCCGTTCATTTTAAAAGTACGGCGGATAGTCCGGCGGACTTAGTACGCCATATTAGTCTGCTGAAAAAGTGCCGTGTGTGGGCAAGTAGCCCGTTCGGAAAGTCTGGCGGGAAGTCCGCCGGATAGTCGGCTACGTGTGTACGTGGCATAAGAGGAAAAGGTTGCCAGTCAAAAAATATGGCTGTGACGCTTGGCTCGGAACTGTGCATGCGCAGCTCAGGTCCTGAGGCGGCCAAGACCATCCAAGTGTCTGCTACAATGTGTTTGGGCAGTAAAGGTGGGGGGGGGCGGATCATTGCTAATTGCATACTGTACTTATTTGTAGCCTAAATACTGAAATTGGCACTTAAAACTATAATTTTGTGACTTTTGGAAATGTCAGTAAAAACTTGGCTGTGCCAGTCAATTGTGAGTGTTGTGTCAGTAAATTTCAATCTGGTAAGTTGGCAACACTGTCACTAATGCTGCGATCACATGCAAGTGACTGGCCATGGGAAAAGGCAGTCTGTATCCAGGGCCGATCACTTACATGTGATCGCAGCACCAGTGATTTCATGTGAGTGGGCATGATTAGCTGCCTCCTATTGCCTTCAATGGCACTGCCTACTTACAGCTAATCATGGGATCCCCGCTGGGGTTCTCACAGCCAATCAGCAGGGTGCATTCACAAGTGTGAACCCCGCTCCCCTTTTTTCACCCCTTGTTCTTCCAAGAGTTTTATTTAACTTCTATTTAAGTGCATGGAACAAGAAACTTGTTGAAGTATCTATGTACCTTTAGTTATGGGGGGATTCTGGAATCCCCCTGAGGCTTCATACAATATATGACTTAGGCCCCTTTCACATGCTGTCTAATCAGGTTCACCTGTCAGTTTTCCAGGTGGACCTGATTGGACCATCCATTTACCCCTATGAAGTGACAGATGTCAGCGGACACACGTCCACTAAAGCCCCCGTACCCACGGTCGGACATTCCGACAACAAAATCCGATGGATTTTTTCAGACGGATTTTGTCCAAAACTGGTGTTGCATACACACGGTTCCGACAAAGTTGTCGGAAAATCCGATCGTTCGGAACGTGATGACGTTCGTTCGTACGACCAGACTACGTTTCGGCTAGTAGCCAATAGCTTTGGTCTCCTAATTTGATCTGAGCATGCGTGGCACTTTGTCCGATCGGAATTCTCTACAAACGATCGGAAAAAGTCAGATCGGATTTTGTTGTCGGAAAATTTGAGGTCCTGCTCTCAAATTTTTTCAGTCGGAAATTCAGATGGAAAAAGTCCGATAGAGCCCACACGCGATCAGATTTTCCGACAATATAATCAGATCGGACCTTTTCCATCTGAATTTCCAACCGTGTGTACAAGGCATAACTCCCACTGCTATCCGATCCGATCCTGTCTGCCAAATCCAGAGGGATGGTGGTCCTATTTACCATCTGCCTGGTGGATTGGATGGGATGGGATTGTATGAAAATGGACAGGCGGTCTGTTTTTATCTGATCTCCCCATAGAGGAGAGCGGGACTCTGACAGGTCTGTCTCTGCACAGCGGAGCGGACAGGACCTGTCCTCTGCCTGCTCAACAGCGATCAGCGGAGCGATCCACCTGAGCAAGCAGTCCATCAAACGGATCCTCCCCGCATGAAAGGGGCCTCAGGTATCAATAGAAGTGTGCGCTCCTACCTGGGCTCAGGTACTTCTCCCCATAGAAGTAATACCTCTGACTGCTCATACTGTGATAGAATACAATGATTGGACTTAGTAAGGAGGCTGAGGGGTCACCTACACTTAGGTTTGTTAGGGGGAGGGGTAGGATTAGATGTTGTAAAGTGTAAAGGGTAACTGAAGTGCTGAGATTAGGTCACATGTTTGGGTCATAATAAGTGTTAGGAGGAGATGTAGAGAAAGTCTGGGCGTCATTTTTCATTTCATTTGAAAAATGAATTGGAAGTTGAAAATGGAGAAGGAGAACTATAAACAAAGTTTATTCATTTTTCAGCTCCTGCATAAAAACCCTATGAAGCGTCTGGGGCCGAACGGAGATATCCAAAGTCACCCGTTCTTCAGAACCATCAACTGGGATGATCTCCGGCAGCTGAAAATAACTCCCCCGTTTATCCTATAGGTAAGTAGTAAGGTAAGTATGTGTATTGGTAAGTATGTATTAAATGTGTGCATATGTGCAAAAAAAAAATATATATAGATAGATAAGCTAAGTATGTAGATAAGATGTATAAAGCCAAGATAAGATAATATAAGGTAAGTACGTAGGTAAGTATGCTTATACTTAAGTATGTATGCAAAAAAAACAAGAAAAACAAAAAAAAAATTAGATAAGATGATATAGATAAGGTAAGTACGTAGGTAAGTATGAGATATCCAAAGTCATCCGTTCTTCAGCACCATCAACTGGGATGACCTCCGTTAGCTGAAAATGACTCCCCTGTTTATCCCATAGGTACGTAGTAAGGTAAGTATGTATATTGGTAAGTATGTATTAAATGTGTGCATGTGTGCAAAAAAAACAAAAAAAACAAAAAAAAAATTGATAGATAAGCTAAGTATGTAGGTAAGATGTATAAGCCAATATAAGATAATATAAGGTAAGTACTTTTAAGTATTTAAGTATTTTTATACTTAAGTATGTGTGCAAAAAAAAACAAACAAAAAAAAAATAGATAAGATAATATAAGTACATAGGTAAATATGTATAAGTATGTGTGCAAAAAAAAAAAAAGATGACATAGATAAGGTACTATTTGTAGTTAAAGCGGAGTTCCACCCAAAAGTGGAACATCCGCTCGTTTTTCTCCTCCCCCCTCTGATGCCTTGGCATTTGGCACCTTTCGGGGGGCTTTGACAGGTATCCTGTCCCCACTTCTGGGAGTCTGGGCCGCGGTGCATTACGTCATAGCCCAGCTACCTCCTCCTCCTTCCCCCGATGCCGGGCCAGTAGGAGAGTGCAGCAGTGCCTCGCGCATGCGCAGTAGGCACCTGGCGTGAAGCTGTAATGCTATACTGCCAGGTTGTCTTACCTGCAATGGTGGCGGCAGCACCTAACAGCTGATGGAAACATCAACTGCAGTGCTGACATCGTTGGGCTCCAGAACAGGTAAGTGTACTATTAACCACTTGCTGACCACCTCACGACGATAAATCCGTCGGCAGAACGGCACCGGTACGTTACTTCCCCCCACCCCGTGCCCGAGGCGGTCAGCATCGTTCCGGGAGCGATCCATGCTGAAGGGGAGGCCACCGATTCATGACCACCCCCTCGCGATCGAGAATCTTCCTCTGCTGTCGTAATGTAAACAGAAGATTCGGTTGCCATTCAGTTGCAGTGCGGATTTATTTATCTTGACAGCAACAGAGTTTGCACCCATGATACATAAAGCCGTGACTCCAGCGCTGTAGGAGGTGATTTCACCACCACAGTTAAAAAAAAAGAGCATATATGCCGAAGCATGGGGGCAGCAGGGGTGGAGGAGCGATTTGCTCCTACCTTTTGGGGCGGATGCCCCCATGCTTTGGTATATATAAATGCTGCATGTATGCCCATCATTAGAAGTGGGTGGATGAGGGGAGGTATTCTAACGTTGGGCATACCCACCGATAAAGCTTTGTTTCGTTCAGCCCACAGGCTGCATGAAAAAAAAAGATTTCAATATATGCCCAACAAGGACTGGACTTTGATTGGTTATACCAGAATGATGCCTGCATTTTTAGGTATCATTATTTTCAGCCAGCGGTTGGCTTTCATGCAAAAGCAATCCTAGCGGCTAATTAGCCTCTAGACTGTTTTTAAAAGCAGTGGGAGGGAATGTCCCCCCCTCCTCCCACCATCTTCCATGTATTTCTCTGGCTCTCCTGTCCCAACGGGGAAACTGAGAATGCAGCCGGTGATTCGGACAACTGACCATAGAGCTGATCAGAGACCAGAATGGCTCCAATCATCTCTATGGCCTAAGAAACCGGAAGCTACGAGCATTTTCACCGTTTCAGCCCTATTTCTCCAAAGCAACCCCCCTGTTGAGGGCACGTGGCCTGGTACGGCTCCGGAAGGGGGGGGGGGCGCTCGCTCGTCCCCACCCCCTTTCCTGACCGGCAGGGCTGTGTACTCGGTTAAGGGTCTGCTATGGACTTTGGAGGGACCCTCACACCATTTTTTGCGGGGTAGGGCTTTCCCTTTAAATGCATACCTGGTGACGGAGCTAGCGAGGTGTCAATCTCGCCGTTGGAGGTGGCGACATTGATTTCCTTCGCTAGTTCCATCTACTTGGAGCCACGTTCAAAATGAATGGACTTTTCTCCGTGTGTGGGCAAGTCCATTCATTTCAAAAGTCTGGCGGACTAGCACACAGACGGGCGGATTGTCCTCCGGACTGCCAAGTCAGGCGGACAATTTTGAGGCAAAACCTCTAAGTCCGCCGGATTTTTGGGAAGAAAAAGTCCGCCGGAGCCCACACACGGGCGGATTATCCGGCGGACTCTGAACCACTGGACCAAGTCCGCCGGATAATTTGATCGTGTGCACGCGGCATTACTGTTATACTGTAATGTTACTTTGTTTTATTGTTAACCATCATTTGCTTAGCAGGTACACCATTCAGTTGCAGCGCGGATATATTTATCTTGACAGCAACAGCGTTTGCTCCCATGATACATAAAGCCGTGACTCCAGCGCTGTCGGAGGTGATTTCACCACCACGGTTAAAAAGAGCATAGAGTGGTGTGAAAAAGTGTTTGCCCCCTTCCTCATTTCCTGTTCCTTTGCATGTTTGTCACACTTAAGTGTTTCGGAACATCAAACCAATTTAAACAATAGTCAAGGACAACACAAGTAAACACAAAATGCAATTTGTAAATGAAGGTGTTAATTATTAAAGGTGAAAAAAAATCCAAACCATCATGGCCCTGTGTGAAAAAGTGATTGCCCCCCTTGTTAAAACATACTATAACTGTGGTTGTCCACACCTGAGTTCAATTTCTATAGCCACACCCAGGCCTGATTATTGCCACACCTGTTCACAATCAAGGCATCACTTAAATAGGAGCTGCTTGACACAGTAAGGTCCACCAGAAGATCCTTAAAAGCTACACATCATGCCGAGACCCAAAGAAATTCAGGAACAATTGAGAAAGAAAGTAATTGAGATCTATCAGTCTGGAAAGGGTTATAAAGCCATTTCCAAAGCTTTGGGAATCCAGCGAACCACAGTGAGAGCCATTATCCACAAATGGCGAAGACATGGAACAGTGGTGAACCTTCCCAGGAGTGGCCGGCCGCCCAAAATTACCCCAAGAGCGCAGCGACGACTCATCCAAGAGGTCACAAAAGACCCCACAACAACGTCCAAGGAACTGCAGGCCTCACTTGCCTCAGTTAAGGTCAGTGTTCATGCCTCCACCATCAGGAAAAAACTGGGCAAAAATGGCCTGCATGGCAGAGTTCCAAGGAGAAAACCACTGCTGAGCAAAAAGAACATCAAAGCTTGTCTCAATTTCTCCACAACACATCTTGATGATCCCCAAGACTTTTGGGACAACATTCTGTGGACCGATGAGACAAAAGTGGAACTCTTTGGAAGGTGTGTGTCCAAGTATATCTGGCGTAGAAGGAACACTGCATTTCATAAAAAGAACATTATACCAACAGTAAAATATGGTGGTGGTAGTGTAATGGTCTGGGGCTGTTTTGCTGCTTCAGGACCTGGAAGACTTGCCGTGATAAAAGGAACTATGAATTCTGCTGTCTACCAAGAGATCCTGAAGGAGAATGTCCGACCATCTGTTCGTGTACTCAAGCTGAAACGAACTTGGGTTCTGCAGCAGGACAATGATCCTAAACACACCAGCAAGTCCACCACCGAATGGCTGAAGAAAAACAAAATGAAGACTTTGGAGTGGCCTAGCCAATGTCCTGACCTGAATCCTATTGAGATGTTGTGGTATGACCTTAAAAAGGCCGTTCATGCTCGAAAACACTCTAATGTAACTGAATTAGGACAATTCTGCAAAGATGAGTGGGCCAAAATTCCTCCAGGACGCTGTAAAAGCCTCATTGCACGTTATCGCAAACGCTTGGTTGCAGTTGTTGCTGCTAAGGGTGGCCCAACCAGTTATTAGGTTTAGGGGGCAATCACTTTTTCACACAGGGCCATGATGGTTTGGATTTATTTTCACCTTTAACAATAAACACCTTCATTTACAAATTGCATTTTGTGTTTACTTGTGTTGTCCTTGACTATTGTTTAAATTGGTTTGATGTTCCGAAACACTTAAGTGTGACAAACATGCAAAGGAACAGGAAATGAGGAAGGGGGCAAACACTTTTTCACACCACTGTATATGCTGAAGCATGGGGGCAGCAGGGGTGGAGGAGCGATTTGCTCCTACCTTTTGGGGCGGATGCCCCCAATCTTTGGTATATATAAATGCTGCATGTATGCCCATCATTAGAAGTGGGTGGATGAAGAGAGGTATTCTAATGGTGGGCATACCCACCGATAAAGCTTTTTTTCATTCAGCCCACAGGCTGCATGAAAAAAAAGATTTCAATATCTGCCCAACAAGGACTGGAATTGGAGTGGTTATACCAGAATGATGCCTGCATTTTTAGGTATCATCTTGGTATCATTCTTTTCAGCCAGCGGTCGGCTTTCATGCAAAAGCAATCTTAGCAGCTAATTAGCCTCTAGACTGCTTTTACAAGCAGTGGGGGGGAATGTCCCCCCCTCCTCCCACCGTCTTCCATGTTTTTCTCTGGCTCTCCTGTCCCAACAGGGAAACTGAGAATGCAGCCGGTGATTCGGCAAACAGACCATAGAGCTGATCAGGGACCAGAATGGCTCCAATCATCTCTATGGCCTAAGAAACCGGAAGCTACGAGCATTTTCACCGTTTCGGCCCTCCTTCTCCAAAGCAACCCCCCTGTTGAGGGCACGTGGCCTGGTACGGCTCCGGAAGGGGGGGGGCGCTCACTCGTCCCACCCCCTTTCCTGACCGGCCGGGCTGTGTGCTCGGTTAAGGGTCTGCTATGGACTTTGGAGGGACCCTCACGCCATTTTTTGCGGCGTAGGCCTTCCCCTTTAAATGCATACCTGGTGACGGAGCTAGCGAGGTGTCAATCTCGCCGTTGGAGGTGGCGACATTGACTTCCTTCGCTAGTTCCATCTACTTGGAGCCACGTTCAAAATGAATGGACTTTTCTCCGTGTGTGGGCAAGTCCATTCATTTCAAAAGTCCGGCGGACTAGCACACAGACGGGCGGATTGTCCTCCGGACTGCCGAGTCCGGCGGACAATTTTGAGTCAAAACCTCTTTCTAAGTCCGCCGGACTTTTGGGAAGAAAAAGTCCGCCGGAGCCCACACTCGGGCGGATTATCCGGCGGACTCTGGACCGCTGGACCAAGTCCGCCGGATAATTTGATCGTGTGCACGCGGCATTACTGTTATACTGTAATGTTACTTTGTTTTATTGTTAACCATCATTTGCTTAGCAGGTACACCATTCAGTTGCAGCGCGGATATATTTATCTTGACAGCAACAGCGTTTGCATAAAGCCGTGACTCCATCGCTGTCGGAGGTGATTTCACCACCACAGTTAAAAAAGAGCCTATATGCCGAAGCATGGGGGCAGCAGGGGTGGAGGAGCGATTTGCTCCTACCTTTTGGGGCGGATGCCCCCATGCTTTGGTATATATAAATGCTGCATGTATGCCCATCATTAGAAGTGGGTGGATGAAGGGAGGTATTCTAATGGTGGGCATACCCACCGATAAAGCTTTTTTTCATTCAGCCCACAGGCTGCATGAAAAAAAAGATTTCAATATATGCCCAACAAGGACTGGACTTTGATTGGTTATACCAGAATGATACCTGCATTTTTAGGTATCATCTTGGTATCATTCTTTTCAGCCAGCGGTCGGCTTTCATGCAAAAGCAATCCTAGCAGCTAATTAGCCTCTAGACTGCTTTTACAAGCAGTGGGAGGGAATGTCCCCCCTCCTCCCACCGTCTTCCATGTTTTTCTCTGGCTCTCCTGTCCCAACAGGGAAACTGAGAATGCAGCCGGTGATTCGGCCAACTGACCATAGAGCTGATCAGAGACCAGAATGGCTCCAATCATCTCTATGGCCTAAGAAACCGGAAGCTACGAGCATTTTCACAGTTTCGGCCATCCTTCTCCAAAGCAACCCCCCTGTTGAGGGCACGTGGCCTGGTACGGCTCCGGAAGGGGGGGGGGGCGCTCACTCGTCCCCACCCCCTTTCCTGACTGGCCGGCCTGTGTGCTCGGTTAAGGATCTTCTATGGACTTTGGAGGGACCCTCACGCCATTTGTTGCGGCGTAAAGCTTCCCCTTTAAATGCATACCTGGTGACGGAGCTAGCGAGGTGTCAATCTCGCCGTTGGAGGTGGTGACATTGACTTCCTTCGCTAGTTCCATTACCTTGGAGCTACGTTCAAAATGAATGGACTTTTCTCCGTGTGTGGGCAAGTCCATTCATTTCAAAAGTCCGGCGGACTAGCACACAGACGGGCGGATTGTCCTCCGGACTGCCGAGTCCGGCGGACAATTTTGAGTCAAAACCTCTTTCTAAGTCCGTCGGACTTTTGGGAAGAAAAAGTCCGCCGGAGCCCACACACGGGCGCATTATCCGGCAGACTCTGGACCGCTGGACCAAGTCCGCCGGATAATTTGATCGTGTGCACGCGGCATTACTGTTATACTGTAATGTTACTTTGTTTTATTGTTAACCATCATTTGCTTAGCAGGTACACCATTCAGTTGCAGCGCGGATATATTTATCTTGACAGCAACAGCGTTTTCTCCCATGATACATAAAGCCGTGACTCCAGCGCTGTCGGAGGTGATTTCACCACCACAGTTAAAAAAGAGCCTATATGCCGAAGCATGGGGGCAGCAGGGGTGGAGGAGCGATTTGCTCCTACCTTTTGGGGCGGATGCCCCCATGCTTTGGTATATATAAATGCTGCATGTATGCCCATCATTAGAAGTGGGCATACCCACCGATAAAGCTTTTTTTCGTTCAGCCCACAGGCTGCATGAAAAAAAAAGATTTCAATATATGCCCAACAAGGACTGGACTTTGAGTGGTTATACCAGAATGATGCCTGCATTTTTAGGTATCATCTTGGTATCATTCTTTTCAGCCAGCGGTCGGCTTTCATGCAAAAGCTATCCTAGCAGCTAATTAGCCTCTAGACTGCTTTTACAAGCAGTGGGAGGGAATGTCCCCCCTCCTCCGACCGTCTTCCATGTTTTTCTCTGGCTCTCCTGTCCAAACAGGGAAACTGAGAATGCAGCCGGTGATTTGGCCAACTGACCTTAGAGCTGATCAGAGACCAGAATGGCTCCAATCATCTCTATGGCCTAAGAAACCGGAAGCTACAAGCATTTTCACCGTTTCGGCCCTCCTTCTCCAAAGCAACCCCCCTGTTGAGGGCACGTGGCCTGGTACGGCTCCGGAAGGGGGGGGGGGGGCGCTCACTCGTCCCCACCCCCTTTCCTGACTGGCCGGCCTGTGTGCTCGGTTAAGGATCTTCTATGGACTTTGGAGGGACCCTCACGCCATTTGTTGCGGCGTAAAGCTTCCCCTTTAAATGCATACCTGGTGACGGAGCTAGCGAGGTGTCAATCTCGCCGTTGGAGGTGGCGACATTGACTTCCTTCGCTAGTTCCATCTACTTGGAGCCACGTTCAAAATGAATGGACTTTTCTCCGTGTGTGGGCAAGTCCATTCATTTCAAAAGTCTGGCGGACTAGCACACAGACGGGCGGATTGTCCTCCGGACTGCCGAGTCCGGCGGACAATTTTGAGTCAAAACCTCTTTCTAAGTCCGCCGGACTTTTGGGAAGAAAAAGTCCGCCGGAGCCCACACACGGGCGTATTATCCGGCAGACTCTGGACCGCTGGACCAAGTCCGCCTGATAATTTGATCGTGTGCACGCGCCATTACTGTTATACTGTAATGTTACTTTGTTTTATTGTTAACCATCATTTGCTTAGCAGGTACACCATTCAGTTGCAGCGCGGATATATTTATCTTGACAGCAACAGCGTTTTCTCCCATGATACATAAAGCCGTGACTCCAGCGCTGTCGGAGGTGATTTCACCACCACAGTTAAAAAAGAGCCTATATGCCGAAGCATGGGGGCAGCAGGGGTGGAGAAGCGATTTGCTCCTACCTTTTGGGGCGGATGCCCCATGCTTTGGTATATATAAATGCTGCATGTATGCCCATCATTAGAAGTGGGCATACCCACCGATAAAGCTTTTTTTCGTTCAGCCCACAGGCTGCATGAAAAAAAAAGATTTCAATATATGCCCAACAAGGACTGGACTTTGAGTGGTTATACCAGAATGATGCCTGCATTTTTAGGTATCATCTTGGTATCATTCTTTTCAGCCAGCGGTCGGCTTTCATGCAAAAGCTATCCTAGCAGCTAATTAGCCTCTAGACTGCTTTTACAAGCAGTGGGAGGGAATGTCCCCCCTCCTCCGACCGTCTTCCATGTTTTTCTCTGGCTCTCCTGTCCCAACAGGGAAACTGAGAATGCAGCTGGTGATTCGGACAACTGACCATAGAGCTGATCAGAGACCAGAATGGCTCCAATCATCTCTATGGCCTAAGAAACCGGAAGCTACGAGCATTTTCACAGTTTCGGCCCTCCTTCTCCAAAGCAGCCCCCCTGTTGAGGGCACGTGGCCTGGTACGGCTCCGGAAGAGGGGGGGGCGCTCACTCGTCCCCACCCCCTTTCCTGATCGTCCAGGCTGTGTGCTCGGTTAAGGGTCTGCTATGGACTTTGGAGGGACCCTCACGCCATTTTTTGCGGCGTAGGGCTTCCCCTTAAAATGCATACCTGGTGACGGAGCTACCGAGGTGTCAATCTCGCCGTTGGAGGTGGCGACATTGACTTCCTTCGCTAGTTCCATCTACTTGGAGCCACGTTCAAAATGAATGGACTTTTCTCCGTGTGTGGGCAAGTCCATTCATTTCAAAAGTCCGGCGGAGTAGCACACAGACGGGCGGATTGTCCTCCGGACTGCCGAGTCAGGCGGACAATTTTGAGTCAAAACCTCTTTCTAAGTCCGCCGGACTTTTGGGAAGACAAAGTCCGCCGGAGCCCACACACGGGCGGATTATCCGGCGGACTCTGGACCGCTGGACCAAGTCCGCCGGATAATTTGATCGTGTGCACGCGGCATTACTGTTATACTGTAATGTTACTTTGTTTTATTGTTAACCATCATTTGCTTAGCAGGTACACCATTCAGTTGCAGCGCGGATATATTTATCTTGACAGAAACAGCGTTTGCTCCCATGATACATAAAGCCGTGACTCCAGCGCTGTCGGAGGTGATTTCACCACCACAGTTAAAAAAGAGCCTATATGCCGAAGCATGGGGGCAGCAGGGGTGGAGGAGCGATTCGCTCTTACCTTTTGGGGCGGATGCCCCCATGCTTTGGTATATATAAATGCTGCATGTATGCCCATCATTAGAAGTGGGTGGATGAGGGGAGGTATTCTAACGTTGGGCATACCCACCGATAAAGCTTTGTTTCGTTCAGCCCACAGGCTGCATGAAAAAAAAAGATTTCAATATATGCCCAACAAGGACTGGACTTTGATTGGTTATACCAGAATGATGCCTGCATTTTTAGGTATCATCTTGGTATCATTCTTTTCAGCCAGCGGTCGGCTTTCATGCAAAAGCTATCCTAGCAGCTAATTAGCCTCTAGACTGCTTTTACAAGCAGTGGGAGGGAATGTCCCCCCTCCTCCCACCGTCTTCCATGTTTTTCTCTGGCTCTCCTGTCCCAACAGGGAAACTGAGAATGCAGCCGGTGATTCGGACAACTGACCATAGAGCTGATCAGAGACCAGAATGGCTCCAATCATCTCTATGGCCTAAGAAACCGGAAGCTACGAGCATTTTCACAGTTTCGGCCCTCCTTCTCCAAAGCAGCCCCCCTGTTGAGGGCACGTGGCCTGGTACGGCTCCGGAAGAGGGGGGGGGGGCGCTCACTCGTCCCCACCCCCTTTCCTGATAGTCCAGGCTGTGTGCTCGGTTAAGGGTCTGCTATGGACTTTGGAGGGACCCTCACGCCATTTTTTGCGGCGTAGGGCTTCCCCTTAAAATGTATACCTGGTGACGGAACTACCGAGGTGTCAATCTCGCTGTTGGAGGTGGCGACATTGACTTCCTTCGCTAGTTCCATCTACTTGGAGCCACGTTCAAAATGAATGGACTTTTCTCCGTGTGTGGGCAAGTCCATTCATTTCAAAAGTCCGGCGGAGTAGCACACAGACGGGCGGATTGTCCTCCGGACTGCCGAGTCAGGCGGACAATTTTGAGTCAAAACCTCTTTCTAAGTCCGCCGGACTTTTGGGAAGACAAAGTCCGCCGGAGCCCACACACGGGCGGATTATCCGGCGGACTCTGGACCGCTGGACCAAGTCCGCCGGATAATTTGATCGTGTGCACGCGGCATTACTGTTATACTGTAATGTTACTTTGTTTTATTGTTAACCATCATTCGCCAGGCCAGCATTGATGAACTGGGTCGTTATGTCTTTTTGTACGGTACTTTGGAGGATAGATTATATGTTTTGGTGAGTGTATATATACCGCCTCCGTTTAAAATGGAGGTGGTGTGTAGACTCATGGACTTTATGGTTGATAAGGAGGATGTACCAGTTATGATACTGGGAGATTTTAATGAAGTGTTGGACAGTTGAATTGATAGATTCCCCAGTAAAACTCAAATCGGGGAAATGGGGACAACGAAACTAAGCCACTTCCTGAAGGAGGTCGGTTTTTTAGACATGTGGAGGGTGAGGAATGCGGGTGTGAAGCAGTATTCCTGTTTCTCGGGCTCGCATTCAACACTCTCCAGAATAGATTTGGCTCTAGATAATGAAGAAGCATTGCAAAGCGTGAGAAAAATAGAGTATATGCCTAGAGGGGTATCGGACCACTCGCCTCTGGTAATGTCAGTGAGTATAGGGGGGGGGAAAGAAAACACCGGGGAGTTGGAGAATTAGCCCATTCTGGCTTGAGTTAATAAAGGATGTCGATGACATCTCAAAGAACTTAAAAGAGTTTATAGTGTTTAATAAAGACACTGCCCCTATTAATTCAATTTGGGATACACTAAAAGCATTTATCAGAGGCATCTTGATTCAACACGTGGCTAAAATTAAACAAAAATCTAGGAGATGGGAGGAAAAAATTAGGAAAGAAGTCATTGAGGCAGAGGTTAACTTTATTAAGGATCCGACGCATGAGAAGCAAGTAATATGGTTAAATAAACAACAGGGGTATAAATCGGTAATTATCAAAAGAGAAGAAAACAAACGATTATTTCAGAAACAATGTTGCTTTGGGGAAGGAGAGGGAGTGGGAAGGATGCTGGCCCGATTAGTGAAAGCTAATTCCCCTCCTTCTACTATCCCAATGATTAAATCTATGAATGGGACAGTTATTACCAACGGGAAGGAGATAGTCGAGACATTCAGGGCCTATTATAGGGAATTATATAAAACACGAGACCAGGGGAAGGAAGAAGACATGGCGTCATTCTTGGAGAAAGTGAAAATTCCAACTATCACTCAAGATGAGACAGAGGACTTAGAGGCCCCTATAACCCTAAATGAATTACATCAGGCGGTGGCCGGAATGGCCTCCCAAAAATCTCCAGGCCCAGATGGACTCCCGATGGAGATATATAAGAAATACGGCGAGATTCTACTCCCGGAGCTGCTTAGGACCCTGGAAGGGGCAAGATTAAAAGGGAAATTACCAGCATCCGCAATGGAAGCGACCATTATTGTGATACCCAAAGAAGGAAAGGATCCCAAAGATGTGGCCTCGTATAGGCCTATATCGCTTTTATGCTCTGATATTAAAATATTGGCTAAGGTACTCTCAAATAGGTTAAATAAAATTATCATTAAGCTCATACATCCAGATCAGACAGGATTCATAACGGGACGATCAACTAGCATGAACATAAGAAGGGCATTCCTGAATATACAAACGCCAGCGGTGGAGGGGGGCTCAAGAGCGATTTTATCTTTGGATATGACCAAGGCTTTTGACAGTCTAGAGTGGAAGTATCTATGGTATGTTCTAGAGCTGTGCGGATTTGGTTCCACGTTTATTGGATGGATTAAAATGATGTATAGTGCCCCCAGCGCAAAATTAAGAATTAATGCGGAACAATCCGAAGAAATAGAAATGAGCAGAGGGACAAGGCAGGGGTGCCCACTCTCTCCACTGCTTTTTGCAATTGCAATGGAGCCGTTGGCAATGGCTGTTAGGTCACATGCCGAGATAGCTGGATTCCAAAGGAAGGGAGGGAGGGAGGAGAGAATCGCTTTATATGCGGATGATGTCCTCCTCTTCCTAGGAGATACCGGCCAATCTCTTGAGAAGGTAATCAAATTAGTAAAAGACTTTGGAGACTTTACGGGTTTGGTAATAAATTGGGGGAAGTCAGAGTTGCTCCAAGTTGACAACCTGAGCACTGTGACGGCACGGGGGATCCCGCATATGGAAGTGGTAAGCGCACTGAAATACCTCGACATATACCTAACAACAGATGTCGGCCAGTATGTGGATAAAAATATAGTTCCGTTACTGGGGAAACTCAAGCGGAGCTGTGATGCATGGAGCCGGCTCCCTTTATCGGTAGCAGGCCGATGTAGCCTGATCAAGATGATATGGTTACCACAATTACTATATGTATTACATAATGCCCCGGTTTGGTTACATATGAAGTGGTTTAGGAAATTTGAAACCCTTTTTCGTGAGTTGATCTGGAAAAAGGGGCACGCAAGGATCCGGCTCCGGGCATTACAGCTACCAACAGACAGAGGGGGAGTGGCAGTACCATGCCCTAGGAATTACCATTTAGCATCGCAGCTGCAGCATATGGTGAGCAGTGATCAGGAGGGGAAAAACAACTTGAATACTGGAGCTATGCTGATAGAGGCTCCACATGAAATGCTGGGGGATGTATTAGAGGCACGCTCCTTTCAGCATAAGGATCCCACAATAGTAATGATGAGTAAAGTATGGAAGATCGCAAAAAAACAGATGGGGTGCACAGAGTGGTCAAAACATACGCCCCTATGGGATAACAAGAACTTGCAGGAAGTATTATTAATAGGGAAAATTAGGACCTGGGAGGAGAAGGGTATAAAGAGGCTGGGTCAAATATATGAGGGTAGAACCTTGAAAACATTTGCAGACCTAAAAAGGGAATATAATATACTGCAGCAGACATTCTTCCAATATCTACAGCTCTGACATGCCCTAGAAGCACAGTTTGGCTCCCAGATGCCCGAACTGGATAAGACATCTTTATCACAGAAGTTATATAAGATAAATAAGTCTAGGGGGTTCATATCCACTACATACGAACTACTATGTATAGGCTCTGGTACAGAACTGGATTTGGTTAAGCAGAAGAAGAAATGGGAAGAGGATATAGGAGAAATCACAGAGGGACAGTGGAGGAGAATACTGGAGCTAGGCCCACTGACATCAATCTCTCCATCACAAAAAGTATCACACTTGATGGTGGTACATCGCGCCTACTACACACCTAAGCGGCTGCTCACGTTTGGTAAGAGAACGGACGCTAACTGCCCTAGATGTAGGGGCTTTGGAGACCTTATACATATGATGTGGAGGTGCCCAAAGCTGTTTCGATATTGGCAAGAAATAGTTGAAACTATAAACAGCATCTTTGGGACTAAGTTGGACTTGGACCCTAGAACCTGTATACTAGGTTACAGGAGAACTCAGGGGGAGCAGAGGAGTACAACTATTGCTGTTATAAGATGCCTGTTTCAAGCACGGAGATTGATAGCACAGAAATGGCAGGCAGCAGGGGCACCTCTCTCAAGCGAATGGACTCAGGCCATAAATGATTTAGTGTGGAAGGAAAGGACTACATATATACGTAGGGGAAACCTCAGAGGATTTGAGAAAATATGGGAACCGTGGTTGAAGGAAATAGAGTACCCACTGGATTAACAATATCAGACGAGGATAAAGTTAGGCTTGTGATAAGATACCTTAATAACCGGATATGAAATAACTGTGGTTACAGCGAGTAAGAGGATATTAAACTGGCAGTAGGAGGGGGGGGGACGGGGGGGTGGGAGGGGGGTTGGGTGTTGGGGTATGTGGCGATAAAAAGGTATAATGCATGGGTTGTAGAGACCACTGTTTTTAGTTCATATGCACTTTCTGAACTGTACTTTGACTTTTTTGTATGACAATACGAAATATAAATAAAGAGAAATTAATTAAAAAAAAAGAAGTGGGTGGATGAAGAGAGGTATTCTAATGGTGGGCATACCCACCGATAAAGCTTTTTTTAATTCAGCCCACAGGCTGCATGAAAAAAAAGATTTCAATATATGCCCAACAAGGACTGGACTTTGAGTGGTTATACCAGAATGATGCCTGCATTTTTAGGTATCATCTTGGTATCATTCTTTTCAGCCAGCGGTCGGCTTTCATGCAAAAGCAATCCTAGCAGCTAATTAGCCTCTAGACTGCTTTTACAAGCAGTGGGACGGAATGTCCCCCCTCCTCCCACCGTCTTCCATGTTTTTCTCTGGCTCTCCTGTCCCAACAGGGAAACTGAGAATGCAGCCGGTGATTCGGCCAACTGACCATAGAGCTGATCAGAGACCAGAATGGCTCCAATCATCTCTATGGCCTAAGAAACCGGAAGCTACGAGCATTTTCACAGTTTCGGCCCTCCTTCTCCAAAGCAACCCCCCAGTTGAGGGCACGTGGCCTGGTACGGCTCCGGAAGAGGGGGGGGGGGCGCTCACTCGTCCCCACCCCCTTTCCTGACCGGCCGGGCTGTGTGCTCGGTTAAGGGTCTGCTATGGACTTTGGAGGGACCCTCGCGCCATTTTTTGCGGCGTAGGGCTTCCCCTTTAAATGCATACCTGGTGACGGAGCTAGCGAGGTATCAATCTCGCCGTTGGAGGTGGTGACATTGACTTCCTTCGCTAGTTCCATCTACTTGGAGCCACGTTCAAAATGAATGGACTTTTCTCCGTGTGTGGGCAAGTCCATTCATTTCAAAAGTCCGGCGGACTAGCACACAGACGGGCGGATTGTCATCCGGACTGCCGAGTCCGGCGGACAATTTTGAGTCAAAACCTCTTTCTAAGTCCGCCGGACTTTTGGGAAGAAAAAGTCCGCCGGAGCCCACACACGGGCGGATTATCCGGCGGACTCTGGACCACTGGACCAAGTCCGCCGGATAATTTGATCGTGTGCACGTGGCATTACTGTTATACTGTAATGTTACTTTGTTTTATTGTTAACCATCATTTGCTTAGCAGGTACACCATTCAGTTGCAGCGCGGATATATTTATCTTGACAGCAACAACGTTTTCTCCCATGATACATTAAGCCGTGACTCCAGCGCTGTCAGAGGTGATTTCACCACCACAGTTAAAAAAGAGCATATATGCCGAAGCATGGGGGCAGCAGGGGTGGAGGAGCGATTTGCTCCTACCTTTTGGGGCGGATGCCCCCATGCTTTGGTATATATAAATGCTGCATGTATGCCCATCATTAGAAGTGGGTGGATGAAGGGAGGTATTCTAATGGTGGGCATACCCACCGATAAAGCTTTTTTTCGTTCAGCCCACAGGCTGCATGAAAAAAAAGATTTCAATATATGCCCAACAAGGACTGGACTTTGAGTGGTTATACCAGAATGATGCCTGCATTTTTAGGTATCATATTGGTATCATTCTTTTCAGCCAGCGGTCGGCTTTCATGCAAAAGCAATCCTAGCAGCTAATTAGCCTCTAGACTGCTTTTACAAGCAGTGGGAGGGAATGTCCCCTCCTCCCACCATCTTCCATGTTTTTCTCTGGCTTTCCTGTCCCAACAGGGAAACTGAGAATGCAGCCGGTGATTCGGCCAACTGGCCATAGAGCTGATCAGAGACCAGAATGGCTCCAATCTTCTCTATGGCCTAAGAAACCGGAAGCTACGAGCATTTTGACAGTTTCGGCCCTCCTTCTCCAAAGCAACCCCCCTGTTGAGGGCACGTGACCTGGTACGGCTCCGGAAGGGGGGAGGGGGCGCTCACTCGTCCCCACCCCCTTTCCTGACTGGCCGGGCTGTGTACTCGGTTAAGGATCTTCTATGGACTTTGGAGGGACCCTCACGCCATTTGTTGCGGCGTAGGGCTTCCCCTTTAAATCCATACCAGGTGACGGAGCTAGCGAGTTGTCAATCTCGCCGTTGGAGGTGGCGACATTGACTTCCTTCGCTAGTTCCATCTACTTGGAGCCACGTTCAAAATGAATGGACTTTTCTCTGTGTGTGGGCAAGTCCATTCATTTCAAAAGTCCGGCCGACTGCTGAGTTTTGGGAAGAAAAAGTCCGCCAGAGCCCACAAAAGGGTGGATAATTTGATCGTGTGTACCCAGCATTACTTGTTTTATTGTTAACCATCATTTGCTTAGCAGGTACACCATTCAGTTGCAGCGCGGATATATTTATCTTGACAGCAACAGCGTTTGCTCCCATTATACATAAAGCCGTGATTTCAGCGCTGTCAGAAGTGATTTCCCCACTACAGTTAAAAAAAGAGCATATATGCCGAAGCATGGGGGCAGCAGGGGTGGAGGAGTGATTTGCTCCTACCTTTTGGGGCGGATGCCCCCATGCTTTGGTATATACAAATTTCTTCATGTAAAAGCAATCCCAGTGGCTAATTAGCCTCTAGACTGCTTTTACAAGCAGTGGGAGGGAATGTCCCCCCCCCCCCCTCACCGTCTCCCATGTTTTTCTCTGGCTCTCCTGTCCCAACAGGGATCCTGAGAATGAAGCCGGTGATTCGGCCAACTAACCATAGAGCTGATCAGAGACCAGAATGGCTCCAATCATCTCTATGGCCTAAGAAACCGGAATCTACGAGCATTTTTTGATTTAGATTTTGCCGAATGTAAACAGTGCCATTGGGAAATTGGGAAAGCATTTTATCACACCGATCTTGGTGTTGTCAGATGCTTTGAAGGCTGAGGAGAGATCTAGGGTCTACAAGACCCCAATTTTTTCAATATAGAGTACCTATTGTTATCATAGGGTATATTTACATTCCCTGAGATAACAATAAAAATTATAAAAAAAAAAAAATGAAAGGAACATTTTAAAAATAAGATAATAAACAAAAAAAAAAAAGCACCCCTGTCCCCCCCCTGCTCTCGCGCAAATTTGAATGCAAGAGTTGGTCTGGCGTCAAGTGCAAACAGCAATTGAACCGTGCATGTGAGGTATCACCAGGAAGGTCAGATCATGGGCAGTAATTTTAGCAGTAGACCTCCTCTGTAAATCTAAAGTGGTAAACTGTAAAGGCTTTTAAAAGCCTTTAAAAATGTATGTAGTTTGTCACCACTGCACGTTTGTGCGCAATTTTAAAGCATGTCGTGTTTGGTATCCATGATCATCTTTTTTAATTCATCAAACATTTAGGCAATATACCGTATATACTCGAGTATAGGCCGACCCGAATATAAGCCGAGGCCCCCAATTTACCCCCAAAAAAACTGGCAAACTTATTGACTCGTGTATAAGCCGAGGGTGAGACATGCCTGTCCATCCCTGTGTGTGTGTCCGTCCATCCCTGTGTGTCCGTCCATCCCTGTGTGTCCGTCCATCCCTGTGTGTCCGTCCATCCCTGTGTGTCCGTCCATCCCTGTGTGTCCGTCCATCCATCCCTGTGTGTGTGTGTGTCCATCCATCCATCCATCCATCCATCCCTGTGTGTGTGTGTCTCCATCCATCCATCCATCCATCCATCCCTGTGTGTGTGTGTCTCCATCCATCCATCCATCCATCCATCCCTGTGTGTGTCTCCATCCGTGTGTGTGTGTGTGTGTGTGTGTGTGTGTGTGTGTGTGTGTGTGTGTGTGTGTGTGTGTGTGTCCAGCCTACCTTTGTCCCGAGCCTCCGTCCCGTGCCTTGCCTCCTTGCCTCCGTCCCGTGCCTTGCCTCCTTGCATCCGTCCCGTGTCGTGCCTTGCCTTGCCCCCGTCCCGTCCCGTGCCGTGCCGTCCCGTGCCCTCTTCGTCGGCGGCCATTGTAAAGTTCAAAAGCTGCGCCGCCGCCTTCGCCTGTGATAGGCGGAACACTGAATTTCCCAGCAGCCTGTGTTCCGCCTATCACAGACGTCGTATCATCCTCGTCCGTAGTACGAGGATGATACGACGTCCGTGATAGGCGGAACACAGGCTGCTGGGAAATTCAGTGTTCCGCCTATCACAGGCGAAGGCGGAGCCGGAGGCGCGGCTTTTGAATAGAATGGCCGCTGTCTGTCTGCTCGACACGCTGATCGAGCGGGCAGACAGCGATGACTCGAGTATAAGCCGAGGGGGGCACTTTCAGCCTCAAAAAAGAGGCTGAAAATCTCGGCTTATACTCGAGTATATACGGTAGTGTGTTTTAGTGCATTAAAATTTAAAAAAGTGTGCAACAAATGCATTTGAAAAATCGTTGTGCAAATACTGTGTGAAAAAAAGTGAAATACCCACCATTTTAATCTGCAGGGCCTTTGCTTTCAAAAAATATATAATGTTTGGGGGTTCAAAGTAATTTTCTTGCAAAAAAAAATTATTTGTTCATTTAAACAAAAAGTGGTAAGTAGTAAGGTGCATTGGTAAGTATGTATTAAATGTGTGCATGTGTGCAAAAAAAACAAAAAAAACCCTGAAAAAAAAAAATAGATAGATAGATAAGCTAAGTATGTAGGTATGCCGTGTTTGGTATCCATGTACTCGGCCTAAGATCATCTTTTTTATTTCATCATACATTTAGGCAATATAGTGTTTTTTAGTGCATTCAAATTTAAAAAAGTGTGTTTTTTCCCAAACAAATGCATTTGAAAAATTGTTGTGCAAATACTGTGTGAAATATCCACCATTTTAATCTGCAGGGCCTTTGCTTTAAAAAATATATATAATGTTTGGGGGTTCAAAGTAATTTTCTTGCAAAAAGTGTCAGAAAGGGCTTTGTCTTCAAGAAGTTAGAAGAGTGGGTGATGTGTGACATAAGATTCTAAATGTTGTGCATAAAATGCCAGGACAGTTCAACCCCCCCCCCCCCAAATGACCCCATTTTGGAAAGTAGACACCCCAAGCTATTTTCTGAGAGGCATGTCAAGTCTGTGGAATATTTTATATTGTGACACAAGTTGCGGGAAAAATACATATTTTTTTTTTTTTGCACAAAGTTGTCACTAAATGATATATTGCTCAAACATGCCATGGGTATATGTGAAATTACACCCCAAAATACATTTTCTTGCTTCTCCTGAGTATGGGGATACCACATGTGTGAGACTTTTTGGGAGCCTAGCCGCGTACAGGACCCCCGAATACCAAGTACCGCCTTCAGGCTTTCTAGGCCCGAGATTCCGACAACCAAATCCATCGGAGTAATTCCGACTGATTAATTCCGGAAGAGGTCCGGAAGGGATGTTGCATACACACGGTCGGACTAAGTTGTCAGAAAATCCGATTGTACATAACGTGATGACGTTATTTCGTTACGACTGGACTACGTTCAAGCTAGTAGCCAATAGCTTTGGTCTAGGAATTTGATCTGAGCATGTTTGGCACTTTGTCCGTCGGAGTAGGCTACACATGATCGCAGTATGTCCGATAGGAGCATTTTGTTGGAAAATTTTACCGGCAAGTTGGAAAACAGTCCGATGCAGACCACACACAGTCGGAATATCTGACAAAACGGTCCGATAGGAAACATTCCGTCGGAATCTCCGACCGTGTGTACAAGGGCTAAGGGTGTAAATTTTTGATTTCACTCTTCACTGCCTATCACAGTTTCGGAGGCCATGGAATGCCCAGATGGCACAAACTCCCCCCCCCCAAATGACCCCATTTTAGAAAGAAGACACCCCAAGCTATCTGCTGAGAGGTATGGTGAGTATTTTGCGGACCTCACTTATTGTCACAAAGTTTTGAAAATTGAAAAAAAAAATTTTTTCTTGTGTTTCTTCATTTTCAAAAACAAATGAGAGCTGCAAAATACTCACCATGCCTCTCAGCAAATAGCTTTGGGTGTCTACTTTCCAAAATGGGGTAATTTAGGGGGGTTTTGTGCTATCTTGGCATTTTATGCCTTCAAAACTGTAATAGGTAGTGAGGAGTGAAATCAAATATTTACGCCCTTAGAAATCCTGAATGCGGTTCTTGGTTTTCAGGGCCCCGTACACGGCTAGGCTCCAAAAAAGTCTCACAAATGTGGTATGTCCACACTCAGGAGAAGCAGTAGAATGTATTTTGGGGTGTAATTTCACATATGCCCATGGCATGTTTGAGCAATATATAATTTAGTGACAACTTTCTGCAAAAAAATAAGTTTGTCATTTTTCTGTAACTTGTGGCAAAATATAAAATATTTCATGGACTCAACATGACTCTCAGCAAATAGCTTGGGGTGTCTACTTTCCAAAATGGGGTAATTTGGGAGGGGGGGGGGGTGTTTGTGCCATCTGCACATTTTATGACCTTCAAAACTGTGATAGGTAGTGAGGAGCAAAATCAAAAATGTATGCCCTTAGAAATCCTAAAGGCGGTGCTTGGTTTTCGGGGCCCTGTACGCAGCTAGGCTCCCAAAAAGTCCCACACCTGTGGTATTCCCATACTTAGGAGAAGCAGCAGAATGGATTTTGGGGTGTAATTCCACATATGTCCATGGCATGTTTGAGCAATATATCATTTAGTGACAACTTTGTGCAAAAATAAATAAATAAAAGTTTGTAATTTTCCCACAACTTGTGGCAAAATATAAAATATTTCATGGACTCTACATGCCTCTCAGCAAATAGGGGTGTCTACTGTCCAAAATGTGGTCATTTGGGGGGGGGGGGGTTTGTGCCATTTTAGCATGTTATGGCCTTCAAAACTGTGATAGGTAGTGAGGAGTGAAATCAAATATTTACGCCTTAGAAATCCTGAATGCGGTGCTTGGTTTTCGGGGCCCCCGTACGCGGCTAGGATCCCAAAAAGTCTCACACATGTGGTATCCCCATACTAGGAGAAGCAGCAGAATGTATTTTGGGGTGTAGGTCTACATATGCCCATGGCATGTTTGAGCAATATATAATTTAGTGACAACTTTGTGCAAAAAATAAATAAATAAATGTTTGTCATTTTCCCACAACTTGTGGCAAAATATAAAATATTCCATGGACTCAACATGCCTCTCAGCAAATAGCTTGGGGTGCCTACTTTCCAAAATGGAGTTATTTTGGGGGGGTTTGTGTTATCTTGGGATTTTATGGCCTTCGAAACTATGATAGGTAGTGAGGAGTGAAATCAAAAATTTATGCTCTTAGAAACCCTGAAGGCGGTGCTTGGTTTTCGGGGCCCTGTACGCGACTAGGCTCCCAAAAAGTCCCACACATGTGGTATCCCCGCACTCAGGAGAAGCAGCAGAATGTATTTTGGGTTACAATTCCACATATGCCCGTGGCATGTTTGAGCAATTATAGGATTTTTTGTACTCACCTCAAAATCCTTTTCTCTGTAGTTCACCGACTGACACAGCTCCTTTCTTAGACCATTGGGTTAGACCTTCAGGACTAGGCAGAACATGTTAACATGTTATAATAAAACTAGAACTTTCTAGTTCCGCCCAAGGGGTGGTCCCTTAGGTAACAAACCCTAAGCCTGCTACTGCAGCCTCAGTACGTTAACAAGCAGTATAACGTAGACAAAAATAGGATGGGAGGGTGCTGTGTCAGTCGGTGAACTACAGAGAAAAGGATTTTACGGTGAGTACAAAAAATCCTATTTTCTCTTACGTTCACCACCTGACACAGCTCCTTTCTTAAACCATTAGGATGTCCCCAAGCAGTGCCAAGCGAGGGACGGGAAAACAGCATAAAACTTCACCCACAATGGCATGTGGGAACTAGCATAAAAACTTTACCCACAAAACAACAGTGTGTGGGAATAACCAAGAACTTTTTTACCCACAAAAAAACAGAGTGCTCCTCAATCTGGGAGTCACTACCTCCAAACCGCCTCAGAACTTGCGGTAACAAATGCAACAGTGCATTTCTTAAAAGCAACTGTGCTTTTAACAAAAACCAGGAAAAAATGTACGTGCAATTGCAATTACACGGCTGCCTGCAAAACTTTGCGGTCAAAACAGGCATCAGCTGATGCAACGACATCTACCTTGTAGAATTTTGTAAAGGTGTGGACAGACGACCAAGTCGCCACTTTACACACTTGAGCGACAGGTGCTTGATGTCGGAAGGCCCAAGAAGTTCCAATTGCCCTGGTGGAGTGGGCCGTGACCAGAAAGGGGGGGCACCTGCCCCTTCAATTTGTCTGATCTACCTAGCAATGGCAACTGAAGAGAGGGGGGGGGGAGACAGAACAAAAAACAGGAGGCCAGAGGACTCATACTGCAGCCTGGAGTATAAGCTGTGCCCAAAGGCAATATCCTCATGATCTTTAATATCGATTTGATAAAATCGGATAAACGTATGAACCAAAGACCAAGTTGCAGCCTTACAGCCTGATGATGCAACACCCAAGAAGCACTAATCGCCCTGGATGAGTGTGCTCTACATCGGATAAGGAAGAATTTTCTTCTTTGAGCTGAAGCTTGAATAATCACTTTGACAAAACCATTTGGAAAATAGTGGATCTAGACGCTGCTTGTCCCCATCTTGGACCCTCTGGCAGTACAATCAAAACCTCTCTTTTGCGAACCAGAGTGGTTTAAATAGATTCTGATCGCTCTTACTACATCAAGAGACTGCAGTGCTTTCTTTTCCCCAGATTAAGGCTTTGGGGAGAAAGAAGGAAGAATAATATCTTGGTTTAAATGAAAACCTGTTACCACCCTTGGTATGAATTCAGGATGAGGACCTAAAACCACCTCATCCTTATGCCTGAAGAAATATGGCTCTTACAAGACATAGCCCTTAGTTCCGATACTAGTCTAGGCCCTTGTACACACGGTTGGAGAATCCGTCGGAGTGTGTCCTATCGGACCGCGTTGTCGGATAATCCGACTGTGTGTGGTATGCATCGGACTGATTCCGTCGGAATATCAGTCGGACCCAATTTTCCAACATGTTGGTAATATTTCCCGACCAACTGGGCCAATCGGACCATGTGTAGAGAATTTTGATCGGACCAAGTGCCACGCATGCTCAGATCAAATTCCTACATCAAAGCTATTGGCTACTAGCCTGAATGTAGCCCCATCATAACGAAATTACGTTATCACGTTCTGAAAGATCGGATTTTTCGGCAACTTTGTCCGACCGTGTGTATGCAACAGTTTCGGACAAGATCCGACGGACAAAATCCGACAGGTAAAATCTGACGGATTTGGTTGTGGAAATCTCCGACCGTGTGTACAGGGGCTAGCAGAAGAAATGGCAAGCAGAAAAGATTATCTTTTTTGTCAAAAGAACCAAGGGAATTTCTCATAAAGGTTCAAACGGCCGATTCAGCAAAGCCGATAAGACCAGTTTTAAATCCCAAGGATTTAGAGGTGCCTTGATAGGGGGAATAAACTGTGTTACCCCCTGAATAAGCTACGCACCAAGAGTGTGAGGCAAGAGGCCATAGGAAAAGACACCGACAAGGCCTGGATCTGGCTCTTGATAGAAGTCAAGGCCAGCTTAATTTCAGATCCCATATGCAGGAATCAGGAATGCTGCCTATTGACATACTTCCTGGGGTGCAAACCCCTGGATCCACACCAAGAAACATACTCTATAGACATACTCCAGACTCTATAGTAAGTGATTCTGGAAGCCAGCTTCCTTGCATTTAATAAAAGTACACACTACCAAAGGAGATCACCCACAATCTTTTATAGAGTGGGATTCAACAGTCAGACCTGTTAAATTTTTTGTCCGTAAGGTAGGATGAAATACCAGACCTTGCCCTTCACGGTAGGCTCCGAGACCTTAAAGGAAACCTTCAGGAACCAGGGAACACTCAGGTTAACCCACAATCCTGGACCTGCGAAAGGACCCTGCCGGGGAACTTTTATTGGCCTCACTACCAAAAAGTACTGAATACCAAGGCCCAGCTCTCAAAGAGAAGCATTCGCAAGCAAACTCTAATTTCTTCGGATTAGGAGGTCCGGGTACCATTAATTTAGCCCATTACAAAGACATCAGAAGGGATTCGGTCAGGATGGCTGGCTCTCATCAAAGGATTACTGCCCGTGTAGCTCAGCATAACACATTCTTACTCGTGCCCAACACCATAGACACTGGTGAAAAAAACGGAGGACTTAAGCCGCATACACACGGTCGGCGAATCCGTCGCAATACATCTTATCGGACCGTGTCGTCAGATAATCTGACTGTGTGTGGTATGCATCGGACTGATTCCGTCCGGATCTCCGTCCGACCCAATTTTCCAACATGTTGGAAATATTTCCCGACCAACTGGGCCGGTCGGACGTAATCCGATCATGTGTAGAGAATTTTGATCGGACCAAGTGCCACGCATGCTCAGATCAAATTCCTACATCAAAGCTATTGGCTACTAGATGGAATCTAGTCCCATCGTAACGAAATTACGTCATGAAAGATCGGATTTTTCGACAACTTAGTCCGACCGTGTGTATGCAACAGTTTCGGACACAATCCGTCAGACTAAATCTAACGGACAAAATCCGACGGATTTGGTTGGCAGAATCTCTGACCGTGTGTACAGGGGCTTACAGTAATGGGAGGGGTTATATGGGGGAAGTACACACCGCATGGGGCATACCAGTGTCCAGCACCTGATGGTCCGATATAACCCATATAGTTATTACTATGGCTCTGTGTCCTGATGTAAGAGAAGAAAGGTATTTTTTTATCCAAAAAAAGTGCGCTTGTTTGACCACTGGGTAAATACGGTGTGAGAAAAAGTATTGCAATAAACACCATTTTATTCCCTAGGGTGTTAGAAAAAAAATATAGAATGTTTGTGGTGCTAAGTAATTTTCTAGCAAAAAAAAAAAATGATTTTAACTTGTAAACAAGAAGTGTAAAAAAAAGAGGCTCAGTCCTTAAGACGTTAATGCTGACAAGTTAAACAATTTTACAGTGGCTGCAAGAAGGTGGTCCATTCTTTTTGTTATATTTTATGTTCATTTTTATAATATAGAGAACACAAAAAACAATTGGAAGACTCCATGATGATCCAGAGTATTGCAGGGAACCAAATTAAAGGAGATACAATGCTATACTATGTTACCCACAGCTAGGAACAATCCCAATCTTTGAAAAGAAATTAACAGTCAAATCTTGGGTTGAGATCTATAAATGAAATCTCACACAAATCAAAAGATGAGGACCGCACTCCTTTCCTTGTTCGAATTTGGTAACAGATGGGTGGTTGTAGCGACTGTAATGAATGGCACAGTGTGGTCACTATGTCTCCTTGAGAAAGAGACCCTGCATGGCCCCTGAAATGATGGCCTACAGGAACATTGCACTAACAGGTTAACCTCCCTGGCGGTAATCCCGAGTCTGGCTTGGGTTGGGATTTTACTAACAGGAGTGGTAATCCCGAGCCAGACTCGGGATCGCATCGCTGGATACAGGGGAAGACACAGGGAGAGTTACTTACCTTGTCCCCTGGATCCAGCAATGTCCTCCGCGCTGTGTGATCGAGCTGTCCTCCGCTCGATTCACAGTGCCGAATGCCGCCGAGCTCCGTTCCCTGCGGCGTTACGGCGCACGGGAGCGGAGAACGGTGGCAAATTAAAAAAAGTAAAAAGACACAAAACACACACAGTACTGTAATCTTACAGATTACAGTACTGTATTAAAAAATACACACCCCCTTTGTCCCTAGTGGTCTGTGCAGTGCCCTGCATGCACTTCTATATTATAAATACTGTTTTTTATGGTTGGAATTTGGAGATTGTCCATAGCAACCAAAAAGTGTCCATTTTTCAGTGTTTTAGGATTTGATTACATTATTGAATAATTTTTATTATTATTTATTATAAACTTTATCAGGATGTCTACTAGACTCTGGTTTGAACAGATTTAAGTGAGTTATTCCTAAGAATTACAGGACTACAATATAAAACGCCAAATTTCCATGCAAAATAATTGTACCGCTTTCAGCACCTAAAACCAGACTGAATCATACCGCCAGGGAGGTTAATGTATAGGTTAGCAACGTAAAGCTAGTTATGTACCATTGTTTTATTATCTATAAATTAAAATTATCAGAAAAGTGACCCTTTAGCGTGTGTGAAGGTTAGTTCTCTATGAGGAAGTGTATGCACTGGCTGGTGTAAAAGGTATGGGAGAGTGACATGCACCACACATGCCTGTAACTGCATTACATTACCCATAAATTCTTATACGTTATGATTATCAATAATCTAATAAGCAAAAATGCAAAAGGGAGTAAAAGTACTTCTGTACAAAGGTTATGCCTATATGAGTTTGCCCATAGCAACCAATCAGGTTCCAATTGTCATTTCTGCAGTCCAGCTTTGAAAATTACGGAAAAATGGTGGATAGGCTGCTAAGAGCAACACACATTCTTCATACATAAGTCCCCTAAAATCGAATAGAAAGGAAAACATAAAAGCAAAAATTTATACATAATGATTGCGGAGGATACCTGCAACTTGTACTGCTCCATGGCATCTTCTAAAGCAGACAGAAAATCTCTATTTTCATCTTCCAGCTTCTGAATTTTACTTCTCAGATCTTCAATACACTTGTCTTTCTCTACTCCACCACCGTGGCACTCAAAACTCAGCGAGCCCTACCATTAGGATAAACCGCAAGTTAACAGTAAAGCAATTGCAATAATGCTATAGAAATGTGTTGATTAGTCAGTTAGTTTACTAACAATGGAGGTTGATTTACGAAAACTGGCGAGTGCAAAATCTGGTGCAGGTTTGCATAGTAACCAATCAGCTTCTAACTTCAAGGGGTTGTAAAGGTTCAGGTTTAAAAAAAAAAAACATGCCATACTTACCTCCTCTGTGCAGTTGGTTTTGCAAAGTGGCCCCAATTTATTTCTTCTGGAGTCCTTCCGTGGCGCTCGTGGCTCCTTCTCTTTGAGTGTCCCCGAAGAAGATACCCATGTGGGTGCGTTCTTGTGTCCTGTGTCTGTTGACAAAGACAGCAGGACTCGGCCCTGCCCACCCCCCCCCCCCCCCAGTGTCCACGTCATTGGATTTGATTGACAGCAGCGGGAGCCAATGCCAATGGCTGTGCTGCTATCAATCTATCCAAATCAGGCCATGAGACACTGGTCGAAGCTGGTGTGCTCGTTCTGGGCCCGTAGAAATTACGGGGCTCAGGTAAGTATAAGGGGGGCTCTGGGGCGCTGCTACAGCAAGGAAGGTTTTTCATCTTAATGCATAGAATGCATTAAGGTGAAAAACGCTGAGGGGGTTTACAACCCCTTTCAGCTTCTTCAATTTAGTTTTGATTTAAAAAAAAAAAAAAACGTAGAAGTCTATTGGTTTCTATGCAGAGCTGCATCAGATTTTGAACTCTCCAGTTTTAGTAAAATCAACCCCTTGTATCCCAAAAGAAAAATCAGGATACTTCTAGATATTAGCAAACTGCTGACTGATATTTTTTTGGTCAATGTGCTGATCGATGATTTGCATGTCTATAGGCATCTTGGCACATACCCCTAGGTCATGATTTCTTAATCACCCCCCTACTGGTAGTTGTAGTAAAACACCTGCTAGGGGGAGCCGTTATTCTGAGAGGCTGTGATTTTGTCCAAGAGCAGTGAGTGATAGAGTACACTTGATGTTTTAAACTGTATATTACTGCAATCTGAGACTTAACCTATAAGCATTGTGGTGATGTATCACGAACAGTGTCCATTCTTGTTAGATGAAAATAATCTAATGTCCCAATCTCACATGCATACATACACCTACAAGGGCCAATTCAGGCAGGAGGGCAAATAACTCAACAACATGTCTTTGTAGCATGGGAGGACACCAGAGTACCACGAGGAAACCCATGCAAGCACAAGGAGAACATGCAAACACCATGCAAGTAGTGTCCTGACCATACAACCAAGGACCCTTGTGCTGCACGGCAGAACTTCAAACCACTATGCTGCCCCTATGTGCAGCAACATCTGATAGTGATAATGCAGTTTTGAAGTTCTAATAGGGAGGATATACAGTACATGTGCTAGCTTGCAATAGTAATGATTCTAACTGGGTTCTTCAGAGCAGATACAGGCACAGCAAGTCCAGTCATATGCAGTGAATTCTCCGTATGGTGGCTGCATCTTTGCAAATCGCAAAACACATTACAAAGTCACAATGGTATGTGCATATTCTCTACACCACATGATTCAAACACGAGGCCCACAGGCCAAATCTGGCCCGCCAGGCCATTTAGTGTGGCCCTTGTATCCAGGGCTTTTTTTTTCAACCGGTACGTGGCTCTCGCCTTCTGCTTACCATCATCTGTTTTATCCTTCTGTGTTTACAAGGACAGCTTTCCTCTCGGCAGTTCTCTGGGATGCCTGCCTGTCCTGCACTCATGGTGGGGACAAGGGAGATGCAGATGCAATTAGGGATGGGGAATCATGTGGCAAGCTGCACTGTGATCTCAATCTGTGACTGGGTGCACGAATGCCGACCAATGATCTCCCTGCGATTGCGAGACAGAGGCGGGGCCACCTTCACTGCCAGGAGGCCGGGTAGGTGAGATGCAAGGAAAATCAGATGTGGACAGCCTGTGAAAGAGAGCTCTGTCTACTCTGTATGTAGCGCACCCGTAAACCCTGTGCTCGTTATATAACGCACCCCTAAACCCTGCGCTCGGTTTGTAGGGCACCCCAAAACCCTGCGCTCGGTTTGTACTGCACCCCTAAACTACTGCGCTCGGTTTGTAGGGCACCCCTAAACTACTGCACTCGGTTTGTAGGGCACCCCTAAACTACTGCGCTCGGTTTGTAGGGCACCCCTAAACCCTGCGCTCGGTTTGTAGGGCACCCCTAAACCCTGCGCTCGGTATGTAGCGCAACCCTAAACCCTGCGCTCGGTATGTAGCGCAGCCCTAAACCCTGCGTTCGGTATGTAGCGCACCCCTGAACTCTACATTGTATACGTTTCCCTCTTTCCTGGACAAAACAAGCTATTAACCCTCGTGGTGTGGGCACAGCCTCACCACAAGGGATCCATTTTTTTATCTATCCAGAGCTGGGCTTTACCGTATCTCCAAATATGGTTTCGGAGGTAAGTTCAAATTTACATTCAGAGGGTCTAAATTAGCAATAGAATCAAAATAATGAACAAAGCTTTGTCAACTTTTTTCATGTGAATTGCATGCATGCTAAATAATGTGGATGCCTAAAGTTAGTTGTCGGGCACATTTTTGTGCCTGCGCTGCATGGGTTAACTGCTCTTCTTTGTCTAAGGGTTTGGAATGCCATGATATACTCAACTAATCCTCCCAGCACAAGATATATCCCTTCGGATCCTGCCTGCAACCCCCCCGGTGTGGTCCAGTGGTCTTGTGCGGCAGACTGTTCCTTATGTCATCACGCCCATAGGCCTCATTGCACACTGACAAAACAATCGGTCCACCTGTCAGTTTTTCAAGCGGACCCGATCTGACCATTCACTTCTCTCTATGGAGTGGCAGATGTCCGGCAGATTGGATCATATGACAGTTGAATGTAAAACAGGCGGTCCATTTCCATCCTATGGCCCACAGGGGGCAGCGGCTGTGTCTGTGTCTGTTCTGCATCAGCAGATTGGACATGGACCTGTTATCTGCCTGCTCAGCAGGGATCAGCGGTGCGATTCCCTGCTGAAAGTGGATCTGCTGGTGCAGTGGTCATCAACCCTGTCCTCAGGGCCCACTAACAGGTCAGGTTTTATGTATTACCTTGGGGGAGATGCAGACTAGAATACTGCAATCACTGAGCAGCAAATTATATCACCTGTGATGTATTTCAGTTATCTTGCAAACCTGGCCTGTTAGCGGGCCCCGAGGACAGGGTTGATGACTACTGTGCTGGTGGATTCCGTCAGTGTGAAAGGGGTCTATAGACTGGCCCTGGATGTAAAGATGTCAGGAACAGTCCACCGTTCGACATGGGGGAGCATCGTTTTCCGAAGGATCAGGAGAGTATAGGCTCGGTGTTTACCCCTAGACAAAAAGAGCTGTTAACCCATACAGGCACAGCCTTACTGCATTGGGAACAAAAAAATTTTTGCACAGAGTTGAGCTTTAACACTAGCAGGTATTTATTACCTTTCACAGAATTCACAGTACTCTCTGACAATCTTTCTTTCTCCCCAGAAGGACAGCACCAATGGGTAAAAAGTAACATTACTTTAGCATTATTTTTAAAGGCAAACCAAGACATATAAAATAAATCTCAGTTTACAATATCATTTGAGAAGACACGGGGCATGATGGCCTCTAGGAGGCCTCTATGTCCCACAATAAATGTCTAGTATTCTGTAATAAGAAAGCAGAATGCTGTAATTGGTTACACAAAGTGATCACATAAAATTTTAAAACAAACATGCTTCAATTTACACTTTATATGGTAACACTCTGATCCCGGTGAAAATGTGCTACAGCGGGGGTGCCCAATCTTTTATAGAGCAAGGGCCACTTAAGCGGTTCAGTCGCAGGCCACAATAAGCGGAGGGGGCGGATGACAGATCCGTCTCCACTACATATGCAGAGCGGACACAGCCCACTCTACTCTATGGACCATCTGATTCGATCCACCCAGATGGAAGAGGATGGATCCACTTCTGTTTTTTTTAGCGGATCGGATTGGAGGTAGGCAAGTGTAAATGGACACAAGTCTGTTTACATCTGCCACTCCATAGAGATTAATGGAGGGTCCCATTGAGTTGGGCCAATCGCGTGAAAAGGGGCTAATGCCCCGTACACACGATCGGACTTTCCGCCAACAAAACCGTGGATTTTTGTTCGAAGGATGTTGGCTCAAACTTGTCTTGCATACACATGGTCACAGAAATATTGGCCAACAATTCCGAACGCGAGAACGCGGTGACGTACAACACATACAATGAGCCAAGAAAAAGGAAGTTCAATAGCCAGAGCGGCTCCTTCTGCTAGATTCCGAGCATGTGTGAACTTTTGTGCATGGACTTGTGTACACACGATCTGACTTTCCAACAACAAAGTTTTGCTGGCGGAAAATTTGAGAACCTGCTATCAAACTTTTGTTGTCGGAAAGTCTGACAGCAAACGTTCAATGGAGTAAACACACGGTTGGACTTTCCGACAAGCTCACATCCAACATTTCCCATCGGAAAATCCGATCACGTTTACGTGGCGTAAGGCTGCTTTCACACTGATGTGATGCGGTTTTCCCACACTGCGGGTGCAGCACAGTGCACCTCTGGCTTCCCTGTGGGTTACCTGCGCTTTGCCATAGAATTCTATAATATCCTGCAGGTGTGGCGCACTTTATAAAAGCGCACCAAACCCACAGAAAATAACATAAGTCTATATATAGCACAGTGCAGTTAACCCTGTGGATCAGTTTGAAAGCAGCCAAGTAACCATTGCAGAACAGATATACTCATATATACACTGTGATTTTAGTAATAACTTTACCTTTAATAACATTCAGGCAGAATGCATTTGGTATCACTCTTGTGAAAGTAGCCGGTGCTTTACAGGAAGCATTGGCTTATGCGGCTCTGCTCTGAAGCCGCTTGCTTCCTCTACCACCTGCCCCATTCACAACACCGATGCTCTGGGATGACAGGTCGGCAACCCGCGATCTGGGCTTGCCAAGCTGCCATCCCAGAGCAGGAGGTCACAGGCCACATCAGAGGGCTCCACGGGCCACAGGTGGCTGCTGGCTGGGCATCCCTGTGCTAAAGCAATAATTCATTTATAGCCGCAATAGAATTTGTTTTTGTTTTTTTTTTCTGATCCATACCTTACATTTAGCCTGCTTTCTGCTGAGTTTTGCAGTGGATTCCTCAATAGAGGAGCTTTCAATTCCACTATCCAAACCGGACGCTGATGTGACTTCACTCCTCTCCTCTTCTACGGTATACATCCAATTCTTCACTCTTTGCATCTGAGCAGGCGAGAGGCCTTCTTCTGACAGAAGGTCCATAAGTAGGAGATATCCCATGTCTGTACATGTCCTGTAATGGGCACACTCAGCCATTAGTCTGGACACATTATCTTCTGTAGATCTCCGGAGAACAGACTTGGCTGGGTCAAACCTGCTGAGGATCCGGGTTTCTGAACGGTGTCTCTGTTCTAGAGCTCGCTGCAAGGACTTTATCTGTTGCTGGAGGTCTTCCACTTGCTCGGCATCTTTCTTGCAATTGATAGTTGCTTTGTTCTTTATGCTTTGTGCTCGGTTGGCATAGTTAAAGCGGGATTCCACCCTAAAGTGGAACCTCCGCTGATCGGATCCCTCCCCCCCTCCGGTGTTACAATTGACACCTTTCAGGGGGGAGGGGGGTGTAGATACCTGTCAAAGACAGGTATTTACACCCACTTCCGGGCATAGACTCCCGTGGGAGTCTACGCCATTTCCTGCCCTGCCGCGCTGTCTGCTGGGACACACACGGGTCCCAGTGACAGCGCAGAGATTTCCTATTGCGCTGCGCGACTCGCGCATGCGCAGTAGGGAACCGGGAAGTGAAGCCGATTCGCTTCACTTCCTGATTCCCTCACCTAGAATGGTGGCGGCAGCAGCCGAGAGCCGAGCGATCGATCGGCTGCCGGCATCGCTGGAACCCGGGACAGGTGAGTGTCCATTTATTAAAAGTCAGCAGCTGTAGTATTTATAGCTGCTGGCTTTTAATATTTTTTTTTTGGTGGAATCCCTCTTTAAGTGTATTCAGGGTTTCGTCAAAGTCGGAAGCTGAAGGGCTTATACAAGAGATCATAACTGTCTTAGCATTTCCTCCTAAGGAATCTTTCAAAATCCTATAAACAGAACAGCAAATAAACAGTAAATAAAAAAATAAAAAAAATTGGCAAAAGAATGGAAATATACTTGAAGTAGCCAAACACTATAATCCCCAATACATATTATGATGATATAGATCGATTTACAGTATATCTGTGAGAGGCACTAAATGCATGTAACAAAATATATCTGATGCTAGGTCCATCTAGGTCAGGGATGTCCAAACTTTCTTCAAAGAGGGCCAGATTTGATAAACTGAACATGCGTGAGGGCCAACCATTTTGCCTGACATTCTTTTAACCATTAAAATTCAGTGTGTTCGTCCGAGCACTAATACACTACCCAACAAGAATTCTCTTGCCTTTGTGGCTGTGTGTGGTGAAGAGATGAACTCAAGTGTATTATTTGGATACACCGAATTTATTGGCGCATAACACGCACCTTCACTTTAAGAGGGAAGCTTCAGGAAAAAAAAAATTTAAATAAAGAACTGTGAAGCAAAATAAGGGTCAGTGCCCATCTGCAGACCCACAATTGCCAGGAACGCAGCGCCCACCATTGCCAGGAATGCAGCGGCCACCGTTGCTAGGAATGCAGCGGCCACCGTTGCTAGGAATGCAGCGGCCACCGTTGCTAGGAATGCAGCGGCCACCGTTGCTAGGAATGCAGCGGCCACCGTTGCTAGGAATGCAGCGGCCACCGTTGCTAGGAATGCAGCGCCCACCATTGCCAGGAGTGCAGCGCCCACCATTGCCAGGAATGTAGCCCCACCATTGCCAGGAATGCAGCCCCACCATTGTCAGGAATGCAGCCCCACCATTTCCAGGAATGCAGCCCCACCATTTCCAGGAATGCAGCCCCACCATTGCCAGGAATGCACCCACCATTGCCAGAAATGCACCCACTATTGCCAGAAATGCAGCCCCACCATTGCAGGGAATGCACCCACTATTGCCAGGAATGCAGCCCCAGCATTGCCGGGAATGCACCCACTATTGCCAGGAATGCAGCCCCAGCATTGCCGGGAATGCACCCACTATTGCTAGGAATGCAGCCCCACCATTGCCAGGAATGCAGCCCCCGCCATTGCCGGGAATGCACCCACTATTGCTAGGAATGCAGCCCCACCATTTCCGGGAATGCACCCACCATTGCCGGGAATGCACCCACTATTGCTAGGAATGCAGCCCCACCATTGCCAGGAATGCACACCCACCATTGCCAGGAATGCACACCCACCATTGCCAGGAATGCAGCTCCCATTGCCAGGAATGCAGCCACCCCTGCCAGGAATGCAGCCACCATTGCAAGGAATTCACCCACCATTGCCAGGAATTCACCCACCATTGCCAGGAATTCACTCACCATTGCTAGGAATTCACCCACCATTGCTAGGAATGCAGCCACCATTGCCAGGAATGCAGCCACCATTGCCAGGAATGCAGCCCCACAATTGCAATTGCCAGGAATGCAGCCACCATTACCATCAGTGCAGCCATGGAGGGCAGGACAAGCGCCAAAGACAAAAACAAGGGTGAACAGCGGCGCTAGATATGGTGATAACATAAAATTATTTGTAGTCAGAGTCTTCAAGCGGGAAAAGTGATACTCCTAAGAACCAAGGCCTGAGGTGTGCCTTGGCCTAGCTGGTCAGTATGCCTGAGAAGAGGGCATACCCTGAATGTAAGAATAAGAACGAAATACTATGAGAATGTATGAAACTGGGGAACGGGTGGGTGGGAACTCAGAAACCCTAACGACACTGGCCCTGACAGAGGAGGAGGCTTAAATAGCCCTCTCAGGCTCCTCCTACAAATACAGGCTGGCCTGCGGCCAGCCTTACAACTTGTAGTCAGAGTCTTCAAGCGGGAAAAGTGATACTCCTAAGAACCAAGGCCTGAGGTGTGCCTTGGCCTAGCTGGTCAGTATGCCTGAGAAGAGGGCAAAAAGACACAAAATTTAGGTGAAGAAGGGAAGGTAATGAACCATCAAGGATAAAGGTGTGCTCCCGGATGGCAGCAGTACGTATCCAGCAAGTAACAGGAAAGGGTTCGCAATGGCAAAAGAACACACCGTCTCCTGCCTTGGCGATGAGAAGGAACCCCCTAACGAACCTGTGACACTACCCTAAACCCAACTGAACATCCCCTGAAAGATTGAATTGAGCCTGATGCCCGTGACCCCCAGACCCGAGAATGAACTGCTTGTGAAATGAGAGGATACGCGAGGGGAAAGGAACAAGGCCTGGCCCAAGGAAACCCCTGCAAAAGATGATGAACTACCCCAATGAAATAGCCCAGAGACATATCCCCCCAAGAGGGTGAGTGGCAAAAAGACCACTAGCAGGAGTGCGAAAAGCTGGAAACCTGATGGATGTGATGGAGTATGCGGATAAGGCCCATGCACCATGGCAATAATACTGTCAACCTGGGGAAATCAAACCGGCCGCAGGACCCAGGTCCCAACGGATACGATCGGGTCATGCTACAGCCTGAACCCAACAGCTGGGACAGAAACCTGAACCAAGCAGGGCCAAACTCCCTCCTGGGGCAATGGTCCCCATGGCATAATAGACATACCCAAGCCCCCCCTACTTGGAACAAGCCGGGGATCGGAAAAGATGACTGGACTGATGTCCCTAAATGGAACTCCAGGCAATAAGGTCAAACAAGATCAGAGCCAAGAGTGGCATCCAAAACCATTGTGACATCTGCCCAACCTAGCCCCCAAGGACCGCCACAGGGACATGGCTTAACAAACGCCCTGAGAGAGACTATACATCCCTGGGCAGTAACCAGGGCCTCAACAAAACAGGACATCAACTGAAGGAAAATTATTGACTGCTTCTGACCCAAGGGTGAGCCCAGTGGTGAAAAGACATCAGCACCAATCCACTAGCCCCTAACAACGGCCGGGCTGAAGGTAGTGATAGTAAGCATGGATGATATCGGTATGGATGCCAAGACGGCCCCAACCTGACACACAAACTAGAGAAATGACAGACCAGACATGAGAACAACAATACCCGCTGCCTAACTAAAAATGAAACATGAGCAGAAAAGTCAAGACCACTGCACTTAAAAGAACCTGACGGACGGACCCCCCCCCCCCACCCAACATGTAAGTGGTAAGTGAGCCCGAGTGACCTGCAGTGCAGAGACAGGCAATTACCTGAAAAATTCAGGGCTAGTGTACCCACAGGCCGTGGTGGGTAGTCGTATAGATGTGGTGAATGAACATGCAACGTATGACGTATGGTATACGGGCGAGAAGATTGAGGACAACAATCAATTAATAAACGAAAACCTCAGCCCGTATGGATCTATAGACGTGACAGATCCTGACGTGTGAGCCCTAGCTACCTGACCCAGATACAAACATGACACCGACACGATGGGACATGACAATCAACAAGGACGAACGACTACCAGAGTATGCCATGAGTGAACAATGCCACTCTGAGACTGAATACCAAGTCTGAAATACCATGACAGGCATGCTGACAGCAACACAAAGACAGAAAACGTTGAGACAGAAAACGTTGAGACAGAAAACGTTGAGACAGAAAACGTTGAGACAGAAAACGTTGAGACAGAAAACGCTGAGACAGAAAACGCTGAGACAGAAACACAACATGCCATGATGAAAAAACACCATGACAGAAAACGCTGAAACTAACCGCTGAAGCAGAAACAAAGTGACAGAAACAGAGGCAAAACGCAATGACAGCAACAACCAAAACTGAAACGCTGAGGCATAAATGAAATTCCAGAAATCCTGGGCCAGAAATGCTATAACAGAAAAACAGCAGAATCCTGGCCAGAAATGCAAAGCCCGAAAACACGCTGAGACTGAATGCACAGACAGAAATCCTGGTTCAGAAAGCCATGACGGACATCCTGGTTCAGAACGCCATGACGGAAATCCTGGTTTAGAACGCCATGACGGAAATCCTGGTTTAGAACGCCATGACCGAAATCCTGGTTTAGAACGCCATGACCGAAATCCTGGTTCACAGCAGTCCAGGGTCAGAATACTACAACAGCAGTCCAGGGTCAGAATACTACAACAGCAGTCCAGGGGCAGAACGCTATGACAGACATGCCGGGGCAGAACGCTACGACAGGCATCCAGGGGCAGAAACGCTATGCCAGACATGCTGGACAGAAACGCTATGACAGTAATGCTGCACAGCACGCCGTGACAATAATTCTGCACCGCACGCCGTGAGGGAAATGCAGCACAGAACGCTGTGACGGAAAAGCCGCACAGAACGCTGTGACGGAAAAGCCGCACAGAACGCTGTGACGGAAAAGCCGCACAGAAACGCTGTGACGGAAAAGCCGCACAGAAACGCTTGAGAAAGAAACGCTTGAGAAAGAAACGCTGAGACAGAAATGCTGGACAGAAACGCCGAGACAGAAATGCTAGACTGAGCGCTGTGACAGAAATGTCACGTGGAGCTCAGGTGGGGGGGGACCCGCCACGTGGAGCTCAGGCGGGTGGGGAGACCCGTCACGTGGAGCTCAGGCGGGTGGGGAGACCCGCCACGTGGAGCTCAGGCGGGTGGGGAGACCCGCCACGTGGAGCTCAGGCGGGTGGGGAGAGGAAAACCCACCACATGGAGCCTGGGGGGGGGGTGCCCACCACGTGGAGCTCAGGAGGCCCACCAGGTGGAGCTCAGGAGGGGGGGGGATCAACCACGTGGAGCTCGGGATGCCCACCACGTGGAGCTCAGGTGGGTGGGGAGGAGGAAACCCACCACGTGGCGCACAGGCGGGGGGGGAGGACGCCCCACCACGTGGAGCTCAGGAGGCCCACCACGTGGAGCTCAGAGGGGGGGGACCCAACACGTGGTGCTCAGGAGGCCCACCACGTGGAGCTTGGGGGGGGGAGACCCAACACGTGGAGCTCAGGAGGCCCACCACGTGGAGCTCAGAGGGGGGGGACCCAACACGTGGCGCTCAGGAGGCCCACCACATGGAGCTTGGGGGGGGGGAGACCCAACACGTGGAGCTCAGGAGGCCCACCACGTGGAGCTCGGGGGGGGGGGGGGCCCAACGCGTGGAGCTCAGGAGGCCCACCACGTGGAGCTCAGGGGGGGTGGGGGGGGGAGACACCCAACGCGTGGAGCTCAGGAGGCCCACCACGTGGAGCTCAGGAGTATTGTTAGATGTGTGAAATTGCTCCAGGTGCCCTTTGATTGTATTTAGTTTTTTTTTTTTTTTTTTTTAACATTCCTTAGTTCCTAATTTTGTAGAATCCACAGCGAAAAAGGACAATTTCTCCTTTACAATGAAGTACAACAGGTCAGTGGGACATTCCTCAGATCACATTCCTTGTACCAACCTTGCAAGCACTTATCTATGTACAGTATCGCTTTAATCTCAGTTGTTTAGTGAACAAGGTATCTTGCACTTTAGAGATGATTAAGCATTTGACCCTGCATATGTGAGGGGGAGCCGGCGCGGCCGAATATCTCCCCCTCCCCCAGCCAGGAGAATCGGTGGTTACCCTACATATGTGAGGGGGAGGGGGAGTCGGTGCAGCCGATCATCTCCCCCTCCCCCCCACGAGCAGAAACGGCGGGCGCTCCATACCCGCGAGGGGAGAAAGGGAGCCGGCGGCAGCCGACTACCTCCACCTCCCCCCACCAAGAGAATCGGCGGCCGCCCTGCCGATCACCCCCTCCCCCGCCGCCACATGAAAAAAGGGGAGAGAGGATCTAGCGGCTCTACACAAGGATGGTATTTTACAAAGAAAAATGACATGATTAAAATAAGCTACATACACATCACAACAAGTGTGTTTTTTTTTTTTTTTTTTTTTTTTTTTTATCCCCCGACATCCAACCCGCACATAGCTCTAAAACTTTACTGCAGGAAAAATGCGGGGGGGGGGGGCAGCGCAGCCGAATACCCTCCCCTCCCCCTGCCAGGATAACCAGCGGGTACACTGCATACCCTCCACAGATCCAACACAGCTGTGCATTTCATTAGATGAAGGGGCCGAGTGACACAAGTAAATAATTAACCTATTCTGCTCTGCTGACAGATTTTAATACAAGATAACACAAAAGGGGCATAATGAGCTTAAGATAAGTTGTGGAGGCGGAACAGGGGGGGGGGGGGGGGGGAGTCGGCGCGGCCGATTATCTCCCCCTCCCCCCCACCAGGAGAATCGGTGGAACACAGCACATGGGGGGGGGGAGGGGGAGTCGGCGCGGCCGATTATCTCCCCCTCCCCCCCACCAGGAGAATCGGTGGAACACAGCACATGGGGGGGGGAGGGGGAGTCGGCGCGGCCGATTATCTCCCCCTCCCCCCCACCAGGAGAATCGGTGGAACACAGCACATGGGGGGGGGGAAGGGGGAGCCGGCGCGGCCGATTAGCCTCCCCCTTCCCCCCCAGGAGAATCGTCGGAACACAGCACATGGGGGGTGGGGGAGGCGGCACGGCCGATTATCTCCCCCTCCCCCCTACGAGGAGACACGGCGGGTGCTCCGTACCTGCGAGGGAAGAGAGGGACCAGGAGCGCAGGTCCAGCCGAGCAGGCAGCCAGAGCGCACGGGGAGAGAGGAAACGCCGGGCGGCCGAACACCCCCGCCCCCCACTCAGAACCAGCCGACCCTCCGCACATGCGAGGGGGAGGGGGTGCCGCGGCGGCCGACCACCTCCCCCCCGTCAGGTGAAACGGCGGCGCCGAGCACAAGGGACCAAGGGGAGCCGGCGGGCGGAACAGATAGGCTCTTTACCGATGGAGAGCAGAGCCAGCCGATCACCCCCTCCCCCGCTGCCACAAGAACAAGGGGAGAGAGGATCAAGCGGCCGCCAAACATCAGGCGGACTCTTGGCGGCCCCTGGTGACAGCCGTGTATGGGAGCATAAACAGCGGCGGCCGATCGCCCCCTCCCCCCACACAGGGAGAATCAGCCGGCCGCCACGTGGGTTTGGCGGCCGGCTCCCTAGGAGCATGAGTGGACGGTAAGGGACAGCTGCATCTCCGATCCCCCCTGGCACGAACGCGGACGGGCGGCATGCTATTCAGAGGGAGCGGAGGGTGGTGAAGGATGGCTGGACTGTCGCCCCCCCCACCACCACCACCACCAACCACGCTGCAGGAACATCGGCTGCAAATACCCCTGCAGACAGCAGAGCGACCTCCACCCAGGTGACCGCGGTGAAACCCGGGGGGGGCAACAGAAACCGCTAAGCCCAATCCACAGACAAGCTCTGCTGCTGCCGCCCACTCAGAAACCCTAACGACACTGGCCCTGACAGAGGAGGAGGCTTAAATAGCCCTCTCAGGCTCCTCCTACAAATACAGGCTGGCCTGCGGCCAGCCTTACAACATAACAACTGGAATATAGGTATACATAAAATGTGTGTGAATAAGCACACATGATATTAAAACATTTGTTTAAAACATAATGTCCATAAATGATCCGAGATCTTGTATGATTAGCACCTGGAGGCAGCTCCCTTAGAGTGAAGCGATGAGCTCTGTGTAGAAATGGGAACAGAGGGGCGCCAGACTGAGTGCAGTATAAATCATATATTTAATAAAAACAAGTAGTAACTCACAGGTTAAATTAGATGAGTTCAGTATGCAGTGAAAATCGCCAGTCCTGGAGTCTCATAAATGTCTTCCCTTTGCAGCCTGGGGCACTGGTGTGATCTTACAGGGATCCAGAAAATGCTGGGAACCAGGAGGCAGGAAACAACAAGCAGCTGGTCGTGACTTCACAGGAACAGGAAGTGTGATTATTCACAGTGGCAAGGAATGGTAATGCATTTCGAAGCTACAGCTTCTTCATCAGACCATCGCTTCACTCTAAGGGAGCTGCCTCCAGGTGCTAATCATACAAGATCTCGGATCATTTATGGACATTATGTTTTAAACAAATGTTTTAATATCATGTGTGCTTATTCACACACATTTTATGTATACCTATATTCCAGTTGTTATATAATTTTATGTTATCACCATATCTAGCGCCGCTGTTCACCCTTGTTGTTTCCTGCCTCCTGGTTCCCAGCATTTTCTGGATCCCTGTAAGATCACACCAGTGCCCCAGGCTGCAAAGGGAAGACATTTATGAGACTCCAGGACTGGCGATTTTCACTGCATACTGAACTCATCTAATTTAACCTGTGAGTTACTACTTGTTTTTATTAAATATATGATTTATACTGCACTCAGTCTGGCGCCCCTCTGTTCCCAAGCGCCAAAGACATCCTACAGGAGAATTTCCTGTTTACACAATGGCCCCTTTAAGAGGAAGTCCCACCTCCTCTGATGGACAGAACAGTCGTCCAATGGCAGAGATGGGACTTCCTATTACAGCTGCCGTGTAAACAGGAAATTCTCCTCCTGTGTGCACGGCACTCGTCCTGCCTCCTCCCTCCGAGGCAGCCGGACTATATATCTTTTGTGACCCCGGCGCTGGGAGATTGCCGGGGGCAACAAAAGATGTATATGTTTAAATAACCAGGCAGGCCATTCAAAACCGGACTGCGGGCCACTATTGGCCCGCGGGCTGGACTTTGGACATGCCTGCTCTATAGGGTTAGGGTGAGAAGGCGCCACCGACACCCAAAGACCAATTTTTCAAACCTGTTACTTCTATCCAAAGTCAAAGTAACACCAGAATGTATCCTAAAAATCTTTTTCCCAGTGCACCGCAAATAAAGGCAGCTTGCAGGGAAAATGTTGTTTTTTGGGCTTTATAAATGCAATTATTGCTGCAGCAGAATCTAGACATGGTACAGATCTGCCACTTTACAGGTAGACTAAGGGGACCCCCCAGGCACTATTTTGGAAGGATTTTTCCATTTTTATGGTTTCACTTTAAAAATCTAAAAATCACTGCTTATTTAAAAATTTGGTTTTTCACGAACTTTTTTTTTTAGGGGTCCCAGGGCAGGACCCGGAGCTCTATAACCATTGTATGCCCAATTACCTGCATGTAAGCCTTCAAAATGGGCACTTTTGATTTTTGACATTCGGGTCCCATTGACTTTAATGGGGTTAGACATTCGAGTCCGAACTGAAGCGGTGTTCGAAAGTTATGGGGCAAACTACACAGGGGTCTGTTCGGTCCATCCCAACTGAGCACAAATGCAGTGGAAGGTTCGCACTGAGCTCCAATGCAGTATGAGGATTGTACTGAGCACCAATGCAGTATGAGGATTGTACTGAGAACCAATGCAGTGTGAGGATTGTACTGAGCACCAATGCAGTGTGAGGATTGTACTGCGCACCAATACAGTGTGAAGATTGTACTGAGCACCAATGCAGTGAGAGGGTTGTACTGAGCACCAATACAGTATGAAGATTGTACTGAGCACCAAAGCAGTGAGAGGATTGTAGTGAGCACCAATGCAGTGTGAGGATTGTACTGAGCACCAATGCAGTGTGAGGATTGTACTGAGCACCAATACAGTATGAAGATTGTACTGAGCACTAATGCAGTGTGAGGATTGTACTGAGTGCCAATGCAGTGAGAGGATTGTACTGAGCACTAATACACTGCAAGGTTTGCACTGGACACCAACATAGAGTGGGTTTTGCAGTAATCACCAATGCATATTTGGTTCTGCACTGAACACCATGACATAGTGGATGACAGAGTGTACCGGCCTGCCATTCATTATGTACTACAGCCGGTCCCCGAGTTACAAGCAAGATAGGGACTGTAGGCTTGTTCTTAAGTCAAATTTGTTTGTATGTCGGAAGAGTACATTTTTAAGTGTAACTCCAGCCTGTGCGGTGATGTGGGATGTTCCAGACACTTCTGGGCATGCAGTGGCGTTATTTGGGCCTCTTGTGGCCATGCAATACTGCAGTGTGGGATTTGTTCGGCACTGCGGCATGGCTGGTTGGCAGTATCCTTGACCTGAGTGGAGCATAAGTGGCCAGCAGTGACATCACACAGCCTCCATTCGTAAGAGTCGTTCGCAACTTCTAACTCGAGGAATGCCTGTTTTGTGTTGATCTTTGTGATTGGTCACAGTGATCACATGATACCGACAGGGCCAATCACATCCCATCTGTTCCATGTAATTAGGTGTGGCCAACCACAGCTAATTATAATAATAAACACTAATTGAATAGTTTTCATTCAGAAAAAATGGTTGGTCGTAACCGTAAAATTCACTGTTATAAGCAATCATAGTGTATTAATAAAATCCTGATCACCTCCTCAGAGTAGTACAGTGTTACTATGGTAACACTGTATTGCTTTTTTCACTGTATGTAAAAACAAAAATAGTGAAAAATTAAAAAACAAAAATGTTAATTTTCCCAAAAAATTGTGTTAAAAAAAAATGACAAACTACAAAACACATGCCATGTCTCTTACTAAATACCTTGGACTGTCTACTCTCTGAAAAGGGGTAATTTTGTAGATAGCCAGCTATAGGTGAGGGCGGTGGCAAGTTTTTGTTATCACGTGTGTGTTTGTATTGGTCCAGCAGTGCACCAACACCTTTGCCGCCATTGTGCTATCGCTGGGTGTTTGGTGTGCTCCTGTACCTTTAAAGAGGGGTGGGCTCCCCTTCAGTCCACCTGCTCTCATTTATCCATCAGAATGCATGTGCCTCCACTGTGGGGACCCTTATATTTTAGTGTTAGGACCACAGATACCAGGGTGCCGTGACGTGGCTCTGTGGCTCACACATGCGTTTGCAAATGCGTGCGGTCTAAACCTCTGTTTTTAACGCATACTGTTAGGTCAATTTGGTTGTCTGCGAGCTGGTGGTAAGTTGGCTTTGGTTTTTTCCTGGATATTCCCCAGACATTGTTGTTTTGGAGATAGTTGTACTGGCCTGGCATTTTCAGGGATCAAGAAATGAGATCAGGCCGCCAGTACATCAGGATTGATCGATTTTCTGATATGTACATGCTAGGTCTTTTTATTTGTTTTTGCTAAATAAACCAAAAACGACTGAAAATTGTGAAAATTGTTTCTATTATAACATTTTGCAAATAAATAATCTTTCTTCTTTTCTTCATTTAAAGCGGTTGTATAGGGTGTTTTTTTTTTTTTTTTTTTTTACTTTTTCCTACAGGTAAGCCTTATTATAAAAAAAATCTCCTAAACCTGTATGGTTTAGGAGATATTCCCCTCGCAATGAGCCACTGACTGCAGCGGAACATTAGCGCACAGGGGATTTTCGGTTGAAAGCCCGGCAGACGCCAGACTTTGCCGGAAAGAAATCTCCCGCATGCATGTGCGGGAGTGACGATATCGCGTCTCTGGCCACTCACAGCACCGGAGCCGCGATACCCGGAAGACACGCCGAGGAACATTTCAGCTCCCTCTGCGTGGATCGGGCGAGATGTCAGGGGCTCGTTCTAAGGTAAGTATTTCATAATGAGCTAGTATGCGGTGCATACTAGCTCATTATGCCTTTTCCCTTGCAGGTCTAAAAAAAATAAAAAAAATAAAATGTCAGCGGTTTTACTCCCGCTTTAAGGCCAAAATGTATACTGCTACATTTCTTTGGTGAAACTATTCCAAATCAGTATATATTTCATATGGGTACCACTTTGCATGACGGCGCAATTGTCAGTTAAAGTATGTCAGCGCTGAAAGCTGAAAACTGGTCGGGGCTGGAAGGGAGTGAAAGTGTTCGGTATTGAAGTGGTTAAACAGAAGAAATTCATAGAAAGAGCCAATAGTAGCTCTGCGTGTAGCTAAAGGACTGAATACCTGGTTAAATGTATAACTATAGTGAAGGAACTAAGATTTATAACAATAGTAAAGGAACTATTGGGAGAATCTGTCTCCATTTCACCATGAGAACAGTCATAATAGGGTAATATTTGTGCTAGCAGGCTCCGAGGGTACAACGTGTGCCTTGATAACAAGGCTTAGAGCAGTTCTGTGCAGTGCATTACAGAAACTGATGGATATGCTGATAACCTAACTTGTTAAAGCCAACAACAAACATAAGATTGTTGACTATTGTATGGGTCACCAAACACATAACTAGCAAACAATATCATTGCAGACAATGGCCTATGATTTCCCAAGAGAAATACAGCTGTCATATTAGGTGGGTCATGAAATGCCATGATCATTAGGTGTATGCACGATATTGAATATTCAGCTGACTGGATGACGACACTGTAATATGGAAAGGTTTAGTACTACATTAGAGCTATAGCCTTAAAATTCTTCCTAAGTAAATATAATTTCACAACTGTTTTTAAAACTGCTATTTACTTCTCAGATTGTGGCTTTGTTATGGTAGTTAAACAGAGCCACACCTACAATAGAAATTCAGAATGTTTTATTTTACCTATGGCCATCAGAAAATAAATTGTGTTTATTTCGTTTTGAACATGATGAAGTAAGACGGGACTAAAAACGGAAGTTCAATAGCCAGTAGCCAGTAGCCAATAGCTTCCCTTGCGTCGTATTTGGTCCGTCGGATCAGCATACAGACAAACGGTTTTCCCGATAGGAATTGAGTCCGTCGGACAGATTAGAAACGTGTTCTATTTCTAGGTTCCTCTTTTTTTTTTCTTTTACGAAAAACAATCGGATTAGCCCACACACTATTGGATTGTCCAACGGACTGATTCCATTGGACCTAGTCTGCCAGAAAGTCCGGTCATGTGTACGCGGCATAAGTGTAACTAAAAGGCAGCCTCATTTTTGGTCACTTTCCCAAGGAATCTCTGAAGAAACCTCAAGGCACCCTGGTACGTTCCCTATTCCATCCAGTGGGTCAGATCGGATGGAAATGGACATGCAGTTCGTTTCCATCCAACTGCCCAATAGAGGAGAGTGGGCCACCGATCCCCACTGATCTCTGCTGAACAGGTGGATGAAAGGTCTGTGTCCGCTCCGCTATGCAGAGCAGACACGGACCTGTCATCCACCTGCTCAGTGGGGATCAGCGGAGAGATCCCCTGCTGAGCAGGCGGATTCCGCTCAGATGGATCTGCCCCATGTGAAAGGGGCCAAACAGGGACATGACCACAAGAGCTTACACTCTAGGGTACATGAGGAGACATCTGCCTATTGATTATTTGGCAGCTGTGGTGGCACATCTGATGGAGCTGTGCTGATTATCAGCACAGACCCCCCCCCCCCCGACAGGTAGAGCCGCCAATCAGCTCTCCCTGTTACCGCAAACTGAGGAATGCTGTTTACCGGTGTTCTATCGATGTGTGCCCTCTCTCAAAAAGTGCCCACACATGCGCAGGACAGAGCCACACTCCAGCTGAATTCCCGATCAGCTGAAGTGACATGACCATGGAGCATGCGCACATCACAGGAGGCATTTTTTGACGGGAGAGGGAATTTCACATACACAATTGAAAGCTATTCACAGAGCGGAGGGGGACACTGTAGTTGTTACATTATGCCTCGCTGTTCGCTGTTGCAGGGTGGCTTGTGGCTGTGTTGAAGGGCGGGTTTTGTCTGTGTTGCAACCCACCCTTAGGCCGCGTACACACGTGGGGACTGTTCGCCCAACTTTGTTCGTCAAACAGTTTGAGCGGACAGTCCGCTCAAAATTAGCATGGACGGACTTGGCCACACACGACGAACGAACAGTCCGCTGAAACTTGCGCGATGACGTGAACGGCACGTACGACGGGACTAGAAATACGACGTCCTATACACTGCAATGCAACCTTCGCCGTGTAAATCCTTTCTGAGCATGCGCGGAACTTAGTTTGACGAACAAGCCTACACACGGGCGGACTGTCCGCTCAAACCAAGTTTCAGCGGACAGTTTTACGGAATTTCCGAAAAACTTTGTTCGTCAGACTGTCCGCTGAAACTGTCTGCTGAAGCCCACACATGAGCGGACTGTCCGCCGAAACACTGTTCAGCGGACAAAGTTGGGCGAACAGTCCCCGCGTGTGTACGCGGCCTTAGACACAGGCAACAGGTGCAGTTCAAGACACTAAAGCCGCCGTGCAACACTGACAAAAAGAGACTGAAACCCAGCTCTGCAACAACGAGGCACAATATGAGATCTACCTCCACTCTGTGAATAGCTTTTAATAGTGTCCGTGTCCATTTAAGGCCGCGTACACACGAGAGGATTGTCCGTCCAACTTAGTCCGCTGAAACGTGTTTCAGCGGACAATCCGCTCGTGTGTGGGCTTCAGCGGACTTTTTCAGCGGACAGTCTGGCGGACTAAGTCTTTCGGAATTTCCGTAATACAGTCCGTCCAAACTTGGTTTCAGCGGACAGTCCGCTCGTGAGTAGGCAAGTTGGACGGACTAAGTATGGCGCATGCTCAGAAAGGATTTACACGGCCGAAGGTTGCATTGCAGTGTATTGGACGTCGTATTTCTAGTCCCGTCGTACGTGCTGTACACGTCATCGCGCAAGCTTTCAGCGGACTGTCTGTTCATCGTGTGTGGTCAAGTCCGTTCATTCAAAAGTAGGACGGACTGTCTGTCGGATTGTCTGACGAACTTAGTTGGCCAGACAATCCGCCCGTGTGTACGCGGCCTAAGTGTCCGTTTAATTCTCTCTCCCATTGAAAAATACCTCCTCTGATGTGCGTATGGTCACGTCACTCCAGCTGATCACCAAATCAGCTGGAATGCGGCCTTGCCTTGCCTTGCGCATGCGCGGGCACTTTTCGACGGAGGGCACATATTGATAGAACACCGGCAATTCCTGGTTCACACAATGATCAGCTGTGATTGGTTACAGCTGATCAGGAGGTAATCCATCAGAGGCTCCATACCATGATTTGGGATGCAGTTTGTCAGCATCTCCGATAGCGGCACTGCGCGCTCCTGCAGGCGCGCGCCAGCATGTTATCCTGCTGGATAACTGAACCGCCGTCCGGCCGTCATTCTGCTATAGGCCGAGCGGGAAGTGGTTAAAGTACTCTAAATCACTAACACAAAACAGGCTATTAACCTGCATTGAATGTGGAGAGGGGGTGGGAGTGTGACGATGCCACCCGCGTGATGAGAACAATCATGTCCTCTCTCACTCTCAGGTCGCTCAGTCAAGATTCGGGCAGGAAGTCAGGCACAGGCAGCCATCTCAGCACTGTCAGCAGAAAAAGAGCATCACGCACAAGTACCTGCAGGCTGCAGCACTCCCTCCCTGAGAGCATGCCACCGGACTGGAGAAGAGGAGGAGGTGGGTGGAGCTAAGCACTCTATGTGGATGAGGAGGACGTTTAATCCTCCTCCGCTGTGAATGCTGGGGCCACCTCGGCCTCCCTCTGTGTCTGTGTCTGACGTCACTGCTTGCTAGAAGTCAGGCGGCAGGGACAAGCAACCAGTTTGGGAATTGGGCAATATACAATGGATATAAAAAGTCTACACACCCCTATTAAAATGCCAAGTGTCTGTGATGTACAAAAATGAGACAAAGATAAATAATTTCAGAACTTTTTCCACCTTTAATGTGACCTATAAACTGTACAACTCAGTTAAACAACAAACTGAAATCTTTTAGGTGGAGGGAAATAAAAATAAAATAATATGGTTGCATAAGTGTGCACACCCTTAAACTAATACTTTGTTGAAGCACCTTTTGATTATTACAACACTCAGTCTATTTGGGTATGAGTTTATCAGCATGGTTCATCTTGACTTGGCAACATTTGCCCACTCCTCTTTGCAAAAACACTCCAAATCTGCTAGATTGCATAGGCATCTCCTGTGCTTCAGATCACCCCACAGATTTACAATCAGATTCAGGTCTGGGCTCAGGTTGGGCCATTCCAAAACTTTAATCTTCTTCTGGTGAAGCCATTCCTTTGTTGATTTGGATGTATGCTTTGGGTCGTTGTCATGCTGAAAGATGAAGTTCCTCTTCATGTTCAGCTTTCTAGCAGAAGCCTGAAGGTTTTGTGCCAATATTGATTGGTATTTGGAACCATTCATATTTCCATCTACCTTGACTAAGGCCCCGGTTGCAGCTGGAAAAAAAACAGCCCCAAAGAATGATGCTGCCACCACCATGCTTGACTGTGGATATGGTGTTCTTTTGGTGATGTGCAGTGTTGTTTTTGCAGCAAACATATCTTTTGGAATTATGGCCAAAAAGTTTAACCTGCGTTTCATCAAATCATAACACATTCTTTTGGGAGAGTTCAGATGTGTTTTTGCAGAACTGAACCAGGCTTGGATGTTTTTCGTCATAAGAAAAGGCTTCTGTCTTGTCACTCTACCCTATAGCGCAGACATATGAAGAGTACAGGAGATTGTTGTCACATGTACCACGCAGTCAGTACTGTAGCTCCTTTAAAGTTGCTGTAGGCCTCTTGGCAGCCTCCCTAACTAGGTTTTTTCTCGTCTTTTCAGCAATTTTGGAGGGACGTCCAGTTCTTGGCAATGTCACTGTTGTGCCATATTTTCTCCACTTGATGATGACTGTCCCCACTGTGTTCCATTGTATATCTAATGCCTTAGAAATTCCTTTGTTCCCTTCTCCTGACTGATACCTTTTAACAATGAGATCCCTCTGATGCTTGGGAAAGCTCTTTGCGGACCATAGCTTTTGCTGTAGGATGCAACTAAGAAAAAGTCAGGAAAGACCTACTAGAACAGCTGAACTTTATTTGGGGTTAATCAAATAATCAGAGGCACGTTAAATGATGGCAGGTGTGTACTGACTACTATTTAACACAAGTTTGAATGTGATTGCTTAATTCTGAACACAGCTACATCCCCAGTTATAACAGGGTGTGCACACTTATGCAACCACATTATTTTAAATTTTTAGTTTTACAGTTTATAGGTCATAATAAAGATGGAAAAAGTTCTGAAATAATTTATCTTTGTCTCATTTTTTTACATCACAGAAACCTGACATTTTAAGGGTTTAAGTTTATCCACTGTAGCTGATAGAACGCACACTCTCATTTGAGAGCTGACTCGTGCTACACAAAAAGAAAAGGCATTTTGATGGGGGGGCACAGTATAATGTTGGTGGGGCCATGGCCCTCTCTGGTCCCCCCTAGTGATACCGCTTTTCTCATTGTCAACTAAATGAATTTGTATGAGTGGATTTATAAATTTAGTAGTTAAAAAGAAAATTAGTCTTTGACATATAAATAATAAAAATATTGTCCCTGGGATAAAGAGTGCTAGTAAGGGTGAAGGCTTTGTTAAATGCACAGGGTGTCACAGGAAAATGGAGCAGCTCCTGGATGAATACGGCTGTGACCGATGTGAGCAGGTTGTCCTCCTGAACCCCTTACTCAGCTCATTTTAGAAATCTGCAGGAGCAAATTGCAACAGTGAAGAGATGTGACAACCTTGAAAGAGTCTTCTGCTAACTGAGCAATAAGGTAATGGGGTTGAAATGGTGGGTGGAGGGAAAAGTCATGACTGAGGTATTGCTGATTTCCACCTGACATGAAACTTTCTTATCAAACATTCCCTTAGAATTACCCATCATATGTAAAGACACAACAACCTTATTATGGATTTAAATCACCATAGCAGCCTTTTCCCAGTTAGCAAGGATACCGTGGCACAAATTTGTGTTAGTGTTGAATTGTAAGTCTTGTTAACTTGCTGCACATTTTCACTGGCAGGTTTTACACTTGCAGAGCACTTGAAGCACAAGTTCTAGTTGACACTTTTCCAATTTGTAGCAAATTTGATGGCAAGTCTCTAGCAAGGGCAAAGTTGCAGTGGTGAGTCTACAGCAAGAGCTCTGCAAGTCTACAGCATGAAGATTCAGCCACGGTGACCTCTGTGGTGGGATGACTATTGCACAACATAACTGAACCAGAACTTTCAGCACACTTGCAGAATTTTTGCAAAGAAAGTTGATCTGGAGCCCTGCAATGCGGACTTGCTGCAATTGGGCAATTGCTTGCTATCTAGGTTATTAACAAACCACAATTAACAAAAATGACTTCAAATTACATTCCATGAAAACAAACTTTACCATGATAATGTACATAACTGACCTTCTCTTAAGGCTTAGGTATTTGAAGGCACGCATGGTCTGCCGAAATGGCTGTATCAACCACCAAGTTCCACATCACGGCCCCCAGCTGCAATTATGCTGCCTTGGGGACAATTAGTTACAAAATTACCACCCGAAACATCCAAAGACCAATATTCCATTACTGACGTTACTTAGTAGGGCAGGTACACCCATACCAGAGATGGGCCCAACCCATCATTCTCCAAATACTTTTTTGACCATGCCTGTCTTCAAAACCCTGACTCAACAATGACTCAACTGGACCCCACTTGCATAAAGATTGCAAAAGAAACATGCACCCCAACACTCACCAAACACAGTCAAGGAAAAAGAAACAAAGGAAGGTAAACCACCCAAACCGTAACAATGAGTGGAGGGAGGGCTTGTGAAGTTTCTCCAATGCTGATCAGGCTCCAAATGACCCTTCAAGCAACATCCCCTCCTATCATCCCCCTAGTGCCCCACCCTGCCACATCCTTGTCCAATAATATAAGCCTCATTTTTAAATCCAAATCATTTAACCTGCCTGACTACAGCCTAGACTGATGTGATGTAGGCCCTCCTCTTATGCTAGGCATACAGTTCCTGGCCTATTACTGGATGATCAGTTAAGAAGCTTGGTTACTGTAGTTAAAAAGACTGGTAGGGGCTCACAGCAAAGGAAGGCCAGTCCTGTGTCTGAGCACAAAAACAAACCCAAAGGTAGCAGCCCTAGATGTAACTGCTACGCCTGATAGATAAGCGCACAGCAAATCTAGTAGGGGTGGGGAAGGTAATGAGGAAAGCCTAGAAAGTTGGTGATAATAGGGGGTCCTATAATCAGAAGGACACTAAAGTCTAGTTTAAAAAAAAACAACATTTTATTCAAGTATATATAGTATAGTTAAATCAAAAGTGCCTTCTATTACTCTCAGCTACCTCCAAATTCTTTTTTTTTTTTGCTACTGTATTACAACTTCCTGTTAGATGGTGACTGCATTCATTCTCCATGGTCCCTCTATATTTAGGAACATTCTCTTGCCCACTCCCAACATGGACTAGGGACTATGAACTGTGTACTAGGGACTCTTGGATTTGTAGTGTGCATGACCACAACTAACATGCACTGCTCGTCGCAAACAAATGGAAGTGAGGGAGAAATTATGAGGTTCAGGAGTTCATGGTGGATGTTACAAGGAGGCAAACAAACACAGTACGAAACTATTTAATCAAAAATAAAATAGGCCATTACGTAGTTGATGTGTATGGATGATTTTTAGAGAAAAATATATATTATTTAGCATCACTTTAACACCTAACAAAACATAAATGCAAATTTGTCAAAATGTAAAACTCATATCTTAAATTTCTGTAAGGTTGACACTGCACAATAGCTCAAACTATGCACTCTATAAAAGTATGCTGAACTTCCTCATTAATGCATACAATAAAAACATTTCACAGGCTGAAGCCCACTCAAAGAATTTAACAATTGGCAAGCCCATAACTGCACAACAGTAGTTGAACAGAAAACATTCTTCAGTTATACTGCATGTTCTATCCAGCAGACTCCATGCTCACCCCAGAAACCACAAGGATTTTCCTGCGGTATCCAGAATATGCAGTAGAATACAATGACTCATTATCTTGTATAGAAAAATAGAAAACAGTACCGCTCTCACTAATCCTTTTCACTTTGCTTACTTAAGGTAGGAAGTTCCCTTAAACTACGTGACAAACAGGTAGGTCATACATGTATTTTCATCAGACAGTGTTAACCAGGGACCTTGATACTGCGTGACCCACATAATAGTCACAATGGCTGCTGAATTACTTCTGTGGTGTTAAATACAGGTACAAAATGAGAACTTGACTACACTTTATGATATAAAACAAAGCTTCTATATCATTAGGAAAGCAGATAACATATGTATCCATGAAAGTGGCAATGTATCCTCACATGTACACTACAACCCCAATTCCAAAAATGTTGGGCCAACGGAGTTGATTTACTAAAACTGGAGAGTGCATAAATCTGATACAACTCTGCATAGAAACCAATCAGCTTCGAGGCTTTAGCCCTGGCTACTTCAGCACGACTTCAAAGCAGTGCGATTTCATGTGCAGCTTGCTGATATCAGTTCAACTTCATTTAACAGATATCAATTTTCAAAGTCGCTGTGACTTGAGTCGTAGCAATTTGAATGGTTCCATTGCCACAATGGGGTGAACTGTCAAGTTGCGTGACAAGTTGCGCTGGTGTGAACCAGACCTTAGCCCTTGTACACACGGTCGGACATTCCAACAACCAAATCCGTAGGATTTTGTCCGAAACTGTTGCATACACACAGTCGGAAAAACTTGTCAGAAAATCCGATCGTACTTAACGTGATGACGTTATTTCGTTAGGACGGGACTACGTTCAGGCTAGTAGCCAATAGCTTGGTCTAGGAATTTGATCTGATCATGCGTGGCACTTTGTCCGATCGGAATTCTCTACACATGATCGGACAAAGTCCGATCGGATCATGTTGTCGGAAAATTTTATAGCCCAGCTGGAAAACTTGGTCCATCGGATACTCAGACGGAAACAGTCCGATGGAGCCCACACACTGTCGGATTATCCGACAACACGGTCCTATCGGACATTGTCCATCGGAACGTCCGACCGCGTGTACAAGGGCTAAGCCCTCATTCATGATGAACACGGCTTTGAAATTGTGTGAGGTCATCTGAACTCTCACGATTTCAAAGCTGCATTTCAGTCCGACTTGAAATACATCTGTGTGGGTTCATGAACAGATGTCTTGTGAAATCACCCCGAAGTCACAAAAAGTAGTGCAGGAGCTACTTTTGTAAATTGGTAAGGGAATGCAAAATCAGCATCGCACCGACTGGGATGCTCCTATTGCCGTCAATAAGCTATGATTTCACAATAAGCCACTGTTCACATCGGCACAATTTGACATGCGATTTGACAGGTCAAATCATGCCGATGTGAACAGGGGCTTATTGTCAAAGCTTAATTTAACAATTTGGAGTTAAAAGCTGATTGGCTACCTTGCACAGCTGCACCCGATTTTGCACTTTCCATTTTTAGTAAATTAACCCTCAATGTGTAAAATCGACATAAAACAGAATGCAATGATTTGCAAATCCCATAACCCATATTTTATTGACAATAGAAAACATATCATATGTTTCAGCTGAGAAAATGTATCATTTTAAGAACAAAAACAAGGTCATTTTGAAATTGTTGACAGCAACAGGTCTCAAAAAAGTTGTGGCAGGGCAACAACAAGCTGGCAAAGTACAATCCCAATTTAAATGGATGGATGACATGGACATGGATGTTCAGACTTATGCAATCTGATTCCACAGTTTGCACTGCGTTCTGCGGATTTGGGGGGGTTCGTTCCTTTTACATTGATACCCGCAGTGGTTTGCAGATGTCAGTGTGAACACACTGCTATTCAGATGTGATGCGGGAACTCGCCAGGAATCGCAGGGGTTTGCGCAAGTGTAAACGGAGCCTAAACATCTTGAAACTGAGAAACCCACTTACTGGAGTTTTGGGGGAGGAATGTTGTCCAATTTTTGCCTGAGCAAATGCTGCCCTAAAACCTAGATATATTTTTCAGCACTGATTGTGCCTTTCCAGATGGGCAAGCTTCCCATTCTATACACGCTAACGCACCTAAAATATAAAAAAAATATTTATTACATTTCTAGGTGTTTGTCTGAAGCAAGTCTTGAGCCTGCAAGCTACTATGGACAATTTGAAATAAGAGGAAACCTAATCTCTTACCTCCCAACTTTTTGAGATGGGAACAAGGGACACCTATTAGCAAAAGTATGTAGGACACATGCCCCCTTAAAGGAGAATTATACAAAATAAATGATTAGTTAAACCCACAAGTTACTGTATACTGTAGATCAGACCAAAATGAGGGACAAATGAGGAGGAAAGAGGGACAGAGGGATTTTTTTCAGAATCAGGGACAGCTGGGCGCTATGCCCAATCTGTCCCACCCGACATGCATGTGCAGATGTGCCAACGGCACACAGATGCACACGTGCTGGACAATTAGGAAGTACTATGCTCAATCTGCGCATGAGCTGATTTTTTGACGCATGTGTAGTACCTTCTTAATCACGTTGTGTTCACTCATGGGCGGGGAGCACCCGTACATTTGCACATGTGATGAGGGCATTTGCAGGGTAATGAAAGCCGGGCAGAGCCCTTCAGAACATCTGAGCATGTGTTCATTTGGTTTGGCATAATTCTTGCCTAGGCATGAAAGGCAGAAATGCTGCCCTGCAACATAAAAAAAGTAAAAAGAAATCTGTAAAGATATCCTTCTGTGGGACTGGAGTTTGGTACAATAAATTTGTTTTTGTTGGGGAAGGTCCACTTTAAAGCTGAAGGCGAACTTCAACCCCTTCAACCCCTTCACGTGACCGTATGCAAATATGCGTTCATGACTTGAAGGGGTTTTTTAGAGCCAGCGGTTGGTTTTTTAGTGATAACAACAGATTTGGCTAAAAGCTGCTCAGCTATTATCCTAAAGGAGCAATAGGTGACATCCCCCTCCCACCGCTCTTTCTAGGCCTCTCGTCCCACTGGGAGACCCAAGCCACCAGCCGCCACGTCCGCCGGCTAGGGACCCAAAAAAAAGTTGAATTTGGCTTTGATCGGGTCTCCGATGTAAAATCCCAGAAGCAACGCTACAACATAATTTCCGGTTTACTTGGCTGCCAATGGTGCCAATTAAAAAAAAAATAACAGTATATAGTAAGGCAGATTTTGGGGATCTGAAACTTTTAAGTGTAAAGGAGGGATTTAGGGTCCTTTAGACCCCGGATCCCTCCATAAAGAGTACCTGTCACCACCTATTACTGTCACAAGGGATATTTACATTCCTTGTGACAGCAATAAAAGTGATCAGATTTTTTTTTAAAGGGACAATGTTAAACATAAATAAATACATAATAATAAGAGAAAAAAATATTTAAAGTGCCCCAGTCCCCACGTGCTCGTGCAGCAAACAAACCGCACATGTAAGTCGCGCCCGCAAATGTAAACAGTGTTCAAATTACACATGTGAGGTATTGCCGCAATCATCAGAGTGAGAGCAATAATTCTAGTAAAAGACCTCCTCTGTAACTCTAACCTGGTAACCGTTACATTTTTATAAAACGTCGCCTATGGAGTTTTTTTTTTTAAGTATGGTAGGTAGCTATTTACTCGGTGCAACATAATCTCTCACATTATACATAAAGTGGGCTAACTTTACTGTTTTTCTTTTAATTCATTAAAGTATATTTTTTCCCCAAAAAAATCATTTAAAAGACCACTGTGCAAATACTGTGTGACATAAAAAATTTGCAACGATCGCCATTCTATTCTCTAGGGTCTCTGCTAAAAAATCTATATATACAACTTCCGGTTCCGGCGCTGCATGGAGTAGCTGTCCCCTCTCACAGCTCCTGCACACCGGCCTCAAAAACCAGCCTTTACAGCGGCGATTTCGCCCGAAAACCTTCAGACAGCCTCCCCCATCACACTGGCTCCACGTCTCTCGCCGCAAATCGAGGGCCCCGGCTTCGGCCTACCCAGCTCCGGCCTGCGCGGCCCCACCGGAGGACACAGCACAGCGTATGGAGGTAGGCGATCACACAGCAGGCCAGACAGCATCAAGAGACACACCATCCCCACAGTCTCCTGCTCGTCCATGCCTGGCTGGCCATGTTACACCTCTTCACACGCAGCAATCCCTGCTACCTCCACCATTACAGGACTGTAATACTGAACTACTGGCACAGGCTGTGGCTGCTCTCCTCTCCCCTATGATAGCTGCCTCAGTGGAAAAAGCCATCAGTACAGGCATGCAGAAATTCCAAGCCCAACTAGGGGAACACACTTCTAGGTTGAATGAGGCTGAAAACCGCATTACCAACTTGGAGGAAGAACTCTATCAGACGCAGTCCCTGGAACAAGCCCAGGACAGAACCAATAAATATATCCTGGAAAAGCTAGACGACCTCGAAAATAGATCCAGGAGAAGCAACCTGCGATTTGTAGGCATTCCTGAATTGCTGCCCCAGTCTACCTTGTCGGACCTTTGTTCTCGCCACATCCCTGAGGCTCTGGGTCTCGGGGGGCCCTGCACAGTGGAACGAGCACACCGTGTGGGAGCTTTCAATGCCGAACGCAAATCCCCGCGCCCGATCATAGCTAAATATCTCAATTACTCAGACAAGACCTCCATTTTGCAGCAGTATCGACAATCCAGATCTCTTCAGATTGATGGGACAAAAATCTTAATCTTTGCCGACTAGTCGGTGGACGTCTCCAAGAAACGAAAGGCTTTCCAGCATATCTGCACGGAACTCCACCAACGTCAAATGAAATTCACCCTGGCATTCCCGGCGATTCTGCGGATCAAAGCGCCGAACGGCGAACAACTCTTGTTTCATGACCCTGATGAGGCGACCCGCTTCCTAAAATCATTACGCTCGGGCCCACACCTCAGCCCCACACCCAAAGCGGCTCCAGTTAACCGAGCCCTGGACCAAAGAAGCCCACAGAAAGACTCTCCCAAACGCTTCAGGGCTGCGGGCCCGGCCCAGCTCGCCCAAACCCCACGTTGAAGGGCTTGGATACCCTACAGGTTTTCTTTTTCACCTCTCTCCCGGACTTTAGGCTCTACGCCAACCCTTCTCTCGCCTGGATGAAGTGACCCGTTATGAACTGTTCCCCTCCTGGGCCGTTCACACTTCTCAGGTAGTATTGGGGTAAAGTAACGGCTCTTTGAGCCATCCCGCTCTATCCCTTATTCCTCCACACACACTGTACTGTTCCTCATCTCTGATGAATGTTTTCATGTTCTCTTGGTTCAATTGTTTTATTATTTTCCTTTTCTTCATTGTTCCACTGCTCTCATTTAATATTGCATGTATTGCCGTTTACGAATTTACAACTCCTTTTCCCCTGGGGTCTCATCTGTGAAGATCGCCAGGCACATCCTAGATCCGGCCTGGATTGATGGTTTACCCCCCCCATTCCTCTTCTGTAGTGCAGTAGTACCTGCATTAATCATGGGGCTTGGTTATGGGAGCTGATCTACACAGTGACCCCCATGCGGAAAATAGTGAAGTTAATGATTGTTTATGTTTGCTCGCACTATGTTCATACCTGGCATTTAAACCCTCCCCCCCCCCTCCTACTCCACCCTCTTTTCCTCCTCGCTATGCCTACTCCTATGCAGTCCCCACTCGCTCAACAGGACATGTCAGCCCTCCACTATTTACTGTCATCTTCCTTGCGGCTTTCTAGGCTGACCGCACTAAAGATTTCACTACGAGCCTGTTATGTCTCCTTTGACGATCCATCATGCTTCAGATAGTATCATGGAACGTGAAAGGGCTCCGTTCCCCCTCAAAAAGATTGAAGGTACTGAGGCACCTTAAAAGGCTTAAAACAGATATAGCGTTGCTTCAGGAAACCCATCTCTCTTAAGCTGACTTTGTCCGGATGAAGAAGCTATGGGTGGGTGATGTAGCTGGCTCTGAAGCCGTTGGCCGTAAGGCGGGAGTACTTATCCTCATTAACAAGACTCTCCCCTGTCAGATCTTATCTACTGACGCAGATCAACAGGGCAGACTCCTCTCTCTCCGGGTCCGCATAGGATCAAAAGAGCTCGTTATATCCAATATATACGCCCCGAACAACCCTACAAAACAATTTTTTAGCACGTTAACTAGTTGGCTCCTGCGTTCCCCTCACCTTCCACAAATTGTAGGGGGCGATTTCAACTCCGTTTTTCACCCGGTTGACGACAGGTCCTCGTCTCCACGCTCAGCCACACCCCCAGCCTCTACTAACCCCACGAGCCTGGCGTCGACGATAGGTTCCCTCCACCTTCACGACATCTGGCGATTACACCACCCGACCGACCGTGAGTTTTCCTTTTACTCCCACCCGCACAATGTATTCACTAGAATCGACTAAATCTTTTGTACGAACGACCTGATACCCTTGCTCCCAGAAGCGGACATTCATGACATAGCTATAACAGACCACGCACCCATCTCGGCGACCCTGAAAACCCCAGACATACACCCCAACCCTAACATATGGCGCTTTCCATCCTACCTTCAACACAATTCAGACTTTCAGTCATACATGGAGAAGGAGTGGGCAATTTATACACAGACCAATGCAATACACACTGATAGCCCCAACTTGTTTTGGGATGCTGGTAAAGCATTTCTCCGGGGACGCATTATTTCTTATGCATCCTCATTTAAAAAACACGCCCTTCATAATTACAAAACTTCCAGATCCAGATTGCATCAAGCCCAACGAGAACTCTACACTAATGACTCTCCCGAAAATCGGACGGCTTGGCACTCAGCCAAACAGTCCTTTGACGCATGGGCTGAAACCCTGGAAATCACCAAAAAAACATACCTTGACGCTTCTTTGCACAAATTCGGCAACAAAGCTGGCAAACTTCTTGCCAGACTTTGCAAAGGACCCTACCGCCCGACGGTCATTCCATCCATTCGCGACTCGGACGGTCGTGCTGCGACCACCCAGAAGGGCATAAACGCAGCAATGCTACGATACTACTCTGCCCTCTACTCGGCAGACCCTATTGACCAGTGCACGGCGTGAGACTTCCTCGGTAAAGTCGAGTTGACCCGAATATCCTCCGACCAACTCAATGAGTTGAATGCCCCCATCTCCCCTTCAGAAATTTCCTCCACAATTCGGACCCTAGCCTCCTCCAAAGCCCCCGGCCCTGATGGCCTGACAGGCAAATTCTATAAATCTCTAGGTCACTTGCTGACTCCGACTCTCGCTACAGTCTACCAATGCATCTGGTCTGGCGGTACTTATCTACCCTCCGGCAACCAAGCGATTATCAAACTGCTAGGAAAAAAAGGGAAAGACCCGCAGGAACCTGGGTCGTACAGACCCATTTCGCTCCTAAATCTTGATGTCAAGATCCTTTTTAAAATAGTAGCCAACCGCCTAGCCAATATCATCCCCTTCCTGATTCATTCCGCCCAATCAGGTTTTGTTAAGGGTAGAACAGCAACCATTAATATTAGGAAGGTGATGATAGCACTGGAACACGCTAGATGTAACCCTAATAGTGATATGGCCATTATTACCCTTGATGCCAAAAAGGCTTTTGACAATGTTATCTTTGAATGGCTGTCCATGGTTTTGGGTGAGATGGGCTTCTCGGGCCCATTTCTTCACTTAATCAGCTCTATGTATACCTCCCCAGCAGCTAGGCTTGTTGTCGCAGGCCTCCTATCAGACGAATTTCGCCTGCATAAAGGAACCAGACAGGGCTGCCCTCTATCCCCTCTCCTTTTTAACATTGCTATTGAGCCACTTTCTAGGTACTTATCAACTGTAGCCCCCTTACATGGGATCAAAATAGGGTCACACGAACTAAGAACGTCTCTCTTTGCAGATGATGTTCTTGTTTTCTCTGCCGACCCGTCCGCTGACATGCCCACGATCAAAGATACTTTTGACCAATTCAGAAAATGCTCGGGATTGCGTATAAATTACTCCAAAAGCGAGATACTCCCCTTGGGCTCCCACCCACATCCAATATGGGCGCAAAACTCAATTTTTACAATAGCAAAAACGCATATTACATACCTGGGCATAAAAAATAGGGAGACTACCCTCTTCTCTCTACCACCTGAACTACCCTCCCCTCTTTGCCAAAATTATGCATGAATTTGAAAACTGGATGGATCTGCCTCTGTCGCTTCTGGGAAGGTGCCATTTAGTTAAAATGGTCAGTTTCGCACGCTTATTATACCCCCTTCAGACGATCCCACTACTTCTCTGGCACAAGGATGTCAAACTCCTGAACGCCGCAATCTTCAAATTTATATGGCGAAGCAAAAAACCACGCATAGCATTTACCAAACTCCACCTTCCCAGAACCGAGGGAGGTATCAGTCTCCCTAATCTTAGAACATACAACCTAGCCTGCCTGTTAAGGGTAGGCATGGACTGGATAACCCAGAAGTCCCGATGTTCAAACTACCAACTAGAGTCCGAAATGGCACGTCCCTATTCTTTGACTGCCCTTCTCCACTGTCAGTGGAAAAGTCTCGAGCCGTCCCTTCAACACAATCTTCTCCTGAGAGATACAGCTATCGCCTGGAGAGAAGCCAGAAAAGGTCTCAAGCTCTCTCCGTTCATGTCAAGACACCTTCCGATACAGGGCCATCCAAACTTTGCCCCAGGTCTGGATCACCATCCTTACACAGCATGGCGACAGAAAGGCCTCATTAACTTCTCCTCTTTATGTGATTTGGACTCTGGTCGTGCATTATCTTTCCGATCCTTGGCCCAAAAATACTCCCTACCGGATTCTTCTGCCTTTCACCACGGCCAATGCCTCAGCTTCCTTCAGAAATCCTGCAGGGTGGAGCACTCGAGGTTCAAATCCTCTTTCGTTGACACACTTCTACGCAAAGACTCCTACAAAATCTCTGAAATCTACGAACCTCTACTTCTTAAAACAACGCCTCCTCTACATACCTCCTCAGTTTCCAACTGGGCGAAAGACTTCTCGGACGATGACATAGTCGAAAAGATTCTGCATGGCCTTAACTCGGTGTACAACTTAATCCCGAATGAATCCTGGAGGGAAACCCAATTAAAAATTTCCCACAGAGCGCACATACCGTTCCTCTCTTCAGGGTCACAACATAACTCTCCTGCTCCATTGTGCCCTCTTTGCCAACATTCAAGACCTCCCCTTGCCCACCGCTACTTTTCCTGCTTGGCCATCTCATCGTTCTGGGATCAAATATTGGCCTTTATCTTTGAGGTTACACTTCTGAAACTTCCCAAGGATCCATTGCTCCTCATCTTTGGGTACTGGGACCCCAAACTGCTCCCATGGTCAGCTACCTCCTCACCCCCGGGCAAGGAATGGGCCCTGATTTGCCTGTTACTTGCCAGGAGAGCCATTCTAGCAAACTGGACCTCCACCACTACTCCTTCAGTTTCTCAAGTCAATAGAGACCTCAAGCATCTTCTTCTCCGGGACAAACTTAACATAAACCTACACCAGCCTAAAGCCACAACACGTTTCCATGACAGATGGGACCTGTACATTGCCTTCAAACTCACTCTTCAGGAACAGACCCACCTTGAAAGTCATTCTTTCACTCGCAAGGACCCCCTGCTACCAGCGAACTTTACTATATCGTGATACTTTAGTATACAGTTTACAAAAAAACGCACCTTCTTTTCTTCAGCACCACACTCCCATCTCCGGTTGGGCTCCTCCCCCCCCCCAGGTACAGACTGCTATACCAGACTCGGCAAGTTCCTCACCCCCCCCCTTTTTTTCTCCCCCCCCCCTTCCCTCTAGTCGCCTGTTGTATCTTATGCATGTTCCTTGTATGGCCATGGCTCCCCCAAAGGACACCATGGTGCCATACTATCCGCAGATCCATCCAGTTGAGGTCACCTCCTTCTCCTTCTTTTGAGGGAGGTTGGTTTGGCCTCCATTTCCTGCAAAGAGTAATATGTTCACAATGCATTTAACTGTCAATGTATCTGCTTCCATACGACTCATACCCCCTTTTCAAAAATGTCTTTGTTTATCTTACGGTATTTTCATTGTCATGTATCATCCTTTTCAATAAAAAATTTTGAAAAAATAAAAATAAAAAATCTATATATAATGTTTGGGGGTTCTAAGTAATTTTCTAGCAATAAATACAGATTTTAACTTGTCAGAAATAGGCTTAGGCATGAAAGGGTTAAATATATCTTTGTTATATTGTGTATTATAACATTTTACCTTCCATTTTTTTGTTCTCAGATCTTCTTAAAAATTGCATTCGTAATTTCATCACCTTCTTGCTTCCTTCAGACTACATACTTGACCCATTGTAATCTACTTCCAGACACTTCATTCCAATGAAACATGAGAGACCAATATTTACTAACTACACTAGCAACACTCTTTTCTCAGTTTCAGTCACTTCTGGCAACGTTTCCTTACTTCCCCACTTTTTACAAGCTCTTTATCATTCAGATAACTTTGTACGGTTCATATTTGTGACGTTACGTACTGACATTTGTTTTCAACACTTGCTGAGATTTAAAATACATATAAGTACTTTCAAAAATTCCCCACTTTAGTACTTTTTTCAAGTTAAACCTGTTAAAATATCAGGTTTCTATGATGTAAAAAAATGAGACAAAGATAAATCATTTCGGAATTGTTTCCACCTTTAACCACTTGCTTACTGGGCACTTAAACCCCCTTCCTGCGCAGGCCAATTTTCAGCTTTTAGCTCTGTCACTCTTTGAATGACAATTGCGCGGGCATGCTACGCTGTACCCAAATGAAATAGAGCTTTCTTTTAATGGTATTTAATCACTGCTGGGTTATTTTTTGCAAAACAAAATGCAAAAAGGCAGAACATTTTGAAAAAACAAAACAAAAAAACGGTTTCATAGGTTTAAAATATTAAAAGTTTCATAGATTAAAAGTATAATTTCAGTGTTTACAGATGACGTCAAGCTATGCAGCGGAATAATGTCCTTACAGGATGTCTCCAATTTACAAACCAAACTCAATGCACTGTTTAACCGCTTGCTGACCAGCTCACGCCGATATACGTTGGCAGAATGGCTCTGCTGGGCAAAACCCCATATGGGTACATTAAGAGCCGCCAGAGGGCGCACGCCCACTGCACTGGGGGACCCGGTGCATGTGGCAGGTGGGAGCAATTGTCGCCGGCCAGGCGCGATTGCAGGCACGAGCGCCAGCATGGGGATTTGTGTGTTTAAACACACAAATCCCTGTTCTGTCAGGGGAGAGGAGACATATCATTTGTTCCTACTAATTAGGAACAACGATATGTCTCCTCCCCCAGTCAGTCACATCCCCATACAGTTAGAACACATCTAGGGAACACATTTAACCCCTTTTTCGCCCCCTAGTGTTAACCCCTTCCCTACCAGGGACATTTACACAGTAATCAGTGCATTTTTATAGCACAGATTGCTGGATAAATGTCAATGGTCCCAAAAATGTGTCAAAAGTGTCCGATCTGTCCACCGCAATGTCGCAGTATCACTAAAAATCGCAAATCACCATTACTAGAAGAAAATTTGAATAAATTAAAAATGCCATAAACCGTTCTCATAGTTTGTAGACGCTATAACATAACAACATTTTGCTCAAAGCAATCAATATACGCTTATTGCATTTTTTTTCCCCAAAAATATGTAGAAGAATATATATTGGCCTAAACGGATAAATTTTTTAAATTTTGGGGATATTTTCAAAATTGTCGCTCTTTGTGTATGTATGTAACTATGTAACTATGTTTGGGTGCAGCATTGCATGATCGCGCAATTGTCAGTTAAAGCAATGCAGTGCCAAATTGGAAAAAGTGCTCTGGTCAGAAAGGGGGTAAAATCTTCCAGGGCTGAAGTGATAATGGGCAACTATGTGGCAAATGAGGTTTAACCACTAGCTGATATACTGCGTCAGGTCGGCTCTCCTGAGCGAATCGCCGTACCAGCTTGCGTAGACAAAGTTACGCTGCGGGAGCGTGCCCGCAGGTCCGGCGGCCTCGATGTCTGCTGGCGACACACATTTGCCTATTACAGAGGCAGAACGAGGAACTGTAATGTGGTCATGACTAAGGCCTTATAGGCTGAAACGCGTCAACTTTTTTCATCTGCGTTTGTTCACTGTGGCTTGTCAATAAAAACAAAGATTTTTTAAAGCGCAACAACCAGAGTGCGGATCATATTTCCTACATTACTCTACTCAGCCAGCGACTGGATCGAGCACCCAGGAGCTCTGCTATCTATATGTTGTATGGGCAGTAGCATTGACTTTTCTGTTTATACTTAGAACGGGGAACTGCCTTTGTAAACAAGACAATTCCCTGTTGTGAGAGGGGACATGTCAGGGATCTACTGTTCCCAGTGATCAGGAACAGTGATCTCTGTCATGTCCCTAGTAGCCCATCCCCCCTACAGTTAGAACACACTGAGGGAACACAGTTAACCCCTTGATCAACCCCCAAGTCTTAACCCCTTCCTGTGTAATTTTTACATTGATCAGTGCATTTTTAAATCACTGATCAATGTAATAATATCACTGGTACCCAAAAAGTGTAAGGCTGGGTTCACACCGCTGCGATGCGGGAACGCCGCGAATCCGCGGCGTTTTCCCGCATCGCACACCTCCCGCCGGCAGTTCACACTGCCCTATGCGGACGGCTGGGAGTGTCAATGATATGTTAATGACACCCCCAGATCCGTCCGCATATCGCAGTGCGATCTGCCGACTCGCACAGGAATCGGATCGCATGGTGTGAAATCCGATTCTGTTGCGGACCAAAAAAGGGTCCCGTGCGAGTTTGCTGCGGGAGCGATGCGAATTCAGCCATACTATCTGTATGGCTGAACTCGCATCGCTACGGAGATCGGATGTGATTTGCGGTGCAAATCACATCCGGATCTCCCCCCCGCAGCAGTGTGAACCCAGCCTAATTTGGAATCAGATTTGTCCCCCGCAATGTAGGAGATCGCCGTCATTACCAGTAAAAACAATAAAAATTAAATAAAAGTCCCTAAATCTATCCCATAATTTGTAGACTCTATAAATGTTGTGCAAACTAATCAATATACGCCTATTGCAATTTTTTTTACCAAAGATATGTAGAAGAATATATATCAGCCTAAACTGATGAATAAATAATTATTTTTGAATATTTATTGTAGCAAAAAGTAAAAATAAATTTTTTTTTCCAAAAAAAGGATGTCAATTTTGTTTGGGAACAGCATCGCACGACCGTGCAATTTTGAGTTAATGCGACGCGGTGCAGTATCGCAAAAAATGGGACAAATCCTTCCTGGGCTGAAGTGGTTAATGTGATAAATGTATGTAGTTATGCACCTGGAGGTTAAGAATATGCATGCATCATACATACTAGGTGGAGTACAACTGGGGGAACTCATAGTGGAGAAGGATCTGGGGGTTTTGGTAGGTCATAAGCTCAATAATAGCATGCAATGCCAAGCTGCGGTTTCCAAAGTGAGCAAAGTCCTTTCCTGTATTAAGAGAGGTATGGACTCCAGAGAGAGAGAGATATAATTTTGCCCCTGTTCAAATTATTAGTAAAACCTCATCTGGAATATGCAGTTCAGTTTTGGGCACCAGTTTAAAAAAAAATATCGGGGAACTGGAGAAAGTGCAACCAAACGGATAAGAGGCATGGAGGAACTCAGCTATGAAGAAAGATTAGAGGAACTGAATTTATTCACTCTTGACAAGAGGAGATTAAGGGGGGATATGATCACCATGTACAAATATATAAGGGGTCCATATAGTGAACTTGGTGTTGAGTTATTCACTTTAAGGTCATCACAGAGGACAAGCGGGCACTCTTTACGTCTAGAGGAAAAGCGATTTCATCTCCAAATACGGAAAGGTTTCTTTACAGTAAGAGCTGTGAAAATGTGGAATAGACTCCCTCCAGCGGTGGTTCTGGCCAGCTCAGTATATTGTGTGTAGCTGGATACAATAATCATAAACCGCCCACTTAGTGTATCATCACCGTGCTAACATCAAACCCTCTAAATCTCCAGCTGCTACTTAAACATATAATTATATAAAGACTAGAAGGTGCATACAAATCTGTTAATCCTAATTACCAAATAAATAGTACCTTGTAGCGCTAGTACTGTGTGAAAAAATTGCTTCATTCACTCTACCTATCACCTCTCACTTTGTGCTTTTCATAAAAATATACACACAAAAAATTTTTTTATATACAAAAAATATATCCACTCAAAACAGTGAGCATAAACATAACATATACAATTACTTATACATTAAATATTTGTGAGTCACAAAATGAATTGCAACTTTCCCCCCAAAATTTTTTTTGGACATAGAAAAAATATATGTGAAATAATATAGTCCGTCACCAGGAGGTGATTGCAAATCTTCCAACAATAATCTCTCTTTTCCGTGTGAAGGGCTAATCAGTGTCCAAACAATCGTGCTAGGCTAGTAAAGCATTGAATCTCTTGCGAGATGAAAACAGATGTTCAATCATCAATCACTGGACATTCTCCTTTAAGGCTTCTATAGATATATCTCGCAAGAACCTCAAAAGAAAAAAGACCTCCAATAGTGCAACACTGTAAACACTCTTTAATTTAAAATATATAATCCACTCGTTAATGCACTCACATGAACAATATGAAAGAAAGCACTCAAAAATCACATCAAATCACTTCAATCCTCAGTAACATCGCACTATACTCCAAGGCATTGGTGGTCACAGTGGACACTAGTTAGGCTGACAGTGTGATTGCTCTCTCTCACCCTTCCTTGAATTTCTTGCTTGATTCCTCACAGCAGAGCCTGCAGTTTGAATAGGGCGCCTCAGCCTCCTATTGTTGTAACTCTCGTCCAGCACCTCCTTCCGCCCCAGCATCTGTGCTTAGTGTAGATAGTTGCCAGATAGCCACGCCCACGACATGTTTCGTCATACCAGACTTAATGATGGGATTGGCTATCTGGCTTCATGTTCCGCCTTTTATTCTAATGGCAACTATCCCATAATAGTGCTACTCCCAATCGCGCATGCGCACGCGCGGCCTCCAGACGGATGCACAGACTGCTTTGCCCGCCCACCCAGCATATTACACAGGCTCCTCCCATGGGATTGACGAGACGCCCAGCAGCTCCTAAATATTATGCTATCTCCCCATCAGCTCATCAAAGCGGAGTTTCGCTTGCGCGGACACCACCAGCCTATCCTACGTAGACTCATCTCTGCAAGTGTCAACACTATCAATCACCCAAATCAATACCGCCCTTGCACGGACAGATTAACTCTATCTTCCCTGTGGTCTACTACATAAGGATTAGCTTACCATATCCTCCTATCAGGCATGCATATGGTTCAATTCCCCACATGGCTCCATATACATATATATGCATCTCCGCATACATGCACACATACATATATGCACACTCCTCATGTTTATTGTGTGCAAGAGCCATCAGCTCTCTCACACTCAAAACCCCGCATATATATAACCTCAGTGTTATAATACCACAAAAGTGTGTCTCTGTGTCCCCAGCTATGTAAAAGCAAGGCGGTGTGTCCCTGTGTCACCAATGCCTCGGCGTTTACATCACAATTTATTCCTAAGAATACACATTAATACCAGCTTTCCATAGTGGTGCACTTCTACAAAAAAGGGAATGCAAACCAAGCAATCCATAAAACAAATTAAAATAAAATAGAGTAAAAGTGTGTATATATATGTATATATGCACACATATACGCACACATACACGTACATATACATAATAAAAACACTTTTAAAAGGATAACTAGTCTAATTATTTCTTTTTACACAGATGAACAGACCTCATAGTTCCCCCTCATTTTGTAATTCTTCTGTCCTAAGTGGCCATCTAAAAAATTTTGGGGGAAAGTTGCAATTCATTTTGTGACTCACAAATATTTCATGTATAAGTAATTGTATATATTATGTTTATGCTCACTGTTTTGAGTGGATATATTTTTTGTATATAAAAAAAAATTTTGTGTGTATATTTTTATGACTAGCACAAAGTGAGAGGTGATCGGTAGAGATAATGAAGCAATTTTTTCACACAGTACTAGCGCTACAAGGTACTATTTATTTGGTAATTAGGATTAACAGATTTGTATGCAGCTCAGTATATTGCTTTAAAAAAGGCCTGAATTCTTTCCTAAACATACATAATATAACTGGGTACTGACATTTATAGGTAAAGTTGCTATTGGGCATTGATAGGTGATTGGCTGCACTGATGGACACTGATAGGTGGCACTGGTGGGCATTGATAGGTGACACTGGTGGGTGGCACTGAGGGGCACTGATAGACAGCACTGATATGCACTGGCAGGTGGTACTGATGGGCACTGCTTAGCAGCAGTGGCTGTCCATATGCGGGACCAATGCCCATCTGACAGAAGCCGGTAATTGTTTTTTTTTCTACTCACGCTGTCAGCCGACTACTATCTTCTGTTTACATCACGTGATCAGCAGTGTTGCCAACTGCCCGTTAATTTACGGGCAGCCCATATATGTAAACCCATTTTCAGGCTGCTGATGTCAGTGCTCTCTATCACGGTGCTGGTGTCAGATCACTCTATCACGGTGCAGGTGCCATTGCTGTATGTCACGCTGCTGATGTCAGTGCTCTCTATCACGGTGCTGGTGTCAGATCACTCTATCACGGTGCAGGTGTCATTGCTGTATGTCACGCTGCTGATGTCAGTGCTCTCTATCACGGTGCTGGTGTCAGATCACTCTATCACGGTGCAGGTGTCATTGCTGTATGTCACGCTGCTGATGTCAGTGCTCTCTATCACGGTGCTGGTGTCAGATCACTCTATCACGGTGCAGGTGTCATTGCTGTATGTCACGCTGCTAATGTCAGTGCTCTCTATCACGGTGCTGGTGTCAGATCACTCTATCACAGTGCAGGTGTCATTGCTGTATGTCACGCTGCTGATGTCAGTGCTCTCTATCACGGTGCTGGTGTCAGATCACTCTATCACGGTGCAGGTGTCATTGCTGTATGTCACGCTGCTGATGTCAGTGCTCTCTATCACGGTGCTGGTGTCAGATCACTCTATCACGGTGCAGGTGTCATTGCTGTATGTCACGCTGCTAATGTCAGTGCTCTCTATTACGGTGCTGGTGTCAGATCACTCTATCACGGTGCAGGTGTCATTGCTGTATGTCACGCTGCTGATGTCAGTGCTCTCTATCACGGTGCTGGTGTCAGATCACTCTATCACGGTGCAGGTGTCATTGCTGTATGTCACGCTGCTGATGTCAGTGCTCTCTATCACGTTGCTGGTGTCAGATTACTCTATCACGGTGCAGGTGTCATTGCTGTATGTCACGCTACTGATGTCAGTGCTCTCTATCACGGTGCTGGTGTCAGATCACTCTATCACGGTGCAGGTGTCATTGCTGTATGTCACGCTGCTAATGTCAGTGCTCTCTATCACGGTGCTGGTGTCAGATCACTCTATCACGGTGCAGGTGTCATTGCTGTATGTCACGCTGCTGATGTCAGTGCTCTCTATCACGGTGCTGGTGTCAGATCACTCTATCACGGTGCAGGTGTCATTGCTGTATGTCACGCTGCTGATGTCAGTGCTCTCTATCACGGTGCTGGTGTCAGATCACTCTATCAAGGTGCAGGTGTCATTGCTGTATGTCACGCTGCTAATGTCAGTGCTCTCTATCACGGTGCTGGTGTCAGATCACTCTATCACGGTGCAGGTGTCATTGCTGTATGTCACGCTGCTGATGTCAGTGCTCTCTATCACGGTGCGGTTGATCATCTCCTGCACCCTCTTCTTTGCCTACCTTGACCTTCCCGCTCCTCCATTGCCTTCATGCGCTCCACAGTCCTGAATTGTGACAATTTCACATATAAAAAAGGAATGCTTGTAGTTGTCGATCCCAGATTCACCTCATACATGTGTTATGTCATTGGCCATGTGGTGGGACTATGTGTGCACAGCTAGTAATTATTTTGTGGCTGCAAATTTGACCTGTAGGTTTGTAAAGTTCGCCTCCCATTGAAGTCAATGGGGCCCGCCGCGAACGTTACGGTTCGCAAACTATCGGCCGTGTTCGCGGTTCGCGTTTGCGAAACGTCCCGTCTGAAGTTCGTCCATCACTACTTGTTAGCATGTTTAGTGATCATTAGCTATGAGTAAGCACTAGGCTTGTGCAATTCGTTTCGTAACAAATCGAAATTCAGCCGAATTTTGCATCTTTTGGACATTCGGATGCCTCCGAATAAAAAAATAACAGATAACAACGAATACGAAAGAAATATAACGAATTAATTTGAATGAATTCGACATGATTCGGTAATTCTTTAAAGATCTAATGAAACAAAAGGTCAGCTCAAAGTAAATCCTATAGTCCAATCAGCTAATTAATTTTGTGCCGGAGGATGGATTACTGGCAAAGTGCATTCCTGAGAACTGAGTTAGAAGGGTGTTGTATTGTATTTAAGCAGAGGAGAAGAGACGTTGTCATTGTGTGTGTTAAAAGATTCAATAAACAAACGACTTTTCAAACTACAAATCATTATCACGAATGTCTATACATACATAAATATCGAATTTCAACGAATACGAACGAATGAATTCGACACTCTACAAATAATAACGATTAATCCGAAAATGTATTAACGTAACATAACAAATATAACAGAACGAAATTATGTATTTTACGAATGACAACAAACGAAACTAAACAAAATTTTCAGTTGTGCACAAGTCTAGTAAGCACTACGTTTAGTGTGAAACGTGTCAGATGTTTTTGGTTTTGTATTACTTTGCTGTGACATGTACAGTGTGATCCTGATGTTATAATAAAGGCACGAGAAATTTCATTTGAAGTGCGGCTGTCCAGAATTTTCTACTCACCTTGATTTCCCATACAATTAGAAACACTAACTAGGGAACACATTTAACCCCTCGATCGCCCCCTAGTGTTACCCCTTCCCTGCCAGTGACATTTACTCAGTAATTAGTGCATTTTTATAGCACTGACCACTGTATAAATGTCAATCGCAAACTTTATGCAATTTGTGGTGTTTAATCTGTTCTAGATTGTTCAGATTTCATGTGTATACATATTATTTTCTCATATTAATACTCTCAAAGTTTTCTGGCAGGATCCAAGGGACCTGGGGCTATCGTTGTGTTTTCCACTTCTGGGAGCTGCGATGCGCCTTTGGCCGGTCCCCCGCCTCCCCTCTCGCTGATTGGCCTGTTCGGGGTGGGGGAGACTGGACCCATTCCGCATCGGCGCCACGTACTGGGCCGCCGCTGGGACGCCGTTTTCTGGATGCCGCAGCGCCGGGCAATATGCACCATCAGGCACTGGTTGTGGGAGGCGCTTTCACGCGCTGTATGGGCGGCTCACGTTGCTTGGCGGGAACGCTCCTCCATTCACACCATGCCCACGTGACGCTGGTGGGAGGACCCTCGGGTGGTGGGGCGGGCTATTTATATCCCGGCTCGGTTTGTTTGTCTTCACTGCTTGTGGCTGCTGGTTGCGGTTTCTACAGATCCGTATACTTTGATATAGGACTCATTCAGGTACACTGGTTATTATGGGTGGTGATTTAATCACCCCATCCCCTTATTATTACTTGCCCCCAGGTTATTCAGGGGGCTATACGCTGTTACATTTGCCCCGTTTCTTAGCATTTATTAATTATTAGTGTCTATTCTTTTGCTTATGAATTTAACAATTATCCATAAAATAATTTTCATTTTTTAACAATGGGCTCCTTCACCTTATTATTATTAACTTTATTTGACACCAACATATAGATGCTTATTTTACCATATATTTTTTGTGGGTGGTGATTTAGTCACCCCATCTCCATATTACTATCTGTTCCCAGCTTATCCAGGGGCCTATATGCTGCCTTATCTGCCCCCTTTTCTAGTATTTATTTTCCATTCTTTTGTTCATGAATTTAACATTTATTTATATATTTTTTCTTTTTCAACAATGGGCTCCTTTATTCTATTTTTATTTTTACTGTTTGATATTAATATACGGATGGGTTTTTTACCATATACTTATATCAGTTACATTTCCTATAGACAGTTTTGAGTCCGCACGGATACCACCGGCCGCAGCAGTGGAGATTTTCCTTCCTTGTTGGGGGGTATTTGCCCTGCTCTCTTTTCCTGTCCTGGGGGGTCCCTCCCACCTCAGCTCCCAGTGGAGACATCTATGGTGCCCCTTGATCTCTCGGTGATCGCCAGTGACATGTTGAGTCTGTCAAGTGAGTAGTGATTCAATGGCAATTTCCCGTTTATGTCTCCATTTCCCCTATATCTCCGTTGGGGATTGGGGTCAATATATATTCAATGATATATACTTTTTTCACAGATGTGTCATATGCATCAGCTCCTGATGAGGCGGTATTATTCCCCGAAACGCGTCGAGCTTACAAAGATGCACACCCTGATGACAGTATCTATGAGGACACTTATCTCCCCTTCTTTTAAAAAGTTTCATATGAAGTTTCATATGAATGTGTTTATGGAGCAATACCGGAATGTTATTGTATATCATATACCACTTGTGTTTAATGCTTTTTCTACTTGAGTTTTTGTAAATAACATCTTGACTGCAATTTTCATCCTTCACCGCATAATGTCATGTTTATGGCTTAATAATAAAGGATTTGTTCTACATCTGGTTCCTCTTGGTGCCTCATTCAAAGTCCCAAACTCCCTCTTTCTTCATATTGCAATTAGGGATGGAAGCACCTCTTGCCCCGAGGTGCTTCATTCAAAGTCCCAACCCGTTCTTTTTTCGACCACTGTATAAATGTCAATGGTCCCAAAAATGTGTCAAAAGTGCCGCAATATCGCAGTACGGCTAAAAATCATTACTAATTAAAAAAAATAATAATAAAAAAAAATGCCATAAAAATGTCATAAATCTTTCCTATAATTTTTGCACAAACCAATCAATACACCCTTATTGCGATTTTATCGGCCTCCTGGACCAGTATCGTGCTTTCTTGATGACTTTGCTGCCTGGCTACCCTACTTTCTCTCTTCTGAAATACCCATGATCATTCTTGGTGACTTCAACATTTCTGTCAATGTTAACAGCCCAAACAAAGCTAAACTTCTCGACTTAACCTCATCTTTTGACCTAACCCAATGGACGCATACTTCCACTCACACCAATAGTAATACCCTTGACCTTGTATTCTCCCATTTCTGCAACCCTGGCAACCTCACCAACACCCCCTTTCCTCTCTCTGATCATAACCTCATTACTTTCACTGTATACTTGCCTCCAACTACCCATCCCCCCAAGCAGCAAATAATTACTTGTAGAAACCTTCACCACTTTAACCCTTCTCTTCTCTATTCTGCTACTGACCACCTATATGACATATTCTCTCCCCTGTCCTGTCCCGACCTAGCCACCTCTGTCTACAACAGTTTACTCTCATCATCACTAGATACACTTGCTCCTCTAACCACACGCAGAATCAGGCCCTGACCATTAAAACCCTGGCAAACTGACAACACTGGAAATTTCAAGAGACAATGCCATGCTCTTGAACAACTGTGGCGCACAACCAAATTCCTGCAAGACTTCACCCTTTATAAATCTGCACTTCTAAAATACAATTCCTGCCTCCATGCTGCCAAACAAGCCTACTTTGTCTCTTTTATTAATTCCTTGTCATCCAGTCCCCGTCGGTTCTTCTCAACCTTTAACTCTGCTTCGTCCCCCACCCCCTCTACCCACTAACTCACTCACTGCCCAAGCGATTGCCAATAAGTTCAAAGACAAGATTGATGCAATTCGTGAGGACACCTCCACTGTGCGTACGTCTTCCCCACCCAACATACCTTGCCTAGCAGCACATTCAACACTCTTTTGAATTGGCTACTACTGAAGAGGTTACAAAACTTTTCTCAGATGCCCACCTAACCAATTGTCCCTTGGACCCTAGTCCTTCACAACTACTATGGTCACCCTCTTCTTCTATTCTATGCTCCCTCACTCACATCTTCAATCTCTCCCTCTCTAGTGGCACCTTCTCCTCCCCTCTAAAACATGCGCAGATCACTCCCATACTTAAAAAGCCCTCACTGGACCCTACCAACCTGAACAACTTAAGACTCATCTCATTGCTCCCATTCACCTCTAAACTTCTAGAACGCTTAGTCTACAACTGTCTTAGCTCCTACCTCAGTGAAAATAACCTTTCATTGGGGCATTCTGGAAGTGGATGCGGGTGAAGGTGTAATGTGAAAGTATAGCAATCTCCCTTCCCCCGCCACGTTCTCCTCCAGCCTAGCTGCTACTCTCTCCTCACCGTGGGACCCACGGATACTGCCAACCAATCGGAGCTTGATGGGCAGATGAGCAGGGGCGCCTTCAGTTGCCTGTGTGGCTCTGGGATCCTAGACGCTCTGTGTTCTGTGGACACCGGGGAGGTGACGGCGGCGTTACCTGGATAAGGGAGGGGTTGAGGAGCATCGGCCCTGGAGTGCACCCCTCCAGTGCTTCAAACAGAGACTACAGCTGATCGCAGCTGGGAAGCAACAGCATTGTGAGAGATCTCCGCTGCCCTTCCCTTGGCTTTTTTTTCTTTCCTCTTTCTTTTACTAAGAACTACTCCCCTAGTGTCCATAAGTATAAAGAGGAGAACTGATGATGATATAAGCGGTCCTCCACTGCCCATTATTGTATAGAACGAGAAGAACCTTCCTGGAGGAGAATCCAGAACCATCAGACGGGCGGTGACGCTGGAGAAGTCCCCCTCTCCATATTTTTCTCTGCCCTAACAAGCTGGAACAAGGAAGGTGATCACAGCGTAACAACAGCACATTGGACTTCTGATTTTGGTGAAAAAAAATCAATTTTATTTCTTGGGGGAGTTGGGGAAGGACGTAACCAGAGATGGGGTATTTTCACCCCCTTCAGTAACTACGCCTCATGGCTTTAATTAGGGAAACTGGGACTGGACTGTGCAATATTATGCAATATTATCCTTGAGCCATGGGTCACGGATTCCTGTCTCCGCCCATTTCTTTCCCTTTTGATATCCTCTTGTATCCCACCCTTTCCCTTGCTACCTGTGCCTCCGGCTGATTTTGAGGGGTCAGAGGACGGGGAAGGAGGGAGGAAGGGGAAAGGGCAGGAAGGGGAAAAAAAGGAGGGGGAACTGATATAAATATACTCTCATATGTGACTGCTCTATGTGACTATGCGATTATACCATCACAGCGTACCACTAAAGTGAGCCAGGCTGCTGCTGCTGCTAAACTTAAGGAATTCTGTGACCCCGCATGCTTGGCCAATCGCAGCGCCAGCAGCGAGGAGAGCCATGATTGGCCACGGGCGTCCTGCCTGTGGCCAATCATAGCTCAGGCTGTGTAGTGCACGCCTCACACTATATAAGGCCGCCTTTGAGGCGGCCTCGTGTAGTGTGTTGGCATCTGAAGCAGTGGGTGTTCTGTGTACCTTCAACACAGTTACACACCAATCGTTTTTGGCTGATTTCCTATCTTGCTCTTGTGTAGTGGTTATTGTCTGTGCCCTGACCGCAGTATACACCACTATATTCACCTCACCTCTATAGCTAGTGATCTAGCTTTAATAATAGAGCTTGCAGTCAGTAGTGTTAGGAGATAGTGCGTGCTGTCTGCGTGCTCTGTACCCAGTACATACCGCTATAATCCACCTACATAGCTGTTCTCTATTTGAGCCCAATTGCCATCTGCAGAAGTTATTGGAAGTTGTGTGTGCTTCCAGCACAGCACAGCACAGTATACATCTGTATATACCCCTTTAACTCTGCTGTTTTCTGGTTATTGTCTGCGTGCCCTGACCGCAGTATACACCGTGATATTCACCTCACCTAAATAGCTAGTGGTCCATCTTTAATAATAGCGCTTGCAGTCAGTAGTGTCAGGAGATAGTGCGTGCTGTCTGCGTGCTCTGTACCCAGTACATACCGCTATAATCCACCTACATAGCTGTTCTCTATTTGGGCCCAATTGTCATCTGCAGGAGTTATTGGAAGTTGTGTGTGCTTCCAGCACAGCACAGTATACATCTGTATATACCCCTTTATCTCTGCTGTTCTATAAAAAAGGCATCTGCAGGAGTTAGTGGGTGTTGTGTGCCTCCAGCACAATATAAACTACCCAACTACTGTTTTACCCAACTCCCTTCAGGCCATTACCATGTCTGGAAGGCCAGCAAGGAGAGGCAGACAGGCGCGAGCCGATAAAAGAGGGCAAGCAGGCTCTGTGTCTAGAGACATCAGTGCTGGTCGTGGACGCGGTGCATTGTCATCAGCACGTGGCCATGGGACATGCTTGTCCTTCTTTTCTGCAGCTGGACATGTTGAACCGCAACATGCCAACGACTTGGTAGAGTGGATGACCAAGCCCTCTTCATCCTCCTCATCCTCTCTCACCCAGTCTCAGGGTAGTAGCAAAGCAGCTGCCAACACATCGTCTTCCCTCCTCTCAATGTCATCATCAGTGACTCCTTCCCTAGACCCACCACGTCCTCCTGAGGAGTCTCCTGAACTCTTTGAGCACAGTGTTGGGTACATGCTCCAGGAGGATGCCCAGTGTTTGGTGGGCTCTGATGATGACACTCAGCTAGAGGAAGGCAGTAGCGTGAGCGCAGAGAGAGGGGATGCTCAAGAAGGACAGCAATCTGGCAGTCATGTTCCACAAGCTGCAGCATACTGCCAGGTTTGCTACAGCGATGAAGAGGGAGGGGATGATGAGGGCACTGACTCCACGTGGGTGCCTGGAAGGAGGGAGGAGGAGGAGGAGGAGGAGGAGGAGGCACATGTCCAACGAGGCAGGATGCCCTCCGGGGGCCAGCTTAGGGGCAGCACACCGACTGAATCACACCGCAGAGCTCCACCTGCGCAGAGCGCTTCCTCTGCGCGTTATTCTAAAAGTTCTTTGGTGTGGGCCTTTTTTGAGACGAGTGCATCAGATCGCACCGCTGCTATTTGCAACATATGTCTCAAGCGTATCTCACGTGGCCAAAACATCAGCCGCTTGGGCACCACATGCTTGACCAGACATATGTTGACCTGCCATGCAGCTCGTTGGCAAGCGTACCTCAAAGACCCACACCAAAGAACAAAGCGGACCTCTCCGTGCCCCTCATCAGCTGGCATCTCCAACCCCACTAGACCTTCAGTCCTCTCTGAAATCTGCTCTGAGAGGAATGAAGGTGTAGAATTAGGTGTATCACAGCCAAGTGCTTCCGGGAACTCTGCTTGTGGTACATCCACATCCGATTATAGCAGGCAAATGTCCCTGCCCCAGCTGCTGGACCGGCGGAAGAAGTTTACTCCCAGCCATCCACATGCCCAGCGGTTGAATGCTAGCTTGGCTAAATTGCTAGCACTTCAACTGCTGCCTTTTCAGTTGGTAGACTCAGCCCCCTTCCGTGAGTTTGTACAATGTGCGGTTCCTCAGTGGCAGGTCCCCAAACGCCACTTTTTCTCACGGAAGGCGATTCCGGCTCTCTACCGGCATGTGGAAGGCAATGCCCTTACCTCGCTGGACAGGGCGGTCAGCGGTAAGGTGCATATTACCGCTGACTCATGGTCCAGCAGGCATGGACAGGGACGTTACCTGTCTTTCACGGCCCATTGGGTCACTCTTCTGGCTGCTGGGAAGGATGCAGGACAAGGTGCAGTAGTGTTGGAGGTTGTTCCGCCACCACGCCTCCAAAATGCTACTATTGGTTGTGACACACCTCTCTCCTCCACCCCCTCCTCTTCTTCTTCCTCCATGGCCTCTTCCAGTGCTCTGTCCTCAGAACCAGCGGTGCTCCGTAGGCGTTGCAGGGGCTACGCAAGTACGCAGGCAAAACGATGCAATGCCGTGCTTGCGCTGGTTTGTTTGGGGGACAGGAGCCACACTGGGGCGGATGTTTTGTCAGCTCTGCAGGGGCAGGCCGAGAGGTGGTTGACGCCACGCCAGCTTAAGCCAGGAATGGTGGTTTGCGACAATGGCACCAACCTCCTCTCCGCCCTCCGACAGGGACAACTGACCCATGTGCCCTGTGTAGCTCACGCCCTTAACCTGGTGGTGCAGCGGTTCTTGGGCAGGTACTCCGGCTTACATGATGTCCTGAAGCAGGCCAGGAAAGTCTGTGTGCATTTCCGCCGATCATTTAATGCCTGTGCTCGGCTGGCTGAGCTCCAAAAGGAGTTGAACCTGCCCAAGAACCGCCTTATATGTGACATGCCCACCAGATGGAACTCAACATTGGCCATGCTGCAGCGGCTGCACACGCAGCAGAGGGCCATCAATGAGTACCTGTGCGACTACGGCACCAGGACAGGGTCAGGGGAGCTTGGTTTTTTCTCACCACGCCAGTGGGGCATGATCAGGGATGCATGCACTGTCCTGTCACCGTTTGAGGAGGCCACAAGGATGGTGAGCAGTGACAGTGCATGCATCAGTGACACTGTACCTCTTGTCCACCTCTTGGAGCATACGCTGCGTGGAATAATGGACAGGGCACTTGAGGCAGAACAGAGGCAGGAAGAGGAGGACTTCCTTGCCTCTCAAGGCCCCCTTTATCCAGACAGTGTTCCTGCTGTGCCACCCATCACACAGGAAGAGGGTGAGGAGGAGGAAGAGGAGGAGGAGGATGATTGTGTCAGCATGGAGGTGGAGGCTGGCACTCAGCATCAGCATCAGCAGCAGCAGTCTTATAGGGATGATTTACAGTCCCAAGAAACACGTGGACTTGTACGTGGCTGGGAGGAGGTAGCTGCGGATCATGTTGTCCTTAGTGACCCAGAGGACTCCGGACCGAATGCCTCAGCTAACCTACGCTGCATGGCCTCCCTGATCCTGCAAAGCCTGCGGAAGGATCCTCGTATTCTTCGGATCAAGGAGAGGGACCATTACTGGCTGGCCACTCTCCTTGATCCACGGTACAAGGGTAAGGTTGCCGACCTTATCTTGCCATCGCAGAGGGAGCAGAGGATGAGACATCTCCGGGAGGCCTTGCAGAAAGCTCTGTGCAACGCGTTCCCAGAGACTGGGAGGTCACAAACTCCTGGTCCTGGACAACGTGTTGCTGAGGCATCGGTCAGAAGGAGCGGTGGAGAAGGTGGCCGTCTGACTGATGCTTTCAGACAATTTTTTAGTCCGCAGCCCCAAGGTATGATTGGTTCCAGCACCCATCGCCAGCGTCTAATTTACATGGTGCAGGAATACCTAGGGGCAAGGTCAGACTTGGACACCTTTCCCACTGAAAATCCTCTGGCTTACTGGGTCTTGAGGATGGATCACTGGCCAGAGCTTGCACAGTATGCAATTGAGCTACTGGCCTGTCCTGCATCCAGCGTTCTTTCGGAACGCACCTTCAGTGCTGCTGGTGGCTTTGTTACCGATCACAGGGTGCGCCTGTCCACCAAATCAGTTGATCGACTGACCTTCATCAAGATGAATCAGTCTTGGATCACCCACAGCTACCAAGCACCTGAAGCTGATGTAACCGAATAATTTTTTTTGAAATACCACATCCCTTCAAGACTGCCTATGCTGATGCTGAGTGACTGTCCTGTTATGTTGATTGTCTATCCTCTTCCTCCTCCGCTGATATGTTGGAAGAACATTTTTGGTTCTGGGTGATGCCAGCAGCCCAATTTTTCTGCCCCTGTTTAACAGGGGCGTTTAAGTACAATTTTTGATGCAATGCTTTGCAGCAGGGCTAATTCCTGCAATAAAACTAGAGTATATGGCAGAGGTTGGAGTGTGGTGGCACCAGCACCAGTGCCTAAGGCCCAATTTTTCTGCCCCTGTTTAACAGGGGCGTTTAAGTACAATTTTTGATGCAATGCTTTGCAGCAGGGCTAATTCCTGCAATAAAACTAGAGTATATGGCAGAGGTTGCAGTGTGATGGCACCAGCACCAGTGCCTAAGGCCCAATTTTTCTGCCCCTGTTTAACAGGGGCGTTTAAGTACAATTTTTGATGCAATGCTTTGCAGCAGGGCTAATTCCTGCAATAAAACTAGAGTATATGGCAGAGGTTGCAATGTGATGGCACCAGTGCCTAAGGCCCAATTTTTCTGCCCCTGTTTAACAGGGACATGTAATTACAATTCTTGATATAATATTTCACAGGAGGGCCCCTTCCTGTGCCCACCCAGAGTAACGGTGAGGACTTATAGTGTTGTGGCACCAGCACCACAACCACCAAAGGTCAATTTTTCTACCACTGTTCAACAATGGCATGTAATTACAATTCTTGATATAATCGTTCACAGCAGGGCGCTCCAGCGCCCACCAAGAGTCACTTTCAGGGCTTACAATGTTGTGGCAAAACCAACACCTTGTTCCGCCATTTCTGCAGAGCATATAGGGCAGGCCCCTACTTACTAACATCCAACTTACAAACATCAGACAGCAGCAAGTGAGATGAAAAAAGATGGACGACAAAACAAATTATACAGGGGTGATAACCCTTCCCTATGTTTTCCAAAAAGCTTAAAAATAGTATTTTTTGACTGGAGCTACACTTTAAAAATGTACCAGTTGAAAATTACAAACAGATTCAACTTAACACAACAAACCTACACAGTCCCTGTCTTGTTTGCACCGCCTGTATACTGCTGTTCTGAGTATATAGGGCCTGGGGGCCACACGCATTTCCTTTTTTTAATATGGGTACGGGGTTCCCCTTAATATGCGTACAAGACCCAAATAGGCTGGTAATGGTCAGGGAGGGCTACCCATGCCATTTTTCTGAATGATTTTCAACCATATTGCAGGAACCAGATATAACATTAAAACCGCAAGCAGTTTTAAATGGTGTTATTTCCGTTTAATGTCATTTTGTGCAGGGACTGTTCTAAACACGGGAAACACGTGGCACTTCACAGGCATACTACAGACACCCCCCAGGCACCATATTTAAAGGAATATTTCACTTTTTTTTTTTCACTTTAATCGTCATTAAAATCAGTGCTCCCGCCAAAACGGCCGTTTTTAAAACCTTTTTTTGCATTGACCCATGTCCCCTGAGGCAGGAGTCAGGTCCCCAAACCCTTTTTAGGATAGTATCTTGCATATTAGCCGTTAAAATTAGCACTTTCCATTTCGAACGTTCGAGTCCCATAGACTTCAATGGGGTTCTAACGTTCGTTTCGAACGCGGGGTCCATTCGAAAGTTCTGGTGCGAACCGAACCGGGGGGTGTTCGGCTCATCCCTACTCAGGAGAGAGTAGAGAAGTGGATAGTATCCTATAAGAATAGACTGTAGTAGAACTCTATTACCCTAGAAATCCATGAACACTATGATTTGGGCTTATGAACTGGTTTACATTTTGTAGGATAACTTGATAGGCAATTTTTTTTTGTTATGATGTTTTAGTTTTTACTACACAAATATGCACTAGGCTGATTATTTAGGGGAGATAGGGGGGCGGGGGGTAAGTGGGGGGGCAATGATTACACCATCCCTTGTTGTTAAGGGATATGGTGAAAAGTTCTCTCTGTGCATGTTAGTTGTTTCATGTATTGTTTGTTTTGTTGGTCACCGTAGTGGCTGGTTTCGTTGTGATAGGGGTTGGGCGGGGTAGGGAGGCAAGATAAGAAGATAAGGATAAAGAAGCTAATAACACTTAAGATCACTATATATATAACGGTCACAATAGGATGCCCCTAAATTGGCCCAGTGGGCAGGTGAGAGTGATATATGGGTGGTTTAATTGTGTGTGGTACACCAGAATGTTTGGAATTACTCACCGATTTGAGATTGGGCAATACGGCGACACTAAATGAACACAAAAATGGCACATAACGATAAAAGATATAGATTTTATGGCTTACAGTAAACTAATTTTTGATGGTTAAAACTATGCACTTTAAAAAATTGAGTTTGTGCTCATGGAATGTGTGGGGAATGGGAGATTCAGAGAAAAAGGCAGCAGTTCTCCTTATAGCAAAGACATATGAAGCAGCTATTTTATGCTTACAGTTAACAACTCGGTTTTTGAAGGAACCTTGAAGGAGAGTTCGGAACCTGGAGATCCCACAATATTTATGTTTCTCCAAGGCACATTCTGCGCTCTCCAGGATTTATTTAATTCTGGGGAATGAGGAAATGGTGCCCCTGATAAAAAATATAAATTATAAACCAAGGGGCTTATCGGACCATTCCCCGGTGACAGCAATATTACAGCTGGAGGAATGTAGCCAACCTGGAGAATGGAGGATAAGCCCCTTTTGGTTTGAACTGATGAGAGATTCGAATTAAACTCTACTTCCTTTGCGAGAATTTATAGATCTGAACCGGGGGACGGCCTCAGAGGTAATAGTATGTGACGCTATGAAGGTCTTTTTAAGAGGCTTAATGATCCTACAGATTTCAAAAATAAAAAAACAGACAAAGGACTGGGAGAGATTAATGGGGGAGAAAGTAACAATAGTAGAAGAACAATACATTAACAACCCAAACACACTTAGGAACTGGATAGAGAAGCAAAATAACAACCGGTTAGTGGCTCTCCAGAAGACAGAGAACAAGTACCTTTTCCAGAGGCAACCGGCTTTCGGAGAAGGGGAAGTTGTGGGACGCATGCTGGCACAACTGGTTAGGGCAAATTCTCCCACCTCTGTAGTGCCAATGATCACTGCAGGGGATGGAAGAGTGACCTTCCATACTCCGGAAATAGCAAACAGATTTAAAGAATATTATGAAGATCTGTATAGACCCCATCAAGATGGGATAAGTGAGGGAACCAGAGAGTTTCTTTGGGAACCTGAATCTGATATGGATAGAGCTGAACTGGCCCATCCCATCACACTGGAGGAGCTTCAACAGATCACTAATGAGATGGCCAACCAGAAATCCCTAGGCCCAGATGGCCTCCCAGCTGAGATATATCGGCATTATGGGAAGGTCTTGCTCTCCAAACTTTTTTGCAAAGGCCCTGGCAGCTTAGCTGAATAAAGTCATAACTTATACACCCCGACCAATCAGGCTTTATACCCAGAAGAACAACTAGTATAAATATAAGGCGCCTTTATTTAAACGTACAGGTTCCAATGGACGGGGGTGGAGAGAGGGCTATTCTCTCGCTAGATGCCACCAAGGCCTTTGATTGCTTAGAATGGCAGGATCTTTAGAGGGCTATGGAAGCAGTCCAGCTTGGACCGGGATTCATCAGCTGGGTTAAAATGCTTTAGAGAGACCCAGAGGCCAGAGTAAAGGTAAATAATGAAATGTCTGAAAAATTTGGCTTAGGGAGGGGGAACAAGACAGGGTTGTCCCCTCTCACCCCTCCTCTTTGCCACTGCAGTTGAGCCCCTGGCCTCCACTCTCAGAGCCTCAGAGAAGGTGAGGGGTTTTAGAAGAGGTGGCCACGAGGAAAAACTTGCATTATATGCGGATGAATTATTGTTTGTTCCTGGGATATATGCAGGATTCACAGAGGGAAGCTATGAAGATCATTAATAACTTTGGCCTAATCTCTGGGCTAAAGATAAACTGGGCGAAATCTTGTTTGTTACCTGTAGACCATCTGAGCGACCCCCTACCTGAGGAAGTGGCCCAGATCCCAGTAGTGAACAAATGTAAGTGAACAAATGTAAGTACTTAGGCATAAATATATCCAGAGACCCTTTATGTTACACCTCAGACAACATCACCTCATTACTGACCAAATTTAGAGATAAAATAAAACTTCTATATGTACTACACAATTCTCCAATATGGGTGTACAAAAAGTGGTTTCAAAAGATAGATAAGTTGATCCAGGAACTGATTTGGAAGGGTGGCCCTACAAGAATTCGCTTAAGTACTCTACAGCTTCAGAAACAGGAGGGAGGAGTAGCCCTTCCACACCCATTTAGCTATTTCCTGGCGTCACAACTCCAGCACATTGGGAGTGTAATTCACCAGACCACGAACTAAGAAGAAAGAGCCACATGATTCAATAATAGAGGCACTGGAGGCATGTTCTTTTCCCTTAGGCCTATCTACCCTAAACCTTATAATGAGAGTATGGGACAAAGTGAAAACAATCTTGAAGTATAGGGGATTTACAGAATATACCCCACTGTGGGAGAACGAAAAATAGGAGAACTATGGAAGATCAGCGTAGTATGGCAATAGATGAGACGTGGAATAAAATTGATGTCTCAAATATATGCAGATGGATCTCTGAAGTCCTTTCAGGAACTAAGAGACCAATTTGCCCACCTGAATAAATCCTTTTTAGATATCTACAGGTAAGGCATGCTCTGAAAGAACAATTTAGAGGAAGGACCCTAGAATGGAGCACAATTCCAATACTTCAAAAATTTATTAATGCAGATACAGGGAAAGGTCTAATCTCCAAACTATATTTACATATTAATAAAATGAGAGAGGGTAAAATCTTCCGGGGCTGAAGAGTAAGGATGAGCCGAACGCCCCCATTCGGTTCGCACCAGAACCTGCAAATAGACCTGAACTTTGTGTGAACTTTAGAACCCTATTAAAGTCTATGGGACTCAAAAGTTCAAAATCTAAAGTGCTAATTTTAAAGGCTAATATGCAAGTTATTGTCCTAAAAAGTGTTTTGGGAACGGGTTCCTGCCCCAGGGGACATCAATGCAAAAAAAAGTTTTAAAAACGGATGTTTTTTTCGGGAGCAGTGATTGTGAAACAATAAAAGTGTAATATTCTTTTAAATTTCGTACCTGCTATAGTATGCCTGTGAAGGGGCGCATGTTTCCCGTGCTTAGAACTGTCCCTGCACAAAGTGTCATTTCTGCAGGAAAAAAAGTCATTTAAAATCACTGATGGCTATAATGAATTGTCGACTCCCCGTAATACATAGGACAGTCATTGAAAGTCATTGATAAAAAAAAATTCAATTACAAGGCCCTTCAGGTCTGGTATGGATATTAAGGGGAACCCAGCATCAAAAAAAAAATGGCGTGGAGTTCCCCCTATACCAGACCCTTTATCCGAGCATGCAACCTGGCAGGCCGCAGGAAAAGAGGGGGGACAAGAGAGCACCCCCCCTGAACCATACCAGGCCACATGCCCTCAACATTGGGGGGATGCTTTGGTGGTCTGTGACCCCTCAAAGCACCTTGTCCCCATGTTGATGAGGACAAGGGCCTCATCCCCACAACCCTAGCCGGTGGTTGTGGGGGTCTGCGTGTGGGGGCTTATCAGAATCTGGAAGCCCCCTTTAACAAGGGGAGCCCCAGATCCTGGCCCCCCCGTTTGAAATGGTAAGGGGGTACAAAAGTACCCCTACCATTTCACAAAGAAAGTGTAAAAGAATGTTAAAAAAGACACACACACCATTTAAAAAGTCTTTTATTAAAATTAAAAAAATTAAAAAAGATTCCAGCGGTGGTAATCCACTCTTGCTATCCAGCGACAGATGATCATCTCTAGGGGGTCCAGCGATGGCTGATCTGATCCAGCGACAGGTGAGCTCTCCCTCCAGTGCAGCACAGTCCATCCATCCTCTGTCTCCACTGGTGGAGACACTGCGGGCATCCCGGCAGCCTGACTTTTCTTATATGAGGAGGGCGGGGCCACCCATCACCTGACCCCGCCCCCTCTGACGCAAGTGGGAAAGCCTGGCTTCCCCAATGAAGTGTGCGTGACCCCGCCCCCCTTCTGATGTAACGGAAACCTGTGTGTTCTTTTGCAGTATGTGGTTGTATTCCTCTGTCTGAGGAGTGCTTCACCGCTGAAGCATTCTTCCAGAGGGATTATAGACCACATGCATTATCCTGGTTTGGTGACTATCCTTTTGAGAGCCGGAGTGCTGGTTGTTCTTTCATATGCGATTTTAACTTTCCAACATCTACCAAAAATAAATATATCCATTTTGGGTGGTCTGACCTATTAAATGATTCATCGATCATTAAGAAATAATCAAGAAATGACATCACCAGACAACTTCCACCTTCTGTAACACAATTCTTTTCTTCATTGTTTATGGTTTCCAAATGGGCCCTGAGAACACTTAACCTAGGGAAACACGCGGCTGGAGATGACTTTGATATATTAAGGTTATTATAAAACCAGTAGCACAATAGTTTGGATTTCAAAATCCCCTTACTGAGCAGCCTCTATTTAGTTTTCCTCTTCAGATTTTTGATTGTGTTTGTTTTGAACACCTATCCTAACAGGCTAAATATTTCCCAGAACAGGATGACACAATGCCAAAATATAACAATATCCTCATTTTCTAAACATTGCGCAACCCTAGATTAGCTTTCATAGATGTACTGATTAGTGTACTATAAATATATACATTTAACCATTGTTTGCACATCATGGTCTGCAAGGAAGCTTCTATAGTGTCATTACATGAATATTATGATCCTGAACAGTCAAGCAACTGTATCATTCACTGACATATCTGAAAACACTGATTCTGACAACTACCTTACCACAATATAGTGCTATTCCTGTACAATGCATCATTTAAGTGGACCTGTTATGCCAAATTGCAAATCTTCCTTTCTATATCATCCATTGAGGGACACAACCTGACAATAAATAGGTAATCTAAGGTTATACTGCTGCCTACAGGATAAATACACAATAGGCACATAGAAAACTGAAAGCTACCCCCCCTTAGGGAGATAGCTCCTCTCACCTCACATCTACTTTTAGGAGAATAAATATTCTTTCTTTAGCACTAACCCCAGAAGGAGCTGTTGGTTTGATTGGGCTTACCGTTACCTTCTTCGCCTCGATTTTTGTCTAGGGGTTCCTGTGGTAGATGGCCCAGAAACTTTAGAGACTGACGACAGATCCGCTTAAAGGGATTTTTATTTGCAAAAAATGTAGTTAATGAACAGTTTCCTAGTATAGGATCAGAGGGTTAGGAGGAAAGTTCAGGTACTCTTAGTGTCAAAGTCAATAATAAAGGACTTTCTTACTTTGACTAAATCCAGAGAATAGCCATTCACAGCTGGATGTTCACTCTAGTTGGATAGTCCCTCTCCCACAAGGCCTGGCAACCAACAAGGTGCTTAAATCAGGAACAAGTCTCTGCCACAGACATTGTTGTAGAACATGTAAGAATAAGTCTCTGCCACAGACGTTGTTGTAGAACATGTAGCAAACTAGAACTTGTAAAACACTCATGTGATACCTGGATCTTTCAGCCGGTTTGGCGATACCCACGAGATTGGATTCACTTAGGTCCCTCAGCCTCGCCAGGCTCTTGCTAAGAAGCCAACCCGTACGTGGCCTTCTTCTGAAGAGTCCTCCCCCGGATAGCTACAAAGTTGCTGGGCCTCTCCACAACCGAAGACGGCACTGGACCACCTTGGAATCCTTTCTTTAGTTTCCTTGTCTCAGCCTAGCCAGCCCCGAGACATAAAGTCGGGTGGATCCGCACCCCAGGCCATAGCCTTCCTGGGGGCTGGTCAGGAGGACCAGGACCATGGAGTCAGAACATACTTCTGGAACAGAACCCCAAACCACGTGACATCCGCATCTTAGGTACCCTCTCCCAGAAAGCACAGCAAGAGTGACACTCCCACTGGGCGGGCTCCGAGAGAAAGTAACCTTAAAGCATCCAACCAGACTGTGGTTTCATGCCTGCCAGAAGAGACAGTGCCCCCAGTGGCCAGGCTGAACACCCTATAGTCCAGTCAGACTGATGCTGAGGTCAAAATTTGGAATAACTATACCCAAACCAAACTGCAGTTCAGGTGTAACGTTAAATTTCAAAAGCATAGTGCATGCTCTTCAGGAGCCGGCGCTACATTTCTGCTATATTTTTTGCTTGAATTGGAGGATTTTTCCACTATCAACATCTACTGGTAGAGATTCAGGTCAGATTTTGCACTCATTTTCCAGATGTTGATGGTGTTGTTTTTTTCATTTTGGGTAGAGTAAGGGAGGGCAATAACCCTTTTTTCACCATCTGTGTCCCATTGTGGCAATTCCCCTTCACTTTCTGTCCCATAGCCACACAGGACGTGAAAGGAAATCCCTGCTTAAGGGAATATTTTGGGGACCACCAAGTCACCAGGAATAGTGTTCTCATTGGAAGATTTCCCCTCTTTTACTTTTCTGTACACAACCCAAAATTTTGGATTTTCATTTACTTTCACTTTCAATGATAATGGTAAATAGGACACATAGAGAGGATGAAGCTCCCGAATGGGGGAACAGACAGCAATAAAAACTGACAGGTGTTCCAATCCATCTCCACTGTAAGACTGAAAAAAAGATTTGCCTTTAGTTGTACTTTAACTACTTGCCAGCTGCCAAATGACAGCCAGGGGGCGCAGCTCTCGTTGCGGGAAAGCGTCATATGACATCCTCCCATTTAAACAGGGAATGCATGGAGACACCACCACCATTGGGTATGGCTGTTTACCACGTGGCTGGCCATGATGAAGTCAAAGCTGATAACAGATGGTTCCACCCCCCACTGTGCACGGCGCATGCACGCGATCGCGAGCGCGCTGCACGTGCACGTTGGTGGCGGCATGTTCCCAGGAACACTGCTTGTCACCAACGCTGGTAAACAGCCATTGGCTGGTGTAATTTATGCTCATAGAACGCCTGAAGGTACTACTTCAATGTTCGGCCTCTCTATGTTCCCAGTGTCTCAAGAAATGAGATACACCTGATGTACTGAAGGCCTGATCAGATGTGATCAATTTTCAGTGATTGGCACCATAGTTTGTAGACTATAACTTTCACAAAGACCAAATAATATACACTAATGTGGGATAATTTTTACCAAAGATATGTAGCAATATAAATTTTGGCCAAAATTTATGAAGAACAATTACTAATTAGCAAAATTTTATGACCAAAACAAAGAAAATGGCATTTTTTTCACAAAATTAAATTTTTTTTTTATTTATAGCACAAAAAATAAAAACACTAATGATTAAATACCACCAAAAGAAAGCTCTATTTGTGTGTAAAAAAGGACGCAGGTTTCATATGCATACAGTGTTGCATGATTGAGTTATTGTCATTCAAACTGTGAGAGAGCTGAAAGCTGAAAATTGGCCTGGACAGGAAGGGGGTATAAGTGCACTGTATTGAGGTGGTCAATAACTCATTGCTATTATTAAACATATTTACCTAGTTCCTTTAATACAGGGCTTTTTAGGGTGGGCATCCAGCAGCTTGCTAGGAAGTAGATACCCAAAACAGATTTTCACTGGTTTTAGTCTCTGGAGTTTAGGGTTCTTTCCTTTATTCAGTTAGGGATAGAACAACACTTGAGCCTTAAGCCCCATACACACTATAAGATTATCTGCTGAGTTTTTCCTTCAGATTTACCAAAACCATATAATATAAGGACAAACCTTAGGAGTTTCAATGTGTATGCAATCAGGCAGGCCCTTCTACTACATGGTTTTGGTAAATCTGAAGGAGAAACTCAGCAGATAATCTGATAGTGTGTATGGGGCTTTAGACCCATCAATAGTCATTGCTCTCTCTGTAAGGCCACCGCTTCATGAGTTTTACATGTTTGGCAGTGGTTCAAAGACCACCCTCAAATTCTATTCAGGACATCTTCTCAAGTGTTTTTATCCCATCAGGGTGCCTTCCTTATACCCATCACATTGGCCAAAGGGGTTTATGAGTTATCAACATTGCCCTGTTCTGATTTTCATCTCCATGAGAATTTTATTTTACCATCCTTCTATTCACCACCATGTTTTCTCTATGAAGATCTCTCTCCACTGAGTGTGGTGAGGGCCATCAGGGTTTACCGTTTGGCTACTGCTTCTTTCAGGAAAATTGATTCCTTGTTTGTCATTCTAAAAAGAGGTTTTCCTGACTCCAGATCCTTTATTAACCACTTGCCTACTGGGCACTTAAACCCCCCTCCTGCCCAGACCAATTTTCAGCTTTTGGTGCTCTCACACTTTGAATGACAATTACAATTTTTTGTCCTTTTTTTCCCACAAATAGAGCTTTCATCTGGTGGTATTTGATCACCTCTGGGTTTTTTATTTTTTGCGCTATAAATGAAAAAAGCCTGAAAATTTGGAAAAAAACACATTTTCTTTGTTTCTGTGATAAAATTTAGCAAATTATTAATTTTTTCATGAATTTTGGCCACAATTTATACTGCTACATATCTTTGGTAAAAATAACCCAATTATTTGGTCTTTGTGAAAGTTATAGAGTCTACAAGTTGTGGTGCAAATCATAAAGAATTGATCACACATGATGTACTAGTGGCCTATCTCATATCTTGTGACCCAAACAAGCCGGAAAAGTAAAAATACCCCCCAAATGACCCCTTTTTGGAAAGTAGACATTCCAAGGTATTTAGTAAGAGGCATTGAGAGGTTTTTGGTGTTGTCATTTATTCCCACAATTCTTTGCAAATGAAGATTTTCTTATTTTTTATTTTTTTCCCCACAAAATTGTCATTGTAATAGGTTATTTCTCTCACATAACATTTATTTCTCTCACATAGCATTTGTATACCACAAATGACACCCCAAAATACATTTTGCTACTACTCCTGAGTATTATGATACCACATGTGTGGGACTTTTTCACAGCCTGGCCACTTAGAGAGGCCCAACATGCAGGCAGCGCCGTCACATGTTCTAGGAACATAAATTTCAAATCTAACTTGTTGACTACCTATTACACTTTTGAAGGCCCTGGAGCACCAGGACAATGACACATGACACTGAAGTGGCACTGGTGGCAGAGGCACTGATACATGGCACTGATGGCAGGTGACACTGATGTGACACTGATGACAGATGACACTAATACGTGGCACTGATGACACGTGACACCAATGACAGATGACACGTGACACTGACGTGGCACTGATGACAGATGCCACTAATACGTGGCACTGATGACAGATGACATTGATGACAGATGGCACTGATATGTGGCACTGATGACACGTGACACTGACAGGTGGCACTGATACGTGGCACTGATGACACATGATACTGACAGGTGGCACTGGGGACATGTGGCACTGGGGACAGGTGGCACGTGGCACTGGGGACAGGTGGCACTGATAGGTGGCACTGGGGACAGGTGGCACTGGGGACAGATGGCACTAATAGGTGGCACTGGGGACAGGTGGGCATGTGTGTGTTTCACTGTGTGTGTGTGTTTTACTGTGTGTGTGTGTTTTACTGTGTGGGTGTGTGTGTTTTATTGTGTGTGTGTGTGTGTTTTACTGTGTGTGTGTGTTCTCACTGACTGCGTTCATCTCTCCCTCCTCACACGCTATCTCTGTGTGAGGAGGGAGAGCCGGCGATGAGACATGATCTCATATGTTTACAATGAACGCTGTGATTGGCCATTTAGCACGATCTGTAATTGGCTGTGTCCAAGGAAAGTAAACAGGAGGACGTCCAGGGACACCCTCCCTGCAGTTAGCATCCGCGATGTAGCCGTCTTTTGGCTATAGCGCGGGCACGAAGTGGTTAACCACTTCAATACAGGGCACATTTACCCCCTCCCTGCTAAGGCCAATTATTATCAGCTTTCAGCACTGTTACATTTGAATGACAAGTGCGCAGTCATGCAACACTGTACCCAAACTAAATTTTTATAATTTCTTTTTCACACAACTAGAGATTTCTTTTGGTGGTATTTATTCACCGCTGGGTTTTTAATTTTTTGCAAAATAAACGAAAAAATAAAATTTTGAAAAAAAACATGTTTTCTTAATTTCTGTTATTAAATTTTGTAAATAAATAATTGTTCTTCAAATATTTAGGCCAACATGTATTCTGCTACATTTTTGTGGTGAAAGTAACCCAAATCAGTATATATATTACAAAAAAGAAGGATTGCAAATACCCAAGATTACCTTATTCAGAGACAACAGGGAGTTAGTAATTAAACGGCTTTATTGAAAAAATGTTGCAAAATATAAAATATAATCAGATTGGACTCCATATGCTCCACCATCCGCCCCCGTGTCCCAGTGGTTTATATGAGAGTTGTGTGTGACTGTGGGGTGCTTCTAGCAGTTTCTCTTACCTGATCTGACAACGTTGTCATTTTTAATTCCTGGCACTGGTGGTAGAGCGCATTTTTCTGTTTTCTATTTTGCAACAACTCCCTGTTGCCTCTGCATAAGGTAATCTTGGGGATCTGCAATTCTTCTTTTTTGTATGTTGTTTTTTCCTTAAGAGACCACACCTGGCCCTATTAGGATAGGTATGGTGGTTATTATGGCTGAGGAAGATTCCAAGTAATTGGCTACCTCATATAACTTTACCTAAGTGTTGCGGTGGTGATTTTTATTTCATGATTTAGTCAGTGTATATATTAGTCTGAAGGTATATATATCTGACAATTGATAAATCCTCAATAAATCATGTACTGACAGCCTGAGGCCCAAAAATGTCAGGACAGTACAGATATCCTCCAAATGACCCATTTTTGGAAAGTAGACACTCCAAAGTATTTAGTAAGAGGCATGGTAGGTTTTTTGAAGTTGTCATTTTTTTGGCATAATTGTTTGGAAAATGAAAAAATCGAAAAAAGAATGTTCACAGTTTTTTTTTGCATACTGTCACCAGTGCAGCAGATCATCATTGTATAACTGGTGTGGTGGTTATCAAGGACTTGACTGGCAACAGTATGAAAAAAGGAGATTTTTTTTTAATTTTTTTTTTCCTTTTTCTTACATTGTTTTCTTTTTTTTACATTTTTTTTTAACACACTGTGATCAGAGCAATATAATGTTACCATAGCAACATTGTACTACTCTGGGGAGTTGATCAAGATTTTTTTTTCACACATTAAGATTGCTTATAGCAGTGAATTGCATTGCTATAAACAAGCATTTTACTGAATGAAAATTATTCATTCTATTTGTTTTGTTGTGGTTGTGATTGGCCAGAGCTAATCACATGGTACAAATGCAAAAGAAACAGAAAATACAAATGGGCTGTGATTGGCCTTGTCTGTATCATGTGAGCACATTGACCAATCACAGCTAACAACACAATTGTACACAATGGATGACATAAAAGGAAGCCATTCAATGTTTAGAACTGTCATGTGATCTGCTTGATTGGTCACAGCAGCAAGCCGGTACACTGATCGCTCAGCGACTGTGTCCGGTGGATCAGATTGAGCCAGATGGTGCCACTGGAGAAAGCTCCCACCGTCTGTCATTCTGCTATAGAGTGGTTGGAAAGGTGTTATTAAGTGCATTTCTTTCCTGTTAAAGCCCTCTACTCTAGGGCAGGAGTGCTTCTTAGCCCCTGTACACACGGTCGGACATTCTGCCAACCAAATCCGTTGGATTTTGTCCGACTGATTTTGTCCGACGGATTGTGTCCGAAACTGTTGCATACACATGGTCGGACCAAGTTGTCGGAAAATCCGATCGTTCAGAACGTGATGACGTTATTTCGTTACGACGGGACTACGTTCAGGCTAGTAGCCAATAGCTTTGGTGTAGGAATTCGATCTGAGCATGCGTGGCACTTTGTCCGATCGGAATTCTCTACACATGATCGGAGTATGTCCGATCGGACCAGTTTGTCAGAAAATATTTCCAACAAGTTGGAAAATTGTGATCCGACGGATATTCCGACGGAATCAGTCCGATGCATACCACACACAGTCGGATTATCCGATAACACGGTCCGATAGGACACATTCCGATGGATTTTCTGACCGTGTGTACAAGGGCTTAGACTTTTAATTACCACGTCTTTGGATGTCCCCAAGTTGCGTGGACACAGACGTCTGTGTCCAAGCCCCAGTGAGCGGAGCGAAACATGTTAGGGGGCGTGTCTGCAGTAGCGCTGGCTGAGGCCACATTCATCTATTTACTAATGCACTGGGTTGGTGAGTGGCACCTTTTCTTCTCTTTGATATTCCTCCTTCACATTATTATCGTTATTATTCTCTCTTGGACTGTTTGCTAACAAATTTAAGCTGGAAAGCATTATAGCTTCAAATGAATCTCACCTTTAGTCTCCCATGTGCCTAAAGTCCATTTCTCCTGTAAGCAGCAGTATAACCCTAGATTGCCTAATTATCACCAAGCTGTGTCTGTAAAAGGACTATCAAAAATGCATTCTATGATGAACACAAAAACCCTATAACCAGAGTAAAATCTGAACTTTTTTGTGTATAGTTTTGTTGCCTGTGGGTTTGCTATTACATTAACTGGCATATGGTATCAAAGCAGTGAGGTACATGTGATGCATGCTGGGAAATTTCTGCAACTGGGTACAAGGAAAATGTTATTCCTTATTTAATTATGTAGTTAGACAACGTGCAAGCTAAACTTCATAGGGTTATATCACTTGTTGTGTTATTGTGTCTTTCAACATAATTTAGTATAGCATGTAGCAGGGTGCCCACAATTCCTGCCTGCCGCCACCGGAATGGACACAGGCTCTCCACAGGGGGAGAGCCGCTTGTCAGTTCCTGATATTCTCCCCTCCCTCACCTCTTCACTGACACTGTAGGGCTTAATTACGAAAGGCAAATCCACTTTGCACTGAAAGTGCACTTGGAAGTGCAGTTACTCTAAATCTAAGGCGTAGATCTGAAATGAGTGGAAGCTCTGCTGATTTTATCATCCAATAATGTGCAAGCTAAAATGCTGTTTTTTATTTTCCTTGCATGTCCCCCTCGGATCTACAGCGACTTTACTTCCAAGTGCACTTGCAGTGCAAAGTGGATTTTCCTTTAGTAAATAAACCCCTGTGAATGCTAGCGGCGCTCGCACAGCTACGGCCGCCCATTCTACTCCCTCCCCTACATCCCTATTAGCAGGGGAGAGAACCAATGAGCAGCAGCAGAAGCAGCAGCAGCAGAAAAGCATTCTAGGACATGTAGTCCACAAGGGAGAGGTATTGCCTCCCGGGTCATTCCACAACTTATTTACAAGTTCCACAGCGTTCCAGTGTGAGGTGACCACAGGATTTGGGGACTTGCCCATTTGCAGGAAACAAGGATACTGCACACAGAGTTGTTTTACTTTGCCCATCCAGGTTTATGAACACTGTACACTTGCACTGACAGTGTGAAGCATTCCAATGTGAGGTGACCAATAGGGTCAACAGAAGAACATGCCTGCTACCAGGACGTTCATTTGGGCCTGGGACTGCAGGATTTGGTAAAGGGGGCACTTGCCCATTTGCAGGAAAAAGGGACACTGCACATAGACAGAGTTATTTTACTTTGCGCATCTGGCTATATGAACACTGTGTACAGACACCATTACTCTTAGTCACCGTGCTGACACCTGTAGTGCCACAGAACACAAGGCCATTCCCATACAGAGACACTCTATACAGACACATTGTCCTTTCACCTTGCTGAGGAAGATCCTGTATTCTTTACTTGATAATCCGGGCCAGTTGTGGTGTTTGGCCCTGCTATTCAGGAGTTTAAGTGCACCAACTAAAGTGGCTAGCTGAAGATCCAAGGCCTCACCTTTCTTTAAAAGGGACTGAAGTTACGGGTGCTATATGGGCACACACACACATACTCTGGCTCTGTATTTGTAGTGTATGTGTGGGATAATCTAACTTGGGAGTTAAGCCACTTAATGTAGAACTGAGCACAGTGTTTGTAGTTGGGCCTGTGGTGTCAGGTGACAGAAGAGAGAGGTCTGACGTAAAGAGGGTCAGTCTTTTGCTCTCCTCCTGCCTGGACTCATAGAGCCAAATTCGAGTAGAGGTAGCAAATCCAATATGAAGTGTCATATAATTGTGATTTATTTGCCATTTAAGTGTACCTCTGCTCTTGGGGATATTCTTACATTTGGAATCCCCTGAACGTTGCCTTAATAGAGTATTGAGCTATATTGCTCTTGACCTCAGTTATTGCTCTACAGTTGCATTACATGATTATATACTGTTATTGTCTGTTACCCTTTTCCCCAGAAATATTGCAGTAAAAATAATTTCTGTGTTTTCTTATAATGTGTGCAGTTTCATTGGTCCTTGCACTTACACTATTGCCATGTGTGCTAGAGGGGCTGAGGCTATTCTTGGGATTGAGAGGCAGAGTACAGGACTGAACATAACTAAGCAGCCCCTGTGGGGATAGCGCTACATGCGGGGGCTTGTCCAGGATATACTGCTACTCTGCAATCAACTCTTCAGGACAGCACCCCTACAAGAAGGAACCCACTGCTGTGACACAGTGGTGTCATGAAGAAGGCACCGGCCCAGAATCAAGCGTAGTGATTGAACTCCCTGAGGAGGCCTGGACTGAAGAGCAGATCAGTCAGGTATTACAGACATTGTCCGTAGAAAAGAAAACATGGGCAATCGATATTAAACCGGACTCAGAGAAATCACCCAAGAATGGAGAGAAGACCTGGACCTTCTAGAAGAGCTTTCCCTGAATCTGCAAGGGAACAAGGGAGGACATCTGCAGTTTATGCTGTTTCAGTGAAGAATGCCTATCAGTCACCAAAACTTTGCCAGACACAGCATTCTCAACACCGAAAGACAAAGGAAGCACAAGTCCAGTCACACAAATCTGCCACTCCAGATGCTTCCACCTATCATCCTGCCCAGTTGGTAGGCCCTCTGCCTGTAGTGCCTGTTTTGGTGCAAGGAATTTATACACAAGCCATTCTTGATTAAGGTGCTCAGGTTACTTTGCTAACCAGGAACTTTTACGAAAGGTATTTACCCCTGCAGGGGTTGGAAGATTTAGATTCAGGTTATTCAAATGAAGGATTACCCTTGTGATGTATATCTGCGGCTCAAGATATCATGTGATCAATTGAGGGTTGGAAAGCCTCAGAATTTTGAGACACTGGCCATTGTGTGTCCTTGGCTGTCAGGGTCCACAGGTAGTTTGTTGATCATAGGGACCAACACAGACCTGGTGAAGCGGTTGCTATTCCCTGTTGTCCCCACAGTGTCTGCAGAAGGGCCATAAGTGTCTCCATCTCCCACAGTGGATGAAGAAAGATCCACAGCAGAAGTGAAAGAAACTGATCTGCAGGAAGTAGAAGCTGTCCAACAGGAAGAAGAGGCTACTGAGCCTACTGTGCCAAAGCAGTGGAACAGAGAAAGCAAAGAGTTAATCATTCTCTCAAGAGACCAACCTGTGATGTGTTCATTGAGAGCATAAGAAGAAGTTATTCTCACTCTTCAAGGAACTCTTGCAGAGCCTGGCCTTCTCACCACAGATTTGGTGAAGGGCAACCCTAACTCACCCCCTGGCACATCTGCCTGGCCCATTCCAATTAAGGTGCAGGTAGGACAACCTTCCTTCCTGTGTTAATTGATGGGAGGTTCCTCTGCCAGGTTCTTATGAAAATGCAAGTTGTTTGTTTTCCTGTGTGCAATAACCTGTTTTTCCCACATGTATTTTTAAGGCATATACCAGGTCTAAGACTGTTACTTCCTTTGGGGGACCAAAGGTTCTTTGGTGGGGGGTTTGTTGCGGGGTGGCCACAATTCCCACCGGCTGACACCAGAATGGACACAGGCTCTCCACAGATGGAGAGTCGCTTGTCAGCTCCTGCGGGGAATATTTAAGTGTGCCTCTGCTCTTGGGGATATTCTCATGTTTGGAATCCCCTGAAAGCAGCCTTAATACAGCATTGAGCTATATTGCTCTTGATCTCAGTTATTGCTCTCCAGTGGCATTACTTGAATATATACTGTTATTGTCTCTTACTCTTTTCCACAGAAATATTGCAGTAATAAAGTAAGTAAAGATAATTTCTGTGTTTTCTTATAATGTGTGTGGTTTCATTGGTCCTTGCACTTACACTATTGCCAGATGTGCTAGAGGGACTGAGGCTATTCGTGGGGTTGAGAGGCAGATTATGGGACTGAAAACAATTAAGTGGTCCCTGCAGGGCAGCTCTACAAGAGTATATGACATAAAGAGTTTGATGTACCAGAAGCATGTACAACATTATGTTCCCTTTATTAGCGTAGTGAGTTCAATGAAAAAAACAAACTGACAGTTCTGGTGGGAGCCACTGTACTAATGGTCCAACGTTAGTACAGTGATCTCCCCGATAAGCTGTTGTGTTCTGATAGGGGGGCGGTCCAACGCCAGAACACTTCAATCAGTGCTCTCTGCCATTGACCGAGAGGGCTGATCCGGAGCCAGTTGGCTGCTGGTTTTCCAGCATGCTCATCCAACAGAAGCCGGCCAAACGGTCGGCTCCTGTTGGACCGGATGACATACACATGGGCCGAATTTTGGCCAGCTTTTATTGAACCAGACAATATTTCGCGGCATTCGGCCCGTGTGTACTAGGCATTAGTATCACTGATCATGTACGTGGTAATTAGTCAGTTTCCCCCACATGCTAGGTAGTGTCAGATTGGCCGCCATCACAGTCCTATTATAAGTCGCTACCATATAGTAGTATAAAAAAATGTTTTAAATATCCAGTATATATAACATCGTTTTTAGACGCTGTAACTTCCATGCAAACCAATCAATATAAACATGTAGCAGAATATATTTTGGCCAAAATTGATGAAGAAATTAAATTTTTTTACATTTTTATATTGGATATGTTTTGTAGCAGAAAGTAGAAAATATTGTATATTTTTCAAAATGTTCAGTCTTTTTGTTTACGTCGCAAACAAATAAAAAACCCAGTGGTGATCTAATACCACCAAATACCACTCTATTTGTGTGAAAAAAAAATGACATAAATTTATTTTGGGTACAGCGTTGCATGACCGCACAATGACCAGTTAACCTCCCTGGCGGTATGATTATTTCAGATTTTAGGTGCTGAAAGCGGTACAATTATTTTGCATGAAAATTTGGTGTTTTATATTGTAGTCCTGTAATTCTAATGCAGCGTACACACGGGCGGACTGTATGGCCTACTTAGTCCGCCGAAACACATTTCAGCGGACAGTCCGCTCGTGTGTGGGCTTCAGCGGACTTTTTCAGCGTGCAGTACGGCGGACTAAAGCCACGTACACACGGGCGGACTGTCTGGCCAACTTAGTCCGTCAGACAATCCGACGGACAGTCCGTCATACTTTCGAATGAACGGACTTGACCACACACACCACTTTTTGAGCGGACTAATACGGCGTACTAAGTCCGCCATACTATCCGCCCTACTTTTGAAATGAACGGACTCGTCCACACACGCGGAGGAAAGTCCGCTCATTTCGAGCGCGTCTCCAGGTAGGCGGGGCCCGCGAAGGAGACGTCGCTGACCCCGCCGCCTGGTATGGACTTAAAGGGGAACCCCAACGCCGAAAAAAATCGGCGTGGGGGTCCCCCCCAAGTCCACAACAGACCCTTGTCCGAGCACGCTACCCGGCTGGCCAGGAAAGGGGGGCGAGCGAGCGCCCCCCCTCCTAAACCGTACCAGGCTGCGTGCCCTCAACATGGGGGGGTGCCTTGGGGAAGGGGGGGCCGCGCGGCCCCCCCACCCCAAAGCACCTTGTCCCCATGTTGATGAGGACAAGGGCCTCTTCCCGACAACCCTGGCCGTTGGTTGTCGGGGTCTGCGGGCGGGGGGCTTATCGGAATCCGGGAGCCCCCTTTAATAAGGGGGCCCCCGGATACCGGCCCCCCACCCTATGTGAATGAGTATGGGGTACAATGTACCCCTACCCATTCACCTGTAAAATAAAAGTACCAAAAAAAACACAACACACGAGATAAAATACTTTATTGCACAGCTCCGGGGGTCTTCCGTCTTCGGGGGTCTTCTCGCCGGACTCCTCCGCTATCTTCTTGTAGCTCTTTTGCTAGCGGAGGGGGACTATGACATCGTAAGGGGGCGGGGTCACCATGTGACACCAACCCATGTGACATAAAGCCATGTGACACCGCCCCTTGTCCCTATATAAGTGGCCGCGCAGTGCGTCCCTGGCATTCCGGCCGGAGAGATCGTCGAGGCAACATCTCCTGGAGAAGAAGAAGAAGAAGAAGAAGAATGGAAGGCGGCAGCGGTGACAGAAGACCGGGCCACCGCCTGTAAAAGAGCTATAAGAAGGCGCGGTGGCCCGGCAGAAGAACCGAAGAGGAGGACAAGACCCCCGAAGTCGGGAGAAGAGGCCGGCGGCGAGGAAGAAAGCCGGACTCCTCCGCTAGCAAAAGAGCTACAAGAAGATAGCGGAGGAGTCCGGCGAGAAGACCCCCGAAGACGGAAGACCCCCGGAGCTGTGCAATAAAGTATTTTATCTTGTGTGTTGTGTTTTTTTTGGTACTTTTATTTTACAGGTGAATGGGTAGGGGTACATTGTATCCCATACTCATTCACATAGGGTGGGGGGCCGGTATCCGGGGGCCCCCTTATTAAAGGGGGCTCCCGGATTCCGATAAGTCCCCCGCCCGCAGACCCAGACAACCAACGGCCAGGGTTGTCGGGAAGAGGCCCTTGTCCTCATCAACATGGGGACAAGGTGCTTTGGGGTGGGGGGGGCCGCGCGGCCCCCCCTTCCCCAAGGCACCCCCCATGTTGAGGGCACGCGGCCTGGTACGGTTTAGGAGGGGGGGGGCGCTCGCTCGCCCCCCTTTCCTGGCCGGCCGGGTAGCGTGCTCGGACAAGGGTCTGTTGTGGACTTGGGGGGGACCCCCACGCCGATTTTTTTCGGCGTTGGGGTTCCCCTTTAAGTCCATACCAGGCGGCGGGGTCAGCGACATCTCCTTCGTGGGCCCCACCTACCTGGAGACGCTCTCAAAATGAGCGGACTTTCCTCCGCGTGTGTGGGCGAGTCCGTTCATTTCAAAAGTAGGGCGGATAGTATGGCGAACTTAGTACGCCGTATTAGTCCGCTCAAAAAGTGGTGTGTGTGGTCAAGTCCATTCATTCGAAAGTATGACGGACTGTCCGTCGGATTGTCTGACGGACTAAGTTGGCCAGACAGTCCGCCCGTGTGTACGCGGCTTTAGGAATAACTCACTTAAATCTGTCCAAACCAGAGTCTAGCAGACATCCCGGGTATGATAAAGTTTGAAAAATGAAATCATAAATTATAATATAGTAAATAACTATAAATAATTATACCAAATAATAATATAACAATAATAAAAATTATTCAATAATGTAATCAAATCAAAAACACTGAAATTTGCTCAGTTGCTGAAATGTCACTGTTATTAATTTTCAATATTTGATGACGGATCTCCCCACAAATCGCTATCGCTCAATTCTGCGAGTGATTCTAATTTATTATCGCTGTTTTCTAGCTGGTATAAAATCATTTTTGATGTAAAGGGACAGTTTTGGTTGCTATGGACAATCTCCAGTTTCCAGGCATAAAGAACAGTTTTTATAATATAAAACTGCATGTAGGACACTGGGCAGACCACTAGGGACAAAGGGGATGTGAAATAATTACATACGGCAATGTAATCTGTAAGATTACATTATACTATATGTATACTGTGTGTTTCACTTTTTGAATTTGGCGCCGATCTCCGTCCCAGTGCGTCGCAACGGAGGTCGGAGGGAACGGAGATCGGCTCCGTGATGAATCGAGCGGAGGACGGCTGAGCCGCTCGTACAGTGGGGGGACATCGCTGGATCCAGGGGACAAGGTAAGTAATCTCCTCCTGCATACAGCGATGCGGTCCCGAGTCTGGCTCGGGGTTACCGCTTTTGGTATAAAACTTCCACCCCAAACCAGACTCGGGAATACCGCCAGGGGGGTTAAAGTAGCGCAGTGCTGAGCAGCAAAAAATGGCCTGGTCATTAAGGGGGTAAAATCCGGAGCGCAAGTGGTTAAAGAGGAGGGCCGGTTTAAAAAAAAAAAGTAAAAGTCAGCAGCTGCAAACACTGTAGCTGCTGACTTTTAATAAACACACTTACCTGTCCAGGGCGCCCGCGATGTCGGCCGCCCGAGGCTGACCCGTCCCTCAGTCTCGGGTCCCTGCGCTGCCATTTTGGCTAAGGGAAACAGGCAGTGGAGCCTTGTAGCTTCACTGCCCATTTCCTACTGCGCATGCGCGAGTCGTGCAGTCAGGGGCGGCTCTAGGATTTGTGAGGCCTTAGGCGAAACTTACACATGAGGCCCCAATCACGTCCATAATGGGAAAAAAATTCAAGCAATAAAAATGGCTGCAAAAAGATGCACAGATCTAGCACACAGTTCATCGGCACCACTTCCAGGGCACCCTCCTCACCCATCAGACATATGCAGCCATTAAACATCTGGGGCCCACCAAGGTGGCAACCCCTCTAAGAATTTCCTGTGTCTTGGGAGAATGGGGAGGGGATGTCACTGAGCCATTCCCCATCCGCAGAGGAAGTAGAGTGGGTGGATCCCAGCACAGCGCAGGGGGAGAAAGAGAGGGGATGGGAGACAGAGAGGAGGGGAGAGAGAGGGGAGGGGGAGGGGAGAGGTTTTGAGAGATAGGGGGAGGTAAAGAGAGAGAGGGAAGGGAGTGAGAGGGGAGGGAGAGTGGGTGACCGAGAGGGAGCAGAGAGGGGGAGAGGGGGATGAGAGAGGGGCAGAGAAAGGGTGCACAAAAGGGGGAGAGAGAGGTGGAGAGAGGAGAGGAGTGGAGGGGGAGAGAGAGGGAGGAGAGAGAGGGAGGGGTAGAGAAAGGGTGTGCAAAAGGGGTAGAGAGAGGGAGGGGAGAGAGGGAAGGTAGAGAGGGAGAGAGAGAAGGGAAGGGAGGAGGGAGGGAGGCAAGGGAGGAGAGAGGGAGGGGAGGAGAGAGGGAGGGAAGGGAGGGAGGGAGGGAGGGAGGGAGGGAGAGAGAGGGGGGGAGGGAGGGAAGGAAGGGAGGGAGGGGGAGAGAGAGAAGGGAGGAGAGAGGGTGGGAAGGGAGGAGAGGAGGGAGGGAGGAGAGAGGAAGGGAGGAGAGAGGGAGGGAGGAGAGAGGAAGGGAGGAGAGAGGAAGGGAGGGAGAGAGGGAGAGAGGAGGGGAGGGAGGAAAGAGGAAGGGAAGGAGGAGAGAGGAAGGGAGGGAGGAGAGAGGAAGGGAGGGAGGGAAGGGAGAGAAGGGAGAGAATGGAGAGAAGGGAGAGAGGGAGGGAGGGAGGGAGAGAGAGGCAGAGAGAAGGGAGGAGAGAGAGAAGGGAGGAGAGAGAGAAAGAGAGAGAGAGAATGGAGGAGAGAGAGAGAGGGAAGGGAGGAGAGTAGGGAGGGAAGGGAGGAGAGATGGAAGGAAGAGAGAGGGAAGGAAGGAGGAGAGAGGGAAGGAAGGGAGGAAATGGTGGGAAGGAGAGAAGAGAGGGAGGGAAGGAGAGAAGCGAGGGAAGGGAAGGATA